>NC_064833.1:49360000-49680000 GCF_024166365.1 Elephas maximus indicus
ACTCTGGGAGCAAAAAGTAAATTTTATACTGCTTTACTTTTTCAGAAATACTCCTTTTTCTTCTCCCTCTGTGTTTCTTTTCTACCCACACATTTTCTCTTTCTTATCACTGTGTACCTAATCATAAGTCATAAATCATAAATAAATCATAAATAATCCTTTTCTAAGCCGCTAGAAACACTCATTTTCAGCTTTCCTTCTCCTTGCCCTGACATGAAGGACAGCCTTTTTCCTCAGACACCTGGGTGACCAGTGCACAGAATAGTTAGTAAATATGAGATCTTTGAGTGCTTATTCACGTCTGCAGTTCTCTAGCCATGAAGTCTTTCACCTCTAGTAGTATAATTGAGAGAAAAATGGTTTCTCCCTTCTTGAGTCAAGCTGCCCTGCTAACATGAATCTAGAACCTCTTTCATCTCCCTTGATTTGACATTTGATTTCCTCTGGCAGAATGAAGATTTCCTATTTTTTTTTTTAAAGAAATTTGTCAAAGTCTCTGAAATTGTCCTTAGACATCGCTCCCACCAAAAAATGGCAAAAAAACAAAAAAAAAAATCCAGCCTGATGGTAAATAAATCAGAAACATATGAATTAAATTCCCTTTAAAACATACAAAAATTTAAAAAATTAAGCAGAAAATTACCGAGTAAAATATTTTTTACCAAATCACAAATGCTTGAAAAATAGTTCAAGATGTCTGTTGAATCTGAAAAAGGCCTGAGTTACCCATCCATATTTAATTCAAACAAATATAATTCTTACCAGCTGAATGCTTGAGTTAGACTTGGTGGGGAAAAAAGAAATCAATAACTTAACATAGAGGAAATTCTTTTTAAAATACAATCTTTCAAATTGGAAACCAATTATCTTTGTGAAAGGCTTTCTCAGAATATGTGATGGCTCCATTGCTGACTTTCCAGGCCACCCAGGTCACAATCCAAAGTATGTTTTGTTAACCTGTGTATCAACTTTCTTATCTGCAGCCTATTATTATTATTAGCTTTTTCCTTTAGTAGTATGGTCAATAGATACTGCAGAATGATGGAAATTGCTATATCAAGGGCTTGTAACTGAAAGAAAAGGCTCTTTCCAGGATAACTTTGGCCTTAGTGATTTTAAAGATTCCTATTTAATTCATTCATCACCCGGCCTTCTAAGTATTGGCCATTTCAATCTGGGTGATGAGAAATTCGTCACATTCTAATAGATGGGCCCAAGACTAGATAGCCAAGAAATAAGTGTGTTTTTTCTAGATAGTTAAGGTTGATAATGAAGAGAGAGGTTGATGTTTACTGCACCTAAATATGACTCTTTTCTTAAATACCTCTTCTAGGTATAGAATGCCATGAAGTAAAATGGATGGAGAAAATAAAAAAGCAAAATTGAAAGGGGGGAAAAAAAGATAGAGGAGACTTTTAAACATCTTCTGTTGAAGTTACGGTTTTGAGGCCAGTTTAATTGCAACTGCATAATGCATTTTAATTGGTAGAAATTGGAATTTCAAAATGGGAAAGAAATCATTTAGTCTAGAGCAGCTTCCTTGTTTTTTAATTTCCAGAGATTTCATTTGGTAACTTTAAAGTTTTGTGATTTAAGCATTAACTTTCTATCTCTGCCATAACAAATGGACACAAATTGAATGGCCTGAAACAACACAAATGCATTATCTTGCAGTTTTGTAGGTCACAAGTCCAATAGGGGCCTCACTGGGCTAAATCAGGGTGTCAGCAGGACTGCATTCCTTCTGAAGGAGCTAAGGAAGAATCCATTTCTTTGTCCTTTTCCAGCCTCTAGATCTCCATTATAACTGAGCTGAAACCAGTATCCTTGGCTTATGGCCCCCTTCAAAAGCCAGCCATGTTGCATCTCTCTGGTCCTGCTTCCATTATCACATCTCTTTCTTTGACTTACCTCTTCTGCCTCCATCTTCCACTTATAAGGACTCTTCTGCTTACAATTGGCCCCACCTAGAAAATCCAGGCTAATTTCTCTATTTTAAAGTCAATTGATTAGCAACATGGGTTCCATCTGGAACCATAATTCCCCTTTGCTAGGCAACCAGATATATTCATAGGTTCCAGGGATTATTAGAACTTGGACATCTTTGAGAGGCCATTATTATACCTACCACACAGTATGATCCCAGTTCTAGATAGAAGTTGGAAGTCCTATAGGAAGGCAGGATAGGGCTATTGCCTTCAAGGCGAATTTTTTTTTTTTTCCATGTTTCTATGGGAGTAAAAGGAAGCAATAATAATCTGCCACTCTTAGGAATTTTTTTCAACGATTTCCTAAACTAGGGATGTGTCTTTCCTGCTTAGAGTCCAAACACTGATTTACTTTTAGGCTTGGTAAAGGCTAGTATATGAACTAAAAGGTATCAACCAATTTTCAGTTACTGATTTCTACAGTGTACCCAGAACTGGACTATTAATGAAGATAACATACTTGTGCAGCATTTGAGGAATTTAAAAACTAAACCACTGTAATATAGATAAAGATGGATCTCCATTATAACTTAGTTGGAATCAACAACTTATAGTGGTCCTGAGTGTTTCCTGAACATAAATTTAAAATTTTTTGGCAAGAAGGAATAATAAAATTAAGGAGAAAATAATTTTTTAAAATAAAAGATGGAAAAAAAACATTGGCCTTTATGAGAATGTCATAAAAACTAATCACTGCAGTGAGGCTTAGTCTCCTAAATTCAGAAATGCAATGTGTTTGTCAGAGGAAAAAACAAAACATTAAATTATTTTGGGAAGTACAGATAGTACTGAAAAGTAAATGAAATTTAGCATAATTTTCCTACTATATTCAGCAGAACTAGAATTAAGCAATTTGATTCATTTTTAAGACATTAGCCACAACAAGTGTACCTTTGACTTTTTCATATTTACTAATATCATTTAATTTTCTTTCTATTTTCCCACCTTCTTCTGCTGTTCCCTGTATCATGAGTTGTTTAGCACAATGACCAGTTCATTGTTGGTGCTCTGTAAACCTTTACAAAGGAAATAAAAATAAAATACAGCATATTAACGGTAACTTATTTTTTATATAATATGTAAACACTAAATAAAAAAAATGACTCAATTCTTCCTTATTTCTCGAAAAATTGCTAAGTCATTGTTACCAGCAGTCTTGAGCAAATATTTACCCCAAAGTTTAGATTCCCAACAAAACCATATGTGTAAAGAACTAAAAAGGACTGACAAACTATCAATTTCCAGCTGTTCAGAAATTAAAAATAAATAAATAAAACTGCTTTTTGGATCCATGCCTACAACCAAACATTGTGGTTTCCAATTTTCTCTAAGACCTGGATGGAAAAATCTAGCTGGTCAGAGGCAGAAGAATTATCAGTATGTCTTTAGGCTTCCATACTGAGGGGTGAGGTTCAGTCTCTGAAGTCCTCTCAAATTATAAATGCCTTTTTAAAATAAAAAATGAAACAAATCATATTGCATTATCCACTAATAATTTACTGATTTATTTCTATAAATTCCACTGAATTATAAAGATGATCTTGACTGGGAAACAGTTTTTTATTAGTAGTAATAGTAAGAGCATCTATTAATTTATTGAGAAGAAATTACCAGCCTGTGTGCTAAATCCAGTACAGTATTACATTATCCCATTTATCTCTTGAACAGCAATATGAGGTTGGTGTCATTATCTCCACTTCAAATTTGAGGTTGGAAGAAATTAACTAACCTGCCATAGGATCTCACAGTTGATTCCAAACATCATACTCTTCTGCTAGTCTTTAACTCTAAGCCTCACTACATTAAAACCATCATGCCTTTTTTTTTTTTTTGGTTAATATTAAAGGAACAATACTAAAGAATCCTCTTGTTGGGTTCCAACAAAACCCACAGGGGTGTTGTACCTTGCTCTATACTGTTATACAAAAGGTCAGGAAGTCTTTACACATTAGATGAGTGCAAGTCATCTAGTTCATTTTTTTTTTCTCCTTTAAATGATGCACAACCTTACTGAAATCTTATTTAGAATTCTGAACACTGCGTTTCAAATGATTTATGGAAGAGTAGCAAAGAGCTGATCAGTAAAATCAAGGAATATTTTCAATGAGACAAAATGACACAATAGCCAAAACAATGGACTCAAACATATCAACAATCGTGAAGATGGCTCAGGGCTGGTCAGCTCTCTTTCTGCTACATACAAGGTTGCTAAGAGTCAGAGTCAACTCAACAGTAACTAATAACAACAACAGTAAGGTGAATTTGGATCGTTTATTATGGAAAGGGAAAGATGGAGTTAAAATTTAATACTGAGGGAAGCGATCTACAAACACAATGCAATCCCTATCCAAATATCAACAGCATTCTTTAACAAGACGGAAAAACTAATCATTAACTTCATATGGATAGGAAAGAGGCCCTAGATAAGTAAAGTACTGTTGAAGAAGAAGAAGAAAGTAGGAGGCCTCATACTATCTGACCTCAGAACCTACTGTACAGTTATGTAGTCAAACAGCCTAGCACTGGTACAACAACAGATACATTGATCAATGGAACAGAATTGAGAACCCAGATGTAAATCCATCCACCTGTGGCCACCTGATCTTTGACAAAGACCCAAAGTCCATTAAATGGGAAAAAGACTGTCTTTTCAACACATGGTGCTGGCAAAACTGGATGTCCATCAGTAAAAAAGTGAAACAGGACCTATACCTCACACCATACACGAAAGCTAATTCAAAATGGATCAAAGACTTAAATATACATAAAACCAAAAACCATAAAGATCATAGAAGAAAAAATAGGGTCAATGCTATAGGCCCTAATAAACAGCATAAATAGGATACAAACCATAACTAACAGTATACAAACACCAGAAGATAAATTAGATAACTAGAATCTTCAAAAAATTAAACACTTTTGCTCATCAAAAGATTTTACCAATGGAAAGACAACACACAGTACAGGAGAGGCCAGCACAGCTGGACTAAACCAAAAGCAAAGCAGTTTCCTGAATACAATTGAATACTTTGAAGGCCAGATTAGCAAGCCCAGGGGTTTGGGGACCATGGTTTCAGGGGACATTACTAGGTCAATTGGCATAACAAAATATATCAGGAAAACGTTCTGCATCCCACTTTGGTCAGAGGCATCTGGGGTCGTAAATGCTAGCAAGCGGCCATCTAAGATGCATCAATTGGTCTCAACCTACCTGGAGCAAAGGAGAATGAAGAACACCAAAGACATATGGTAAAGATGAGCCCAAGAGACAGAAAGGGCCACATAAACTAGAGACTACACCAGCCTGAGACCAGAAGAACTAGATGGTACCCAGCTACCACTGAGCACTGTCCTGACAGGGAACACAACAAGAGAATTCCAGTTGGAGCAGGAAAACAGTGGGATGCAGATCTCAAATTCTCATAAAAAGACCAGGCCTAATGGTCTGACTGAGATTAGAGTCATCCCTGCAGTGCATGGTCCCTGGACCCTTTGTTAGCCCAAGACTGGAACCATTCCTGAAGCCAAGTCTTCAGACAGGGATTGGACTGGATTATAAAATAGGTAATGATACTGGTGAGGAGTGAGCTTCTTGGCTCAAGTAGACACATGCAACCATGTGGACAACTCCTGTCTGGGGGTGAGATGAGAAGGAAAAAGGGGACAGGAGCTAATTAAATGGACATGGGGAATACAGGGAGGAGAGGGGGAATGTGCCGTTTTATTAGGGGGAGAACAGCTAAAAGTACATACCAAGGTGTGCATAACTTTTTATAGGAGAGACTGACTTGATTTGTAAACTTTCACTTAAAGCACAATAAATAAATAAATAAATTTTTTAAAAAAGACTTCACCAAAAGAATAAAAAGAGAACCTAGAGGCTGGGAAAGAATTTTTGTCTATGACAAATCTGACAAAGGCCTAATCACTAAAATCTATAGGAAAATTCAATACCTCTATAACAAAAAGACAAATAATCCAATTAAAAAATGGGCAAAGAATATGAACAGACATTTCACCAAAGAAGACATTCAGGTGACTAACAGGCTCATGAGGAAATGCTGTTGATCACTAGCCATTAGAGAAATGCAAATCAAAACTACAATGAGATACCATATCGGCCTGACATTGCTGGTACGAATCAAAAAAGCAGAAACTAATGAATGTTGGAGAGGCTGCAGGGAGATTGAAACTCTTATGCACTGCTGATGGGAATACAAAATGGTACAGCAACTTTGGAAAATGATATGGCACTTCCTTAAAAAGCTGGAAATAGAAATACCATATGAGCCAGCAATCCCACCCCTAGGAATATATCCTAGAGAAATAAGAGCCGTCACACAAATAGACACATGCACGTTCATGTTCATTGCAGCACTATTTACAATAGCAAAAAGCTGAAAACAACCTAAGTGCCCATCAGCAGATAAATGGATAAACAAACTATGGTACATACACACAATGCAATACTATACAATGATAAAGAACAATGATGGATTCGAGAAACATTTCACAGCATGAATGAATCTGGAGGTCATTAGGCTAGTGAAAATAAGTCAATCATAAAAGGACAAATACTGTGTGAGACCACTACTATAAAAAACTCATGAAAAGGTTTATACACAGAAAGAAACAACCTTTGATGGTTACAAGGGAGGGGAGGGGTAGGGAGGAAAAAACACTAACTGGGCAATGGATAAGTGGTAATAATAGTGAAGGGTAAGACAGTACACAACACTGGGGAAGTCAGAATAACTTGACCAAGGCAAGGTCATGGAAACTCCATAGACACATCCAAACTTCCTGAGGGACCAGATTACTGGGCTGAAGACTGGGGACAATGGTCTTGGGGGACACTCAGCTCAACTGGCATAACATGGTTTATAAAGAAAATGTTCTACGTCATCCTTTGATGAGTAGCATCTGGGGCCTCAACAGCTTGTGAGCCGCCATCTAAGATACTCCACTGGTCCCACCTCATCTGGAGCAAGTGAGAATGAAGAAAACCATAGATGCAAGGAAAAGATTAGTCCAAATGACTAATGAACCACAACTACCACAGCCTCCACCAGGCTGAGTCCAGCACAACTAGATGGTGCCTGGCTACCACCACTGGCGGCTCTGATAGATGATCCAGATCACAGAGCTGGAGAAAAATGTAGAACAAAATTCAAACTCAAAAAAAAAAAAAAAGGACCAGACTTCCTGGTCTGATAGAGTGTGGAGAAACCCTGAGGGTATGGGCCTTTTAACTCGGTACTGAAGTCACTCCTGAGGTTCACCCTTCAGCCAAAGATTAGATAATAATACACATAGCTCAACCATGTGTATGAGGCAAATTGGCATACCAGCCCAGGGGAAAGGATGAGAAGGCAGGAAGGGAGAGGAAAGCCAGACAAATGGAAGTGGGGAACCCAAGGTTGAGAAGGGGAGAGTGTTGACACACTGTGGGGTTGACAACCAATGTCACAAAACAATGTGTGTATTAATTGTTTAATGAGAAACTGATTTGCTCTGTAAACCTTTATCTAAAACACAGTTAAAAAAAAAAAAGAGTGTAAAAAATAAAAAAATAGATAATAATATTGACGGCATGAACAAAGAAAATGATCTTAAACCACTAGCTTCTGCTTTTGGTATAATAAAAGTCCAATTATGACTTTCAAAAATAACTGGACTTAGTTACCAAAATAGTGTGAGCTTTTTTTCTTTCTCTCTCTCTAGGCCTGGTGGTGCAGTGGTTAAGCTCTCAGCTGCTAATTGAAAGGTCAGCAGATTGAGCCCACCAGCTGTCCTGCAGGAGAAAGATATGGTAGTCTGCTGCCTGAAAGATTACAGACTTCGAAACTCTATGGGGGAAGTTTTACTCTTTCCTATAGGGTTTCTGAGTCAGAATTGACTTGGCAATGGGTTTGTTTGTAAATGCTACAGAGACTCCCTGTTCTAGAACTGTTAAGGCCCAATCTCCCTAATGAATTAATTGAACATTTTAACCTCTAAGAGTGTGTTTCCAATTATTTTGATTTATTCTGGAAGATACATAAAGGAAAATACAAGCAGGAAGTAAAACCTGACATCTTTGAAAAGTTGTAGTCATTATTCAAATAGAAGTTATTATTTCTTTCATCAACTTCTTCCTAATGATTTCATCAGAATAGATTTTCAATGGAGTTACGTAATACTCTTAGTAATATCTTCTGCACTTCCTGATAATCTATCTAGCCCTGCATGCAAACTGTTAAAGCGCTTTGCAGGCAACTGAAAGGTTGGAGGTACAAGTCAACCCAGAGGCACCTCAGAAGAACGGTCTGAGAACCTACTTCCGATAAAACAGCCTTTGAAAACCCTATGAAGTGCAGTTCTAATTTGACACACATGGGGTTGCCATGAGTCAGAATTGACCTGATGGCAGCTGGTACTGTGCTCCCATAAACTTAAATTTTTATAACTTTACTAATGAACACTGGGTCGCACCCATTTATGTTGTTTCAATTATGTGTCTATCTCTCAACTCCAGCCTGGGCATTTCTTGAGAAGAACATCTGGAAATATCTGGGGTCTTTTTATTTTAGTATTTTGCACTCGTTCCAAAAAGAAAACAAAAATCCACTGCCATCGAGTCTATTCCGACTCATAGCTACCCTATAGGGCAGAGTTGAACAGCCTCAAGGTGTTTCTAAGGAGTGACTGGTGAATTCAAACTGCTGATCTTCTGGTTAGTAGCTGACCTCGTAATGACTGTGCCACCAGGGCTCTTGTTAGGCCCTATATAAATATTTGCAGGTTGAATAAATATGTAAAGAAGACTACAACTTAGGTATTTCAATCTTTGGTTTTTTTCTTGGTTACTCCATGCTGTCTCTAACTCTGATCCTTATCTACTTCAAAACCCAAATAAGTACTGCAATTTTGGTAAGACAGAAATCACTAGTTTGAAATGTTACATTTTCATAGTTTGATACCGTACACAATAAGTAGAATTTTAAATGAAAATTGATTGATCTGGTAAAGTGTTCATATTCTGCCCGCTATTTTCACAGTTTTGGGCCCAAAATCATTATAATAAAGTTTCTACTTTACCATTCATCAAAACTATAAAAGAAATGTTGCTGTTCATGAATAGATTAGTGAAACAGGGCCCAACGCTGCTTTCAAAGACTATTTTCTTATACAGAGACATTTTACAGTCAGGCAATCATCTTGTTAAACATTTCCTATAAAATTTTAAAAATCATTACCTGGGAGTCTATCACTGTGGCACTAATCACACCTCTACAATTAAGCTTATTTCAACCCTTTCACTGTAATCCTTTTTCTTTAATCAAGGGTTTATTATTGGACTGTTAACGTGAACGTTGAAAGAAAAATCTCCGCTCAGAAAGGAATTCTAATAGTAGCGGTTGTAGAAAACCCTAAGAAATTCTAATATTTTTCCACGAGATTTATGTTAGGATGTGGGTTTAATTTCTCCCACCCTCCTCCCCCCTCCCCCTCCCCGTAGAATGATTTGCCTGACTTAAGGGGGACTGAAGCTTTTCCTTATGCCTGTAAGGATACCTTCTACCTGCCGCATTTGGGTTTTCCTTGGTGTGAACGCAATGGCACAATTAATAGCTGAAGGGAGCAAATCCAGTTGGCCCGGGGATGGTTTCTGTCTTTTCCGGATCACTAAATGGGAGTGCAGATTTGACTTCCGTACAGAAAAAGATCAGAAGGTAACTTTATCTTGCCAAATGAATCAACCAGCTTTTACATCTCCCAAGAGTTCTGCTAATGGAGAAATAAAAATGGAGAGGAGTTTTAAATTCAAGGACAACATGGATCTTAATAACAAATTAGTCAAATTCTGATTGTAAAATGTGCTAATTTGGCTTAAAATTTTAGAATTTTTAAAATGAATTCACAAACAGGATTGAACTTGCTACTCATGACTGTTCTAGAATGGTCAGAGCCATCTCAAACCTCCTAACTATCCCCTAAATTTCCACCCTCTCCACCACCGCCACCAAGTCTCAGTCATCTCTCATGTGCTCAATATTTTTCTAATTATCGTCTACACTCCAATCAATTTTCCCCACGAAAGCCTGAGAGATGTATGTTTCTCCAACTAGAACCCATAATGGCTTCACTTCTTTTTGTATTTTAATAAAGAACAAAGCCCTTTACATGGGTGGTAGGTACCCTTGTTTGCCTAGAGCTATATTGGAGTTCCTGAGTGGTGTAAATGGTTAATGTATTCGGCTGCTAACTGAAAGGTTAGAAGATCAAGTCTACCCAGAGGCTCCTGAGAAGAAGAGCCTGGCAATCAAATCAGCCATTGAACACCCTATGGAGCACCCTTCTGCTCTGATACTCATGGTGTTACCATGAGTCACAGTTGGCTCGACTGCAGTGGTTAGCCCTGCATCGGCTCCCCCCCGCCCCCGCAGCCTTCCCTTCCCATGTCCTCCAGAGAAGCTGGAAAAGCTAAGTGCTCACTTCCCCAGCCTCCCTTGCACTTGCTACTGGGGAAGGGGAAGGGAGGGACACGTGATAGATTTTTGACCAAAGAAGTACAAGCCATGCTCTGCTGAGGTCTGCTCTCCTGAGGCTTTGGCTTTTTCATATGAAACAAACAGATGTTGCCATTGGTGTCACTTTTCCTTACTTTTTCCTGCTTTGAATATGAATGTGATGTCTGTGGTTTCAGCAGCCATTTTATGCCCATGAGATGGTAAGCATGAAGATAAAAGACAAGAAACTAATACAGGAGGAAGAAAAGAACATAATCTGGGTCTCTGAGAGCATGGATTTCTAGTTGAAGCAATGCCAGGAATTGCTTATCTCTAAAATTTTTGTTACTGACAAGAAGTAAATTCATACATATTTTTTAAACCACTGTTAATAGAATCTATTACTTGGAATCAAAAACATTCCTAGCTGAACTGCATGGTTTACAAAGCCTGCTGTAACTCTCCCACCTTCCAGCCGTACCAGCCTCTGAGTTTATAAAATGCTCCTCCTGCTTTCATGATTGCCTTATCATGGCACACCAATCCCCCACCCCAGATAATTCACCTAGTTAACTCCTACTCAGCCTTCATATCTCAGTTACGATTTGTCTTTCTCCAAGGAGCTTTCCCTAATTCCCAGGCTAAGCTAACTTAAGTTACATACTCTTATACAAAAAACCAAACCCAGGGCCATCGAGTCGATTCTGACTCATAGCGACCCTATAGGACAGAGTAGAACTGCCCCATAGAGTTTCCAAGGAGCACCTGGCGGATTCTAACTGCCGACCCTTTGGTTAGCAGCCATAGCACTTAACCACTACGGCACCATGGTTTCCAATATATACTCTTATAGCATCAATAATTGCCCTCACAAGGGGCACATATTATGTTGTGAGTGTATATTTATTCACATGACTATTTAAAAATGCTGTCTTTTCCAGAAGGCTATAAGATTCATCAGAGTGGGAATAGTGTTGTTCACTACTGTCTGTCCTATTATTAACAAATTGCATGACACTGGACAAGCATTCAATTACTTCAAGGAGGGAAAGGAGGGAGGGTGGAAGGAAGGATGGAAGGGAGGGAAGGAGGGAGGGAGCAAGGGAGGGAAGGAAGAAAGGAAGGAAAGGAAAGAAAGAAGGAAGGCGGTCACACACTTATTTTTGAAGATGAGGAAACTTAGGCTCAAAGAAATGAAATGATTTATTCAAAGTCACATGACTAGTTACTTTTCCATAAGGAATGATTCATTGACAGGTTCTCAGTAAAACTGAATTTTCTGATTCTCAAAATTCTAGTTTTATATAACCGTACTATAATGATCAAAGCACTGAGGAATGAGGGCTGTATGGGAACTCTTCGTACTATCTTTTATAACTTTTCTGTATGTTTAATATCAGTTAAAAATAAAAAAAAGTTTAAAAAAATTCCTGTATTACCACCAGGAATAATTGCTAAAAATTATATAACTTTTAAATCTGGCTTCCAAGTTCACGTTAATATCATCTTTAGTTTTACCTTGTTGTTCTTTCAAAATTCCCTCCATGACAGATGCAGAAATTTGGGCAGTGCAGATTATATCAGTGAGACTCAAAAAAAAATATATATATTTCCCCATTCACACTCCTGGAAAAATAGGAAAGAACACATTATTTTAAAAGGTGGAAAAAAAAAAATACCTACATTGAATTTAGGCAATAAAACTTGTTCCATCACGGAGATTTGTGCCTAAAGACTATTCAGAGGGAAATTCAACTTGAGGGAGACAGAGAGATTTATAAAAATGGATGCTTTGAGCTCCCTAAAATCCCACATTTGAAGGTGAACTAGGGCTCTCCTTTGATCTTGAAGCTCTGTATCGCATGTGTAGAAAGTACGTAGCTCAAAATTAAAGATCTATGTTTTTGAAACCTAAGTGCACTTCATAGTTGCAAAAAGTATTAAGAGAACTATCTTCCTTTGTTATTTTGGTTTTCTTTTACTTCATTCATTTTCCAATTAAGAAAAGCCAAAAAGCAGAGTTCCATGCATTCTGCTACATATTGGCGTTTGGTTATCAATTTGATATTGTCCAAGAGGCAAGAATAGGGAGGGTGATGGAAGTTTTGGCACTGGATTTCACAGTTTGGAAAGGCTTGAACAGACCATCAGAGATCCATGCATGGCTGTAAGGGGCCCTGGAGCTCTTTGAAGTTATGCAGCAAAAGCTGTGTGTATGGATATTTTTCTGAGGAGAGAGGTCAGACCTTTAACTAGATTTTCAATAGGGTCGTGGTTCTAAAATATGTTAAAAAACACTGGGTCATGTTATGACATATTGTGGTAGTATTAGAAATCCTAAGTTATAGCCTCTTAAAAAGATTAACTTATAGCTGTTTACTGGAGTGTATGTATTATGTTTTGGAGAGATGTATTTGCAGTAAATCCATGACATGATTAGAATGTGATTTTGAAAAATCCTTCGATCAGCTCATCAGTCAGTTTGTTAATCTGCCTCTCTGCAATGGCACTTTATATATGCCAGACATTGTGCTAAGCTTATTAACGACATTATCTCATTTAATTCTTCTGGAAAATCTATCCAGGTGCTATTTTTATCACCCTTTTCCAGATGAGGAAACTCAGTCTCTAAGATTTTTTAATAACATGTTCATTGTCAGACTCAGGACTAAATGGGGGAAGGAAGTTAAATAAAATATATTTTTAGCTTTAAGAAAAATTATGCAATGAAAAAAGTAATGATCAATTTAAAATAATGTGTGATAATGGACAAAGAGACAGTAAAAAAATAACAGTAATAAGCATTGTAGGATTTACCGAGGACTCTTTGGGATTGTCTGGACTATGACCACTATTTAAAAGCTGAGTAGAAGAGGAAAAGATTTCAATCAGTGAGAGTCACATGAGCATGTCTTTGAGTGAACAAAGTGAGTTCAAGGGACTGAGGAATCTGGCTTAACTAGGGAATGGATTCTTGTTGGGGGATGATGGAAGATAAGGTTGGAAAAGTTGTCTGGGTGCATACTTTGATGGTCTTGTGTGCAAAACGAAAACGTTTGACCTTTCCCCTGTAGATAATTAGAAGCACTTGAAGAGTGTTTTGAGCTGGGAGCTGACATCATGTGAACTGTGTGTGCTGGATGGGCTGGGAATAGACACAAGCAGAACAAGGTGGTCTAGCCAGGAAACCAAGGAAAAAAGGTGATGTGGTCTTAGGTGGAAATGTCAGGAAGGGAAGGATTTGAAAATTATTCCCATGAAATAATTGATAATAGCCAGTGAGAATACGACCCTTTAAAACCAAGCCTTTCCCATAGAAAGGGGAGGCCACTGAGGTGGCCTTGTGTTTATAGGTTTGTCTCGGAAGGGTGTGTCAGCTTCTTTATACCTTATTCCTACCCACTTCTCTCTACTCCTTTTTGTTTTACGACATAATTGCTCTTTTTTTATTTTTTTTTTTCACTTAATCACAAAATTTACTTTATGCCTGTTAAAGGCCAAGCACAGATGAAACGTTGAGAATGCAGCAGTAAATAAGGGAGAACAAGCTCCTTGCCCAGATGGACCTTACGTTCTATTGTTGATAGACAGACATGACCAAATAAATGAATACACCACAAGAAAAGGAGCATAGAATTAAAGTAAGGTAATGTGACAGAGACTGATGGGGGCAGATGCAATTAAGATGGAGTGTTAGAGTGGCCCTTCTGAGGAAGTGACATTTCAACAGAGATTTGAATGACAAAAAGGAGACAGCAATGCAAAATATTGGAAAAAGCAAATTTCAGGTATAGGATACAGCTGGTGCAAATGTCCTAAGACAGAAATAAACTTGGCTTGTTCCTGGGACCGAAAAGGGCCAGTTGAGCTTGAATGGGGTAGGCCACAGTAAGAGTGCCAGGAGATAATGTCAGAAAGGTAGGTAGAGGCCAGGAGAGGTGAGGTCGTGAACACCACTTTGATGAGTTAGGGGGTTACTCCACTTGGGAAGGGAAACAATTAGAAAGTTTTTTTGTTTTCCTTTTTACTAATATTTTACTAATTTTCATTTTTAAAAGATTACTCTGCCTGCTGTCTTGAGAATTGATTATAGGGGCAAAAGCAGAAGTGGAGAGACCAGGGAGGAGTCTCATGCTGTAGTCCAGATAAGAAGTTGCTGGGACTTTGCTGATGTTGACTACTACTACTACTGCTGAGTAGTAGAGAAGTGGTGGGAGTTGGGATGTGTTTTGGAGGCAGACTTGGTAGCATTTACTGACATATTGGATGTAAATAAGGAAAAAGCAGAATCCAGAATAACTCCTAGATGTCTTGGCTTGAGCGTGAGAACTAGGAGATGGCAAATACTAAGCATTAGGTAGAGCAGAATCAAGGATTCCTCTTTTGGCTCATCTGTTTGTTTCTGTTTCTTAGATGTGGGAAACCCTGGTGGCTTAGTGGTTAAGTGCTACAACTGCTAACCAAGAGGTCAGCAGTTCAAATCCACCAGGTGCTCCTTGGAAACTCTAGGGGGCAGCTCTACTCTGCCTTATAGGATCACTATGAGTCGGAATCGACTCGACGGCAGTGGGTTTTGGGTCCTTAGATGTGAACCCGACTTGCCTCTCTTTGCATACCAGTACCAGTTGCCTTTGAGTCGATTCCAATTCACAGGGACCCCATGTGTGTCAGAGTAGAACTGCGTACCACAGGGTTTTTGATGGCTGATTTTTTTGACATAGATCATCAGACCTTTCTTCTGAGGCACCTCTGGGTGGACTCAAAACTCCAATATTTTGATTTGCAGCAGATTTGCATAGAGGACTGATAACTTAGTAACAGCACCCTCCCCTTGGCCTATCCCCCCAACTGCCCATTTCCACTGCATTAGAGTCTTGGGGAAACGAGTGGGAAGGCTGACTTTGGTAGGGGGCACTTGGTCTTGGTGGGATTGATGAGGGAAGGTAGTATGGCTGCTTGAGACTTTAAAGAGAATGCTAAGATGTTAAAGTTCAGGGATTTTAAAGTTGAGGCTTGGAAGTTGAAGTTGCAATTCACAGAAAATTGAAAACAAAGTAGCCACTTTTGACTAAAAAAAAAAAGAAGACGTTAAGTTTGAATTTGGTATGTTGTTTGAGATAAGGTAGAAAATTCCTATAGCAATGCTCTGCTTGAGTGGGAGACAGGTTGGTGTGTGGGATCTTCTTGAATTTACAGACAAACACATGGAGGATAAGTCTGGCTACTAGAGTCACTGATCAAGAAACCCATGTAAAAATCAAACTTTAAAAAATAGATACCTTTTGTAAGTTTAGGAAAACCTGGTAGTGTAGTAGTTAAGAGCTATGGATGCTAACCAAAAGGTTGGCAGTTTGAATCCACTAGGCACTTCTTGGAAACTATGAGGCAGTTCTACTCTGTCCTACAGGGTTGCTAAGAGTTGGAATCGACTCGACAGCTACGGGTTTGGTTTTGGTTTTTGGTTCATAAGTTTATTTGTATCAGTTCAATTTAATTCAGCAATATTCCTTGATGTTTGCCTTCATATATCCACAAGAATCTTTATTTACAAAGGATTCATTAGAAGGCTTTCAACAGGAAGCAACTAAATGATAGCCTACTTACAAAAACACAATGTTACTATGACTGGGCCGAGCCCATCTATTGCATTAAATAAGGCACAGCTATGTTCATGGGATGGTGTTGTTTTCCGAGGCTTTTTAGACAAATGTTTCCTGCTGTGTCTAGAGCCTTGTAGAGGAAGAAGCGTGGGTGTCCTTATTCTCGTTGGTTGATAGATTTTTTTTTTTCAGAAAAAGAATTTTGAAAACAAAAATCCAGATTTTAACTTTCAAATTCCCTTCTTCATCTTGAAAAAGGAGGCATCAGAAGAGTTAAGAGAATGTATTAGCATTAAAAAAATCACTTTAATTTCTGTATAGATTATTTCAAATCCGCTTTAAGAAATGCATATGTCCTCTCTAATAAAGAACATCAAAGACACAAGGTAATTATGAGCCCAAGAGACAGAAAGAGCCACATAAATCAGAGACTACAATCATCCTGAGTCCAGAAGAACTAGATGGTGCCCAGCTACAACGGATGACTGCCCTGGCGGGGAACACAACAGAGAATCCTTGATGGAGCAAAAGAACAGTGGAATGCAGACCTCATATTCTTGTAACAAAGACTATACTTAACGGTCTGACTGAGACTAGAAGGGCCCTGGAGGTCATGGTCCCAAGACCTTCTGTTAGCCCAAGACTGGAACCATTCCCAAAGCCAACTCTTTGGACAGAGATTGGACTAGACTATAAGATAGAAAATGATGCTGGTGAGGAATGAGCTTCTTAGCTCTAGTAGACACATGAGACTATGTGGGCAGCTCCTATCTGGAGGGGAGATGAGAAGACAGAGGGAGACAGAACTTGGCTGAATGGACACGGGGAATACAGGGTGGACAGAAGGAGTGTGCTATCTCATTAGGTGGAGAACAACTAGGAGTACATAGCAAGGTGCATACAAATTTTTGTCCGAGAGGCTGACTTGATTTGTAAACTTTCACTTAAAAAAAAAAAAAAAGCACAATAAAAATAAAAAATAAAAGAAATGCATATGTCCTCCCTAAACATGGAAACCCTGGTGGTGTAGTGGTTAAGAGCTACAGGTGCCAACCAAAAGATCAGACAGTTCTACTCTGTCGTATAGGGTTGCTAGAGTCAGAATCTACTCGACGGCAGCAGATTTGGTTTTTTTTGTTTGTTTTCTCTAAACCTATTGTGGAAATGGTTCATTGAGTGTTATGAAAAGATAGTTTAGTCTCATTTCCTAAGGAGACTTTTTAACCTGACAGTGCTAAATGGGGGAAGAATTCTTTGGGATTATGGTGTGTGTTATGATAGAGATCCTGAAACAGCTGGTTATTTTCAGTCATTTTCTCACTATGGGAAGATACTGCTGCTGTATAAAGCATTGAGATAGGATTTTGCTATTTATGGAAAATGAGAAAAAATAAAGAGGTATCATAACATTCAAGAGGAAAGTTCCATTGTATTTTGTAAATATACATATTTTTTTAGTAAAATGTGTGTTTCAAGAGGTGTATTTCTATTAAAAAAATAAGGAATCTTCTGGCAATGTCAGATTCTCAAGATCCAAGAGAAAACAATTTTAAAGCCAGCAAATGCATAGAATTTGTGGCCTCCCTAGTTATTTTCATGACCGAGAATCTAGAATATTTAATGGGTCTTGACCCTACTTTTTCTTCACTTGCAGGGTACAGGATGCCGTGATAACTCTGATTCAAAACTCTAATCATTTCACGGTGAGACTTCCGTGAATTCACTGTGTGGTTTGCACGGAGGCCATGAATAACACATCCATCAAGCACTGTTCTGATTGTACACAGGTAGATGGTTTATAGAGTGTGAGCCCGCGCTGCTGGTTTAGATTTGAGGAATTACTCTACAAGAACAAGGCAGGTTCTATTTTTGACATTTCAGCAATAAGACCACTTGTACATTATGACCTGATTTGATTTACTGTAAGAAAATAAGAGTGCTGTAATTTGTAAAAGACATTTATTACAGGAGTCCAAAAATTAAAAAAAAAAAAATGCTTAGCGTCTCTGTCCATCCCCATATGGTTTTATTTTAATCTCACTCTAGTCACATATGAAATTTTGCTTAGCTGTCTTCATTTTCTTAGTCAATCTTGATTAATGGCCTTCAAAGTAAAAATAATTGGCCTGCATCAGGGTTGTTTTATAACTCTTGTTCACAAAGAATGTGAAAGGCTGGAAAATGAGCCTAAACAGAAGGAATGCATTACGTCCGTCTTTGAGAAAGAGCAGTCCTTCAGTTGTGTTTCACTGTGTATTTTTATAACAGGCGCCTCCTTGACCGTCCATGATATTGAAGATATGTGGTGCCAAAAGCTTATGTATACTTCATCAAACTGACCATGTCAGCCTGACGTCTCCAAGCAGCCACACATGTGAAGGCAGAACTCACGCCGGCCAGCCAACAGGCCTGAGAATTTCAAAAGTAAATTATCAAGAAAGCCAAGGCTATGAAACCTAGAAGTTAAAAACGGGCTGGGGGCTGATGGCCTCTGAAGTTTAAATGGTTTGTTTATAAAGGGCTTCTCTAGTATTTGTATTTTCCCCCCCTTTCTTTAAAAGTGTGTTCAACTTTAAAGGGGTTAGGGGAAACGCAGGCGCCGTTTGACCATTGTGGGTTTGGAACTGAGCTCTGCTTCCACTCAAGGTCTCCACTTCTGGGAGAGCTCATCAGTTAACGAGGGTCAGAAATAAATTTGAGTTAAAAAAAAAAAAAAAACTCAGGAAATTATTTCTTTCTTACATGAAGCTTTTGTAATGGATATATGATGTCTCTTACAAAGCTAGTTACTTTCTGATTGTACTGATGAGAAAATTAACATCAAGAATGTTACAGTTTTTTTAACAATCCCAGTACAAAGTTAAATTACCCAGTAATTTTTCAGGAATTTCAGATATTCTGATGTTTGATATTTTAAAGACAATAAAATTCTCTCTAGGATTTAATTGCTGTTGTTAGGTGCCATCGAGTCGGTTTCCGACTCATAGTGGCCTCATAAGACAGAGTAGAACTGCCTCATACAGTTTCCAAGGAGTGGCTGGTGGATTCAAACTGCTGACATTTTGGTTAGCAGCCTGAGCTCTTAACCACTGCATTATAAGGGCTCTGGGATTTAATTAGTATTGGTTATAAATAGATTTACACTGATGTGCTCAGATGCCAATATACTAATGTCCCATACCAAGGGCACATCAGCCAGTACCTCAGATGGGGAATGTCTCTTGAATCATCATCTTCTCTTTCAGCCCAGGTGGTGGCTTGCTGCCTCAGTGAGGTAGGCTGAAAGGCACAAGGGGGAAAGGTACCTGATGGGGATGAGAATCATTTTGAGTTTTTTATTTATTTAGAAATGCCCCATAATAATTGCTAACATTTATTTGATGCATTCTGACTGTGTGTTACCGCCCTAAGCACTTTAGAATTAGCCCAACATCTGGTTCATGCTAAACTAACAATAATTATTTCAGTATATGATCTCTTTTAATCCTCACACCATATCTAAGAAATCTGTATTTTTATCCTTATTTTATAGGTGAAGGAACTTTGCCTTGGCAAGGATAGAGAAATTATCTAGGTAAGGAAAATAGGATAAAAATCCAAACTGTTTTAGTCCAAAGACCACTTTCTTAATCTTTACATCAGAATGTCTCATCATTGGCACTTGACATCTTGGGCCAGATGAGCTTTGCTGGGAGGGGCAGTTCTGTGCATTGCAGGGTATTTAACAGCATCGCTAGCCTCACTAGATGCCAGTATCAAACTCCCATCCCCCGCATCATGTCAACCAAAAATTTCTCAAGATATGGCCAATGCTCGTTGACTGTCCCCACTTGAGAACCACTGGGCTACATGTTTCCACTGTACACAGGTTCTGTGGGAAACCCCACTACAGCTGCCTGTGTAATCTGACTGCTCTAGACC
Source organism: Elephas maximus indicus (assembly GCF_024166365.1). Lineage (NCBI taxonomy): Eukaryota > Metazoa > Chordata > Mammalia > Proboscidea > Elephantidae > Elephas > Elephas maximus. Next base: position 49,380,002 of record NC_064833.1, read on the forward strand.
GAGCTCTATCAGCTCACTAAGGCTTGTTCAACGCTGATACAATCTCAGTCATGATGAATTCTAAGAAATGGGGAAGAGACAGCAAGGGCTCAGAGAGGACCTGTAGAGAGGGAAAAATATGGAAGTGATTAGTCTTACCACCCTTCCCAAGAGGTTTATCAGAAGCCAACTAGAATTTCTGAAAAGGAAACCAGTGACAGAGATGTCTTTATTAAACACCCACGTGGATGAGACCATTGGAGGACCCAGCCCTCCCCTCCACCCACCAAGGAAGAGGAGATACAACATGGGACTCGGAGGTAGGATCTCACCCAGGTCTGCATCTGACTGTTTGGATCCCAAATAGAATGTACACAGTAACCGGCAGCTTCCTGAAGCTTTCGGTTTTCTCCTGGTTTAAGCCGCATTGACCTTTAAAGGGGATCCTAATTTCCTAATTGTAAATCCTCCAGTCCTCTGCTTGTATTTTCACAAATGCAAAGAGGGGCTCTCTCATCCTTTTATTAAAATCTGGCCTGGGTCTTTGATGAACTCATGGCTAACTCACAGCACAACTTCTCTGTAATAATCTCACAGATACATATCCCAACTTTTAAACTACCCCGCATTGTCATAGGGTAGCAAGAAGAATATCAGGGCCGCTACTACAAGTGTACAAAATGGTACTAGACCCAAAGCTTAATTTGGAAATGCCACCTCACCCAGACTTGAGAGTTAGGAAGAGCTTCCAGGAGGAAGACAGATCTTAGCTGTGGCTTGAATGATGACTGGAAATCAGTCAGGTGAAACAGAAGTGAAAGGCTTCTTGGGGCAAAGAACAAGCACAAAGACCTAGAGTGAAGAAAAAAGAGTGGCTCTCTCCAAGTGAAAGTTTAATGAAACACTGTCTAGCAAACTGTGTTGGGGTTCATGCAATATCTGCCCACCAACCCGCAACTTCTCATATCATGCCTGCCATTTATCTGATGGTAGAATAGAAATTGTCTTTTCTGGGGTCAAACAGAGCATTGGCTGTACATGTTGAATATTCAAAAGCTGCCAAAGTCATCATAGGAGTGTCTCCAGACCCAGTGGTATAATATACCTCATTATAAAAATTGGGTAATATATTTAGAAATGAAAAGGCTTTACACAGAACAAGTGTTTTGTAAAAGATGAGGTGAGCAATTGAAAAACATCCCCTGATTTATTTACCCTGAAGCCCTGTAAATCAAATTCTAAGGCTAATGGCTTTTAAACTCACAGAAATCGAATCTTCAAGCTGTTTGAGCTCTTATCAGTCTAACTAAATGTCAAATAGCATACTCCTTTTGGAGATTTTTAAAAACTTCAGCAGCATTATTTAAACAACCAAACCAAAAGAGAATAAATATTGTAACTGTCTTGTTGTTTCAGAGTTAACAACCCATTTGCTCCAGAAAAAAAAACATAGTGGAAGGAAAAGGAAAACCGTCACGCTTATTTAATTATACATATTGCTGTGTCTTTATAGGTAAAATAAAATAAATAGCTAATATCTCCAGTAATTCAGACAGCTACAGAATGTGAAGACAAATAATGAGGCCCCAAACCCTTACGTCTTCAGGTGAATTTTGCTTGTTTTTCAGGGTCTAAATACACCAGAGAGTGTAGTACCGGCAGCATCTGCCGTAGAGTTGATCTCAACTCATGGCGATGTCACCTGTGTTAGAGTAGAACTGTGCTCCACAGGGTTTTCAATGGCTGATATTTTGAAAGTAGATCTCCAGGCCTTTCTTCTGAGGTGCCTCTGGTTGGACTCAAACCTCCAGACATTTGGTTAGCACCGAGTGCATTACCCATTTGCACTACCCCGGGTAAGACCCTTCATGGTCCTTAGGCTCATTCCCTCCATGCTTTAGTCCAATCCCTATAGAAGAAATCTGCGTTGATCTTTTCATATAATATGTAGCTATATGCTCTTTATTACATAAACATTTGCAATTCACCAAGGAGAAAGTAAGATGCATCTTGAATGCTTATCAGCACCACAAGATCTTTACAGATTACTGCCTGCCTCAGAATCCCAGCTCCCTGGTGCTTATGCATAAGCAATGGATTTATGCAAACATTGTAACATTTCCAAACAGACTGTGACATGAGACGTTCCTAGTTCATATAAGGTTCAGATATGCAGCCTATTTTCTGCTAGAACTGGATCATTCTTTGCATCAAGTTTAAAATGTATCATCTCAGCTTATAATGTTGTCAGTATAAAATGTCATAATGTGGTACTCAATTTGAACAGAAAGACGGCTATTAATCTCAAAGGCTCCGTGCACTGCCGTGGTGAAACTGTATGATGTGATAGCATACTAGTCTGTGTGTTTGGTGGTCTTGGCATTGCATACCATATGCATAGGTGGTAAACGTTTGTTATACACAGTCTACTAATCCTCCTTAATCTAGTAGAGTGTTTATACAGCCCCAGTGGTATAATACGCATTATAACTTAAATTGGATAATATATTTAGAAAGGAAAAAAGGCTTTACAAAGAACAACATCATCGAAGTGTAATGATAACATGCCTATTTACATAATGATAATGCACGTATTTACTGCCAAGCATGTTTGTTTTGCATTAGAGTTTGTAGCGGGGCACAGGGAATTAAAGAATTACAAAAGGGAGTTTTCCTATTCTCCATTACTGTAGTAGGTTATTTATTGGCAGCGCAGAAAGAAATGGAAAAACCTCTATTTTAACTATTGAGAAAAATGGACAATGCTAGTAGTCGTTAAGTTCAGGTTGTTTGTACCAACAGGCATGTGCCCAAGCTCCACTTTTTTCCTAATTCTGAGATACCGTGTCTCTTAAAGCAAGTAAAAAGGCTTTCACAGATTTTTTTGGCAGCAATAATCAAAAATTAAATACATAAAAAAATCTTGGTTGGTTGTATGCCTTCTTAACAAACACGTGTTTAAGGAAAGTCTCATTTACTCCAAGATCTGCAAATCTGCATTTTTGCTGTTGCATCCAAAACTGTAAATTTTATTTATATGTCTATGAAAGCCTGAAACCTTGCACTTAAAAAAAAAAAAAAAGTAGGGAGATGTTATGTTTTGAGCTGTCATATGTTTTGTGAACTTTTTATAATAGAAAAGAGTCTCTGAAGAGCCCCTTTCCTCACCCCTTTAACAAAGGCATGTCCCTGGTTATTAAAAAATCATACACAACAATACTGCTTGCCAGGTTTTATAGTCCTAATGAAAATTTGGGCCAGAGCACAAAAATTATCTGGAAAAATGCCTGAAATTTCCCTGTCGCAGATGTTTCAACAGAAGGTGCTTGCATGCCATTCGTTAATACGGCGCCATACGGGACTCAGTGTGACCACTGCAATATAACCAGTAAGTAACACACGCAGCGTGCGCAGGGCTGCGCCAAATTCTCCGTCTGTTGTGTGGGACGTGCATCCCATGGATTGAGACGTACCTTGATAAAATGCATTGTCATGGAATGATAATATTTGTGGATCACCATGCACAGAAAACATCCTATCGAGGATGTGGGAGGTCCGTTTAAAGATTCAGTGCCTTTCTTGGCATTGCAGTTGGTTAGAATGGATGTGACTATCAGTGTTTCAGTCCCCCCCCCGCCACGCCCCCCACCCCATGTGCCAAGTTACACAAGTAACTCCATAGAGAGAAAATGGCTTTTTCGAAGACTTTTAGTTTAGGGTAAGACAACTAAAAGGGCATGTGGAAGTCATCTGTGTAGACACGGAAAGCAAATGTATAGACTACCGTAATCCATTCTTTGCTTTAAAATATACGTGAGAGAAGTGACTCAGTGTTTACTCTCCTTGAAATAGGAATTTATTCCACCTTGCAGAGGCTGATAAAAATGGAGGACTATCTAAGATGCTACTCACATACACTGAATTTTTCTAGTGAACCCAGATAATTCTTTTTGAATAATTCTATTTGGAGCAACATTGTTTTCTGTTCAGAGGAGCAGATTTGCAGCTGCCCAATACATATTCCATACTCAAACTGGCTGCTGTATCATGAAAAATAATGTCCTTAAAGCTAGGCTACCTCAGGGTAGGGAGACAGAGAGTTAGATATCCTGTACCTCATGGTCATCAATAGGTTCTAAAGGAATAATACACATGGTGTGATTTTTTGTTTCTTAAAGTAATACTTTGTTAAATACAATGAACTAAAATATACCACAATTTTTGTAACCCTGTTTGACACTCATATGTTCTCTTAAGATATCAGGAAGCTTCAAAAAATAAAAGCAACTTGGGCTGCTCTCAAAATCTGGGAGACTCGGTGCTTAAGTTGTTCTGTGTCTTTCAAAATAATAATCAATGTATTTTATTATGCTATTTCTTTCACATCTTACAGTTTTTTGAGAGAAAATATGTTTTCTCTAAGTATTTTCTTTTCTCTTTTATGAGTGAAAGAGATAAATTTTAAGTACTTCGTCATCTGAACAATTTTAAGTTAACATCTTCCTAAAGAGAATTTTTTGATAGTAAACAATTCCTTGAAATTTGTCTTGGTTTCTTTCTTCTAGCTAACCATGATTTTGACACCAATGTTAGGCATTTTCGCAGCAGGGTGGAAGATGGAGAGATTCTTTTGGCCACTTTCTTTAAATAAAATAATTTCTCATTGTTAATAATTATGATAGTTATCATTTTCTTGGTGTGTTCATGTTCTATAAAGACTTTAGTATCTCTTTTAATTCTCACATTACCCTCTAAAGTAAGTATCCCCAATTACTTACAAGGACACTTGCTCAGAATCATACACTAACTAAGAGTATCTCTAGGTATTGAATTTGGGGCTTTTAGCTCAAATTTCTGTGTTCTTTTCATTGGATTATACAGTTTTTACATACAATGAACTCATACGTTAAACCATGACATTAATTACTATCAATGTATGGTCAAGCGACAACTCTTAGCCATAAAACCAGGAATTTCTGTAGGTCCATTTTGTAGGTCTATATTGACAACATGGGATGTAGTTGTCTATACTTCTATTTCTGACACAGTAATGTAATATTTATAAGTTCACGGGTGATATATCAAGAGGCACACTATTCTTCCAAATTGTTTCAGCACTTTTAAGTATACATATTTGTGTATTTTAAATTTTTATTCAACATCTTCAAGAGAAAGTAATAAATGTGTCCTACAAATGTTTTGACTTCATGGATGATGCCCACAACCGAGAATAGTTTGAGCTCCACTTCATTAAACAAAAAATAAATATAAAACCAGCTATGAAATTCTGTCTCAACATGGACTCATATCACCTGTTTGTCTTTATAAAGGTAAGAAAAAAGTTTGTTTAATTCCATAAATTTGCTTTCGTCAGAAAAGTTCCCATTCTTTCTAAGTCACTCTGAAAATTCAAGTACTGGCATGTTCTGCAGTATAACACAGCAAAGAACTGAATTTCTCTTTGTGTGATTGTGTTTGAGTTAGAAATACCAGGTACCTATGCCCTCAGAAGACTTTCCACTGTTATAATATTGCTAGAAACTACTGAGTAAGAGCAGCAAATTGTACACTGATGGTCCTTATTAAGACCAACTTAAAAATTCTCTTCTGTACGGCTGTACTATACAGGGAGGAACAGGGAAATTTCTCTCCTTGCAAGTAAAACTCAACCAAATGATAATATGCTGTTAGATTCCCTTCCAGACACTGATCAAGTTAATTTTTTTCTTTCTCAATTCAGAATGGCATGTGCTTTGAAGCTATGCTGCTGATCATTTGATATTAACTTTAATGTATATCTACTAATCTCCAAAATTCAGCCCACTCTCTGTTGGTTTTCTTTTCCTTCGGGTAGATTAACATATCTAAATGCTGCCTCCTTGGAAGATGCCTGGAGTATTCTAAGCCTTTCCAGAAGCCATTGGCCAACTCTAAGTAATACTAAGTGTTCTAAAGTAATTCCACACAGTGCTGCCCATTGGCTGAGCCCCTAAGTGACAGATGCTACCAGCTGTGTCATTGACAGATGAGAGCTGTTTAATGTTTTATATCTAAATGGTTTTATTTGATATTTTAACATTTTAATATAAATATGTTTTATCTCTTTCTTCGGTTTGCTTTTCCCTTCTTCCCCCCGTCTCTCCCTCCTCTTTTCCTCCTTTCTCACTGTCAGTTATCATAGTCAGCCTCTGTGTATTGCATCTGGGCTGCTGCACAGAGAAGTACAGTTGGTTTTGCCTGTTTTATCAATTTCGGAACATTATCAAGCTCCCAAAATAATTCTTTGGCTACCAGGTGTTGCGGTTGTGTATCTTTGAGTCAATTTGTGACTCATATCAACCCCATGTGACAGAGTAGAACTGCCCCATACAGTTTTCTAGGCTGTAATCTTTATAAGAGCAGATCATCAGGTCTTTCTCCTGCAGAGCCTTTGTGTGGGATCCAAATGCCAACCTTTCCGGTAGCAGCTGAGTACTTAACTGTTGTGCCACTGGGGCTCCTTTTAGCTACCAGAGAGTTGCTCAATCGTTGTCCTCTCATTTTGAAACTAAGTGAGATTTAAGGTTCTGGTGTTGGTAATTACCTATCAGGAGTCACTGAAAGGGAGAAATTGAGTAGAGAAGTGTCTCCAACTGTTTACCATAAACTGAAATTAAAAATGGTTGCTGAACTCCTTGACAATATGGCCCTACTTCTCCATTGTGATCAGTATGATATTCCGAACTGAAACTCATCTGCTGCTGTAAATAAGTACACTGATCTCTTGTACAGAGAGCATTTCAGCGTTCAAGCACCATTAGACACCGTATCTCATGCCAGTGTTCCCTGTCTTCAGGATTATCAACAGCTTTAAGAGACCATCCAAATGTTTTGTGGCCTCTCCAACACATACCGGAGAGTGTGAGAAAATGGATCTGCTTGCTGCTGAAGGTTCTAGAGCATTTTGAGCAGCTTAAGACGTGTGGGTAGAGACTAGGAAACTGAAAACAAAGAAGAAGCTGGAGGAATAAAAAAGAAAGAAAAAACAAAAATCAACGTTATGAGGTCAAGAAATATTGATTAGGGTGATAGCCAGATCTCCAAGAAAATGAAAAAGGAGGTAATGTGGAAAAATGACTTACGAGAGAGAGTGATGTGGCTATGAATGGAAAGGGGGCGAGAGTGAGGAAGAAAGGGACTAGCCCTAGAACAGGAACTTCTAGGATCTTGATATAAAGGCATCTGCATTTGACGTCATCCCTATGGTGGCAATTGAATGACTTTCTGCCCTTTCCTTTATTTTGTGAAGTATATAAATGAAGATTTTGTTTTAGGTACAGGGACAATGGAACAATGTGAAGATATAGATCTCTTTGTTCTTCTTTGCTTTTTATTTATCTACAAATTTTTTAAAGAAGTAAATTGACCAAATGGAGCCCTGGTGGTGTGGTGGTTAAGAGCTCAGCTGCTAACCAAAAGGTCGGCACTTCAAATTCACCAGCTGCTCCTTGGAAAGTCTATGGGGCAGTTCTACTCTGTCCTATAGGGTCACTATGAGTAGGAAGCTACTCAACAGCAATGTTTTTTTTTAATTGACCAAATGTTCCTCTAGATTTGTTATTAGCAATATGCTCAATGTCTTCACAAATGCTGCCCCCACACTGAAAAGGACTTATCATAAAGTTCAGACAGTGATTCACCTGAACACAGATTTCTCTTGAGCTGAGAAATCCCTTATTTTTTCTGGAATATCATTTTTTTTTTTTTTTACATTTGAACAATGTCTGTTATATTGTCCCATTAGGCTACAAAGAAAACAATTAGTAGTATTAATGACAAAATAGTACATTAAATGTTACAGTATTTGAAAGTAAGAGGTAATTACATGTTAATAAGTAGAGAAATGAATACCTCCTATTTGAAATAGGTGGGGAGGTAAGATCTTTAGCTTTTGTTTATTATTGATTTAAAGTTTCATTCTGAAGACTGAAGAAATTGCTAGTCCTCTAGTGACTCAGTTTCCCCTTAGTAAACTTTCCGTTTGCAAGAGTGGCTGCTTGCAAGTGTTCAAATTTGACTATATATTGATACATTGCTCTGCTATCTTTGGCGAAAAAAAAATTGGAGGATTAAAATTTAGTATTCTAAATGGCTCCAGATTGGCTTTTTAAATACTAATTTTTAATTTGACTTCCAGGACTCTGTTTCCTTGTTTCCTTCAGACTCTTGGTAAGTACTTTTACTGTAACATAGCTCGTTAGAATTACCACACGTGATTTTTGCTGAGATTATTTTTAGCAAGGGTGGCTTAGTTCATTAACCCTTTGATTTTGATCACATCTGCAATAAGAGGGATTAGTTACATAAATGTTAATGAATGCATACTTATGGAGGAAAACCAGGGAGTTGATACCATGGCACTTTGATATAAGAATTAGCTTTCATTTTTCATGCTAGATGCAAGATAAGATCATTTTTAGTGACCACAGAAATGATGAAAGGTTAGGCCTTTCCATTTTCCTCACATGGTAGAATGGTGAATCATCTATTTAAGGGCTCTCAGGCATTTTCTCCTGACTGTAGTGGTTAAGGAAATGTACTTTGTAGTCAGGCAAACTTTAAGTAAAAACTCCAGCTCTGCTATCTGCTAACTTAGATAGACTATTGAAACTCTATGTGCCCTAATTTTCATGTCTATCAGAAGGCAATATGACATTTATCTCACATAGATGTTGTATTATTAAATTAAGATAACATAACGTTAAGCTTAACATTACCTCTGACATACTGTTAAGGGCATAAGAAATGTTATCCCATACTACCACTTCGTTGTTGTTGTAGTTAGCTGCTGTTGAGTTGACTCCAGCTCATAGTGACTTCAGGTACATCAGCACAAAATGTTCCCTGGTCCTCATTCTCTAGCATATTCCAGTCCACTGTTCCAGCTATTGTGTCAATTCATCTCACAGAGGGTTTCCCATGCCCTCATTGGGCCTCTACTTCACCAAACATGATGTCCTCCTCTAGTAATTGATCCCTCTTGATGGTATGTCCAAAGCAAGCAAGCAAGTCAGACAATATTCTGATACTTCTACTTCTTGGTATGTTATTGTTGTTGTTAGGTACTGTCTTAGTCATCTAGTGCAGCTATAGCAGAAATACCACAAGTGGATGGCTTTAACAAAAAGAAATTTATTTTCTGACATTCTAGCACGCTAGAAGTACAAATCTGGGGCATCAGCTCCAGGAAAAGGCTTTCTTTCTGTTGGCTCTGGAGAAAGGTCCTTGTCATCAATATTCCCTTGAACTAGGAGCTTTTCTGCACAGGAACCCCAGGTCCAAAGAACACGCTCTGCTCATTGCACTGCTTTCTTGGTGGTATGAGGTCCCCAACTCTCTGCTTGCTTCCCTTTCATCTCTTGTAAGATGTGATGTAGGCCATATCCTAGGGATAGTCCCTTTACATTGGATCAGGGATGTGACCTGAGCAAGGGTGTTACATTCCACCCTAATCCCCTTTAACCACAGGCAGAGATTATGATTTATAACACGTAGGAAAATCACAAAATGGAGGACAACTGCACAATACTGGGAATCATGGCCTAACCAAGTTGACACATATTTTGTTGTTGTTGTTAGGTGCCGTCAAGTTGGTTCCGACTTATAGCAACCTTTATAGCAACCCTATGCACAACAGAACAAAACACTGCCCGGTCCTGTGCCATCCTTACATTCGTTGTTATCTTGGCCTCATTGTTGCAGCCACTGTGTCAATCCACTTGGTTGAGGGTCTTCCTTTTTTCCGCTGGCCCTGTACTTTGCCAAGCATGATGTCTTTCTCCAGAGACTGATCCCTCCCGACACATATTTTGGGGTGACACAATTCAATTCATGACATCCCACCCTTTGGCCCACAAAAATTTGTGTCGTTGCCACATGTAAAATATATTCACCACATCATATCATGCAAAAGTCTTAAATCAACTCCAAGTCCAAAACCCAAAAACTCCTTTGTCTGTGAAATCTAGAATACAAGTTATCTGCTTCCAAAGTACAATGGCAGAGCAAGCACAAGCTAGACATTTCCATTACAAATGGGAGAAATTGGAGGGAAAGAAGGCATAACAGGCACCAAACAAGTTAACAGAACACCTTGCATTAGCCCTCAAGGCTTTGAAAATAATCCTTTGCTCTCTGAGGCCATTTACACAATAGCCCTGCCCTCCAGACTCTAGGTATTGCTCACACTCTCTGGATTCTGAGTGGAGGCCCCTCTGCCCTGGACTTTAGCTCCACTGCCTTCCAGGCTCACTGGGATGGCAACTCTGCTCCCGCAGCTTTAGATGCACCGTTCTCCTAGTCCATCTGAGTGGCAACTCCACCCTTAGAAACACCAGACGCCATGGCTCCACCGTTTGAAACCTCAGAGGTCCTGGCCATACCTTTTGAGATTGAGGCAACTCGGCTTCCTGTGTTACTTGGCCTCTTGGCCCTTGGGCCTTGCACCTGCATCTGCCCTGCTGGGGCAAGTGTTCCAAATCTCAGCAGCTCCACTGATGAGTGCCAGAAGGCACCCCATTCTGCTAGGAAGCCTCGTGCATACAGGCAGTGCTTTCTTGGTGGTATGAAGTCCCCAACTCTGCTTGCTTCCCTTTCCTTTTATCTCTTGTAAGATAAAAGTGGTGCAGGCCACATCCAAGGGAAACTCCCTTTACATTGAGTCAGGGATGTGACCTGAGCAAGGGTGTTACAATCTACCTTCTTCAACCACAGGAAGAGATTATGATTTATAACACATGGGAAAATCACAAAATGGAGGACAACCACACAATACTGGGAATCATGGCCTAACCAAGTTGACACGTATTTTTGGGGGAAGCAGTTCAATCCATGACAGGTACCATCAAGTTGGTTCCTACTCATAGCGACCCTATGTACAACAATACAAAACACTGCCTGAACCTAAGCCATTCTCACAATCATTGCTATGTTTGAGCCTATTGTTGCAGCCACTGGGTCAATCCATCTCATTGAGTATCTTCCTCCTTTTCATTGACCCTCAACTTTACCAAATATGATGTGCTTCTCCAGGGTCTGGTGCCTCCAGATAACATGTCAGAGGTAAGTGAAACAAAATCTCTTTATCTACGCTTCTAAGGAATATTCTGGCTATACTTCTTCCAAGACAGATTTGTTTGTTTTTCTGGCAGTCCATGGTATATTCAACATTCCCTGCCAACACCATAATTCAAAGGCATCAATTCTTATTTAGTTTTCCTTATACATTGCCCTAGGAGCCCTGTGGTGCAGGGGTTAAACTGATCAATTGCTAACCAAAACTTTGGCAGTTTGAAACCACCAGCTGCTCTGGGGAGAAAGATGTGGCAGTGTTCTTCCATAGAGATTTACAGCTTTGGAAACCCTATAGGGTCTCTATGAGTCGGAATTGACATGACGGCTGTGGGTCTGTTTTTTTTTTTATTATTATTATTCCTTGTCCAGGTTTTCCATGCATATGAGTCTTGGTCCCGGCGTACCTTAGTCTTCAGAGTGATATCTTTTTTTTTTTTTTAATACTGTGCTTTTTAACACTTCAAAGAAGTCTTTTGCAGCAGATTTGCCCAATGCAATACGTCATTTGACTTTGTGACTGCCGTTTCCATGGGTATTGATTGTGGATTCAAGTAAAATGAAATCCTTGACAACTTCTATCTTTTCTCTGTTTATCATGATGTTGTTTACTGTTCCAGCTGTGAGGATTTTTGTTTTCTTTATGTTGAGGTGCAATCCCTACTGAAGGCTGTGGTCTTTGATCTTCACCAGCAAGTGCATCAAGTCCTCTTCACTTTCAGCAAGCAAGGTTATGTCATCTGCATATTGCAGGTTGTTAACGAGTCTTCCTCCAATCCTGATGCCTCATTCTTTTTCAAATAGTCCAGCTCTTTGGATTATTTGCTCAGCAAACAGACGGAATAAAAAAAAGAAAAAAAAAAAAAAAACATTGCCATCGAATCAATTTCTTCGCACTTAACCACTACGCCACCAGGGTTTGGTATGGTGAAAGGATACAACCCTGATGCACACCCTTCCTGATCTTAAAAATGCAGTATCCCCTTGTCCTGTTCGAATGACTGCCTCTTGGTCCATGTACAGGTTCCACATGAGCACAATTAAGTGTCCTAGAATTCCCATTCCTCACAATGTTACCCATAATTTGTTATGATCCACACAGTCAAATGCCTTTGCATTCAGCTGTAGTGAATAAGATACAGATAACATCTTTCTGTTATTCTCTGCTTTCAGCCAAGATCCATCTGACATCAGCAACAGGTAACACTGATTCCACTTCCTCTTCTAAATTTGGCTTGAATTTTTGGCAGTTCCCTGTCCATATATGCTGCAATAATTTTTGAATTATCTTCATCAAAATTTTCCTTGCGTGGAGGCGGGGCCAAGATGGCGGACTAGGTGTACGCTACCACGGATCCCTCTTGCAACAAAGACTCGGAAAAACAAGGGAATCGATCACATACATAACAATCTACAAACTCTGAACAACAAGCACAGACTTAGAGACGGAAAACTAACAAATACGGGCAGACAGCTACCGTTTTCAGAACTAGGAGCCAGCGTACCAGGCAGGTGACCTTCGGAGCCTGATCTGGGGCAGAGCCCAGGGGGGCAGACGGCACAGAAGGGGGGCCCAGCCCTTCCCCCCGAACCCATCCTGGGAGGAAGTCTAGCTGGTTGGCACGGGCGGCGTAGCGGCGCAGCTGGAGGGAGAAGCACCCAGAAGGCAGTGACTGATCTGGGAGTGGGGAGAACAGCATCCAAGCCGGGAAGCCGTCCCGCCGGGAGTTTGGCGGGAAGCGGGCGGGGCGCGAGCGGGGAGGGGGTCAGCTATATTTCCCTAAGGCGACCCCGGGGCGGGGCCCACACCTTCGTGCGGGGAGACGCACACCCAGTCCGTGCGTGTGGCGCGGCGCACCGGAGGGAGAAGTCCCTGGGAGGAAGTGACTGGTCTCGGAGCAGGGAAAGCAGCGTCCCAGCCGGGGTGCCGTCCCGCTGGGATTTGGGCACGTGCACGGGCGGGGCGTGAGCGCGGGGTCCAATTATATTCCCCTGAATTGACCCAGGGGGCGGGCCCACCTGGTCGTGTGGGTAACGCCCACCCAATGCGCGTGCGGTGCGGCGCTCCAGAAGGGGAAGTCCCCGGGAGGAAGTGACTGGTCCCTGAGCGGGGAAAGCAGCGTCCCAGCCGGGAAGTCGTCCCACTGGGATTTGGGCGCGCGCGCGGGCGGGGCGTGACCGCGGGGCCCAATTATATTCGCCTGAATAGACCCTGGGGGTGGGCCCACCCGTTCGTGCGGGAAACGCCCACCCAGTTCGTGCGAGCAGTGCCGCGCACCGGAGGGAGAAGTCCCCAGGAGGAAGTGACTGGACTCGGAGCGGGGAAAGCAGCGTCCCAGCCAGGGACCCATCCCGCCCAGATTTTGGCGGACGGGGGCGGAGCATGAACACAGTGTTCAGCTCTATATTCTGTGGTGCTACACTCCTAGCTCTCTGATCCCTCCCCCACCCTCCCCAGGCGGCTCCATTAACATCCGAATACCTGGAGCCAGAGGGAGAATTCAGATAGGGATCTGACTGCATTTTTTTTAGCTGATTACCTGGAAAATCTAGTTTCCCAGTGATGGCTCGGAGACAGCAGTCCATATCAAACCACATAAAGAAACAGACCATGACAGCTTCTCCAACCCCCCAAACAAAAGAATCAACATCTTTCCTAAATGAAGATACAATCCTGGAATTATCAGATACAGAATATAAAAAACTAATTTACAGAATGCTTAAAGATATCACAAATGAATTAGGATAAATGCAGAAAAAGCCAAGGAACACACTGATAAAACTGTTGAAGAACTCAAAAAGATTATTCAAGAACATAGTGGAAAAATTAATAAGTTGCAAGAATCCATAGAGAGACAGCATGTAGAAATCCAAAAGATTAACAATAAAATTACAGAATTTGACAACGCAATAGAAAGTCAGAGGAACAGACTCGAGCAATTAGAATGTAGACTGGGACTTCTGGAGGACCAGGGAATCAACTCCAACATAGCTGAAAAAAAATCAGATAAAAGAATTAAAAAAATGAAGAAACCCTAAGAATCATGTGGGACTCTATCAAGAAGGATAACTTGCGAGTGATTGGAATCCCAGAACAGGGAGGGGGGACAGAAAACACAGAGAAAATAGTTGAAGAACTCCTGACACAAAACTTCCCTGACATCATGAAAGACGAAAGGGTATCTATCCAAGATGCTCATCGAACCCCATTTAAGATTGATCCAAAAAGAAAAACACCAAGACATATTATCATCAAACTTGCCAAAACCAAAGACAAACAGAAAATTTTAAAAGCAGCCAGGGAGAAAAGAAAGGTTTCCTTCAAGGGAGAATCAATAAGTTCAGACTACTCAGCAGAAACCATGCAGGCAAGAAGGGAATGGGACGACGTATACAGAGCACTGAACGAGAAAAACTGCCAACCAAGGATCATATATCCAGCAAAACTCTCTCTGAAATATGAAGGAGAAATTAAGATATTTACAGATAAACACAAGTTTAGAGAATTTGCAAAAACTAAACCAAGACTGCAAGAAATGCTAAAGGAGATTGGCCGGATGACCAATAATATCAGGTACCAGCACAATACAAGGTCACAAAACAGAACGCCCTGATATCAACGCAACTCAAATAGGGAAAGCACAAAAACAAACAAATTAAGACTAATTCTAAAAAATAAATAAATAAACTAAATAATACACATAACAGGAAATCATGGAAATCAATAGATAAACGATCACAATAATCAAAAAGAGGGACTAAATATAGGAGGCATTGAACTGCCAGATGGAGAGTGATACAAGGCGATATAGAACAATACAAGTTAGGTTTTTACTTAGAAAAATAGGGGTAAATAATAAGGTAACCACAAAAAGGAATATCAATTCCATAACTCAAGAAAAAAGCCAAGAAAAACGTAACGACTCAACAAACATAAAGTTAAACATTATGAAAATGAGGATCTCACAAGCTACTAAGAAAAACGTCTCAGCACAAAAAAGCATGTGGAAAAATGAAATGGCCAACAACACACATGAAAAGGCATCAAAATGACAGCACTAAAAACTTATTTATCTATAATTACGCTGAATGTAAATGGACTAAATGCACCAATAAAGAGACAGAGAGTCACGGACTGGATAAAGAAACACGAGCCATCTATATGCTGCCTACAAGAGACACACCTTAGACTTAGAGACACAAACAAACTAAAACTCAAAGGATGGAAAAAAATATATCAAGCAAACAATAAGCAAAAAAGAAGAGGAGTAGCAATATTAATTTCTGACAAAATAGACTTTAGACTTAAATCCGCCACAAAGGATAAAGAAGGACACTATATAATGATAAAAGGGACAATTGATCAGGAAGACATAACCATATTAAATATTTACGCACCTAATGACAGGGCTGCAAGATACATAAATCAAATTTTAACAGAATTGAAAAGTGAGATAGACACCTCCACATTTATAGTAGGAGACTTCAACACACCACTTTCGGAGAAGGACAGGACATCCAGTAAGAAGCTCAATAGAGACACGGAAGACCTACTTACAACAATCAACCAACTTGACCTCATTGACTTATACAGAACTCTCCACCCAACTGCTGCAAAGTATACTTTTTTTTTCTAGTGCACATGGAACATTCTCTAGAATAGACCACATATTAGGTCACAAAACAAATCTTTGCAGAATCCAAAACATTGAAATATTACAAAGCATCTTCTCAGACCACAAGGCAATGAAGCGAGAAATCAATAACAGAAAAACTAGGGAAAAGAAATCAAATACTTGGAAAATGAACAATACCCTCCTGAAAAAAGACTGGGTTATAGAAGACATCAAGGAGGGAATAAGGAAATTCTTAGAAAGCAACGAGAATGAAAATACTTCCTATCAAAACCTCTGGGACACAGCAAAAGCAGCGCTCAGAGGCCAATTTATATCGATAAATGCACACATACAAAAAGAAGAAAGAGCCAAAATCAGAGAACTGTCCCGACAACTTGAACAAATAGAAAGTGAGCAACAAAAGAACCCATCAGGCACCAGAAGAAAACAAATAATAAAAATTAGAGCTGAACTAAATGAATTAGAGAACAAAAAAACAATTGAAAGAATTAACAAAGCCAAAAGCTGGTTCTTTGAAAAAATTAACAAAATTGATAAACCATTGGCTAGACTGACTAAAGAAAAACAGGAAAGGAAACAAATAACCCGAATAAGAAACGAGAAGGACCACATCACAACAGAACCAAATGAAATTAAAAGAATCATTTCAGATTACTACGTAAAATTGTACTCTAACAAATTTGAAAACCTAGAAGAAATGAATAAATTCTTGGAACAATACTACCTACCTAAACTAACACATTCAGAAGTAGAACAACTAAATAGACCCAAAACAAAAAAAGAGATTGAAACGGTAATCAAAAAACTCCCAACAAAAAAAAGTCCTGGCCCACACGGCTTCACTGCAGAGTTCTACCAAACCTTCAGAGAAGACTTAACACCATTACTATTGAAGGTATTTCAAAGCATAGAAAAAGACGGAATACTACCCAACTCATTCTATGAAGCTACCATCTCCCTTATACCAAAACCAGGTAAAGACATTACAAAAAAAGAAAATTTTACACCTATATCCCTCATGAACATAGATGCAAAAATCCTCAACAAAATTCTAGCCGATAGAATCCAACAACACATCAAAAAAATAACTCACCCTGATCAAGTGGGATTTATACCAGGTATGCAAGGCTGGTTTAACATCAGAAAAACCATTAATGTAATCCATCACATAAATAAAACAAAAGATAAAAACCACATGATCTTATCGATAGATGCAGAAAAGGCATTTGACAAAGTTCAACACCCATTTATGATAAAAACTCTCACCAAAATAGGAATTGAAGGAAAATTCCTCAACATAATAAAGGGCATCTATGCAAAGCCAACAGCCAATATCACTCTAAATGGAGAGAACCTGAAAGCATTTCCCTTGAGAACGGGAACCAGACAAGGATGCCCTTTATCACCGCTCTTATTCAACATGGTACTTGAAGTCCTAGCCAGGGCAATTAGGCTAGACAA
The DNA here is from genome assembly GCF_024166365.1 of Elephas maximus indicus. Lineage (NCBI taxonomy): Eukaryota > Metazoa > Chordata > Mammalia > Proboscidea > Elephantidae > Elephas > Elephas maximus. Next base: position 49,397,188 of record NC_064833.1, read on the forward strand.
AGAAATAAAGGGTATCCGGATTGGTAGGGAGGAAGTAAAGCTATCACTATTTGTAGATGACATGATCGTATACATGGAAAACCCTAAGGAATCCTCCAGAAAACTACTGAAACTAATAGAAGAGTTTGGAAGAGTCTCAGGTTATAAAATAAACATACAAAAATCACTTGGATTCCTCTACATCAACAAAAAGAACACTGAAGAGGAAATAACCAAATCAATACCATTCACAGTAGCCCCCAAGAAGATAAAATACTTAGGAATAAATCTTACCAAGGATGTAAAAGACCTATACAAAGAAAACTATAAAACTCTGCTACAAGAAATTCAAAAGGACATACTTAAGTGGAAAAACATACCCTGCTCATGGATAGGAAGACTTAACATAGTAAAAATGTCTATTCTACCAAAAGCCATTTATACATATAACGCACTTCCAATCCAAATACCAATGTCATACTTTAAGGGGATAGAGAAACAAATCACTAATTTCATATGGAATGGAAAGAACCCCCGGATAAGCAAAACATTACTGAAAAAGAAGAAGAAAGTGGGAGGCCTCACCCTACCTGATTTCAGAACCTATTATATAGCTACAGTAGTCAAAACAGCCTGGTACTGGTACAACAACAGGCACATAGACCAATGGAACATAATTGAGAACCCAGATATAAATCCATCCACGTATGAGCAGCTGATATTTGACAAAGGACCAGTGTCAGTCAATTGGGGAAATAATAGTCTTTTTAACAAATGGTGCTGGCATAACTGGATATCCATTTGCAAAAGAATGAAACAGGACCCATAGCTCACACCATGCACAAAAACTAACTCCAAGTGGATCAAAGACCTAAACATAAAGACTAAAACGATAAAGATCATGGAAGAAAAAATAGGATCAACCCTAGGAGCCCTAATACAGGGCATAAACAGAATACAAAACATTACCAAAAATGATGAAGAGAAACCAGATAACTGGGAGCTCCTAAAAATCAAACACCTATGCTCATCTAAAGACTTCACCAAAAGAGTAAAAAGACCACCTACAGACTGGGAAAGAATATTCAGCTATGACATCTCAGACCAGCGCCTGATCTCTAAAATCTACATGATTCTGTCAAAACTCAACCACAAAAAGACAAACAACCCAATCAAGAAGTGGGCAAAGGATATGAACACACACTTCACTAAAGAAGATATTCAGGCAGCCAACAGATACATGAGAAAATGCTCCCGATCATTAGCCATTAGAGAAATGCAAATTAAAACTACGATGAGAGTCCATCTCACACCAACTAGACTGGCATTAATCCAAAAAACACAAAATAATAAATGTTGGAGAGGCTGCGGAGAGATTGGAACTCTCATACACTGCTGGTGGGATTGTAAAATGGTACAACCACTTTGGAAATCCATCTGGCGTTATCTTAAACAGTTAGAAATAGAACTACCATACAACCCAGAAATCCCACTCCTCGGAATATACCCTAAAGATACAAGAGCCTTCACACAAACAGATATATGCACACCCATGTTTATTGCAGCTCTGTTTACAATAGCAAAAAGCTGGAAGCAACCAAGATGTCCATCAACGGATGAATGGGTAAATAAATTCTGGTATATTCACACAATGGAATACTACACATCAATAAAGAACAGTGATGAATCTCTGAAACATTTCATAACATGGAGGAATCTGGAGGGCATTATGCTGAGCGAAATGAGTCAGTTGCAAAAGGACAAATATTGTAGAAGACCACTATTATAAGATCTTGAGAAATAGAAAAAATGGAGAAGAACACATACTTATGTGGTTACAAAGGGGGGAGGGAGGGAGGGAGGGAGAGGGCTTTTTATTGATCAATCTGTAGATAAGAACTGCTTTGGGTGAAGGGAAAGACAACACTCAATACAAGGAAGGTCAGCCTAATTGGACTGGATTAAAAGCAAAGAGGTTTCCGGGATAAAATGAAAGCTTCAAAGGTCAGTGGAGCAGGGGCTGGGGACTGGGGAACTTGGTTTGAGGGGACTTCTAAGTCAATGGGCAAAATCATTTTATTATGAAAACACTCTGCATCCCACTTTGAATTGTGGCGCCTGGGGTCCTAAATGCCAACAAGCGGCCATCTAAGATACATCAATTGGTGTCAACCCACCTGGAGCAAAGGCAAAGGAAGAACACCATGGTCACACGACAACTAAGAACCCAAGAGACAGAAAGGGCCACATGAACCAGAGACCTACATTATCCTGAGACCAGAAGAACTAGTTGGTGCCCGGCCACAATCGATGTCTGCCCTGTCAGGGAGCACAACAGACAACTCCTGAGGGAGCAGGAGACCAATGGGATACAGACCCCAAATTCTCATGAAAAGACCATACCTAATGGTATGATTGCGACTAGAGGAATCCCAGAGACAATGCTCCCCAGAACTTCTGATGGCACAGGACAGGAACCATCCCCGAAGACAAATCATCGGGCATGAAAAGGACTGGTCAGTGGAGGGGAGAGAGATGCTGATGAAGAGTGAGCTAATTAAATCAGGTGGACACTGGAGAGTGTGTTGGCAACTCTTGACTGGAGGGGGGATGGGAAGATAGAGAGAGAGGGAAGATGGCAAAATTGGCATGAAACGAGAGACTGTAAGGGCTGACTCAATAGGGGGAGAGCAAGTGGGAGAAGAGAGTAAGATGTATATAAACCTACATGTGACAGACTGATTGGAATGGTAAATGTTCACTTGAAGCTTAATAAAAATTAAAAAAAAAAAATTTTCCTTGCGTGTGATATTAATGATATTGTTCAATAATTTCCACATGCTCTTGGATCACCTTTCTTGGAATGGGCACAAATACGGATCTCTTCCAGTTCATTCTTCCTGGTATGGAAGTAGCAAATTGGGTAGAAAGGATAGGAGAATGTGACAGGGAGAAGACATCAGCCCAGAGGTGAAAAGGCTTATTCCCCTTATTAATATAGCTTATCACTAATAATAATAGCTTCATTTATTGGTTATTTATTATAGGATAAACACATTACTTTTTTACTTACATTAATTCCTTTAAAACCTCCCAGATAGGATTCCTACTTTACAGAGAAGGAAACCGAGGGTTAGAGAGGAGAACTTCCCCATGGTCACAGAGTTTGTAAGTAGCAGAGCTAATAATTGCTCCAGGTGTGTTTTGCTACAGGACAAATGCTTGTAAATATGAGGCTACTCTGCACTTGGTTCATTATTAAACCAAAAACCCAAAAAACAAACCCATTGTCGTGGAGTCCATTCCAACCCATAGCAAGAGCAGAACTGCCCTGTAGGGTTTCCAAGACTATGAAAGATGCCACATCATTCACCCGCAGAGCAGCTGGTGGGTTTGAACCACCAATCTTTCAGTTAGCAGCCGAGAACTGAGACACTGCTCCACCATGGCTCTTTCATTATTAAATAGCTGCTTTAATGTCCATTGTTCCGGCTATGTGACCCTCTTGGGATGCTCCCCTAATCCTCTGCAGGGAATCTGACCACCAGTTTAAGACATGGTACTGGAGCTGTTTCAATTCAAATGTGACAAATATCAGAACCTTCCACCCCACCCACAGATGATAGCACTTTGGGGGTGATTTAAGGATAATCCAGAGACCTGTAGTATTCAGACCTTTACCTATTATCTAATTCCCCTCATCTTTAACATATGCTAGAGTAGCCAGCATAACAGGCTACCCCCTTTCTTAAAACCTTTTCTTGATTTACCTCAGATCTTCCATCCACAGGAATGTCTCATTTTTCTTCTAACAGGTGGCCAGTTACAAACCCTGCTTTAGCCAAACCAAATATTAGATGATTGTTATTCTTGGAAAACAATGTGAAAACCCAGAACTGTAACTGCCTGCTGGGTACCACGGCATGGTAAAAATAACATAACTTTGCACTTGCCTTGTTAAAGCACTGAATGTATCCTGGATCGGAATCCATCAGTCTTGTGCTAGCAAAGTATATATATAAAAAAAAAGTATATAGCTGCTATAAAATACTACAGAATACCAATTATTGTGAAATGGAGTTAGAAAGCTGAATACCTAGAGAATTTTCTAATTGCCCATTAATGATGTCATAATAAGCACAACCCTAATATATTAGACACATGAATATGACCTTTCTTCTTCTTTTTTGGCTTAAACATTTTCCATTACCTTTGAGTGGTGAAGCTCTTCACTAAATTCACAGATTTTTCCTCGTTTTCACAACAGTCTCTAAAATCAAATTCACTGGGTATTTCACCTTTACGAGTATGAACCAAGGAGATATTTCATTCTTAGTCAAAGTTGACTGATACAGCTCAAAGCTGAGTCTTAATTTATAAATCATCTTAATAAGAAAACATACATTCATATGATGCTTGTTTTATTGAATTAAATAATTTTGCATAATACATTTAAAGTCACTTCAAACATAAATATAATTTGGACAAATAAGTTCTTCAGATGTAGAAAAAGCAGACTATGAGAACGAATACATTCAAAATATGAGCAGCACCAAGATCCCATATAAGGAGAGCAGAAGCTAGAAGACCTGAGGCTCATGATTTCCTTTGAGCTAGGGTTGCCAGGTAAAATACAGGACACTATGTTAAATTTGAATTTCAGATAAACAAAAGACATTTTTTAGTGCAAATACGTCCCAAATGAGACATGCTAATATTGAAAAAAATTACTTATCTGATATTAAAAGTTAACTGGACATCCTGTATTTTCATTTGTTAAATCTGGCAACTCTACTTGGAGTTTTAGTTTATTTTAACTTAGAAAATGGATTTCCTATCTACCGCATCAGGCTGTTAAGATATTCAAATGGGGTACGGTGATGGCATATTACAAGTCTTTTTTGACTTAAGCATATACAGTTATGCATCCATTCTCTCACATCTCACAAAAAAAGAAAGAGAAAGAGGATCAGAGGTGAAGCGAGAGAAGCAAACCAGAGGCAGAGAGACAGGGATGAAATGATACGGCACTGTGCCCTCCCTCACTGAGCACCATCGAGGGCAGGGCAGGAGTGAGATGGGCTGTATCTGCTCATGCCTCTGTCTCCCTGCAGTGACCTCTCAGGACCAGAGCACCTAATCGTGCAGGAGTGGTATTCTAGTGTTTAAAGATACTTATTTTTCATGCAACATGGTCCCTATTGCAAGCCAACTGCTTCATTTGGAGCTCAACCAAAGAAACAACAACCTGTTCCAATGGCAGAAGAAAAAAAAAAAATCTTTGAGCTTACTGAAAAATGGTATGTTGATATCAAATGTGGCACTTCCCATGGGATTTTTAAGGGTAATTTTAACTGCATGCAATTTTCATCTTATGTATTGGTGTGATAGCCCATTCTCCATATAAGATATAATTCTTCGTAATTGATGTGAAAAGTATTTTGTACAGTGTAAGGTGCTAAGTAGATGTAAGGAAGCCTTACTTATATATTCTTCTTTGGCTTCCTATTATTTTTATTATCCTCATTCTATCGAATCAAGTGATATTTAAAATTTGAGTTTTCCACACCCAGTTAAATAAATAGGGAACAATTTGAAGATACAAATAAATTCAAAGAAAACTATAGTTTGGCTGCTTAGTACTAATATCTTGGAAGAATAAAAAAAGCAAATGTGTGTGGAATAGCATCTTAGGGGAAAAACTTAGAAGCAATGAGATAAAAAAAAATAACTGTAAATACTAGGCATAACTACTACACAATGACAACACTCCTTTATAACAAAATAATGGGATACTAGGGATTGTCAAAATGATAGCAAAGAATGGTAAATCTCAGAAAAAGAAATTTCCTGGAACTTCTGTCTAGTATCAAAATGATAGCGAAGAATGGTAAATCTCAGAAAAAGAAATTTCCTGGAACTTCTGTCTAGTATATTGTCGGACAATATTCCATAGGATGTGGTAGAAGCCAAAGTGGTTTAGTCATTTAGAAATAGACTTGATTAAACACTGAAGAATATGCTATAGACAATTGGCTGAAGGATCAGTCCCTGGAGAAGGACATCGTGCTTGGTAATGCAGAGGGTCACAGAAAAAGAGGAAGACCCTTAAAGAGATGGATTGACACAGTGGCTACAACAATCGGATCAAGCACAACGATTTTGAGGATGGCACAGGATCAGGCAGTGTTTCATTTTTGTTGTATATAGGGTTGCTATGAGTCAGAACTGACTCAAAAGCACCTAACAACAACAAGAATCAGGAAAAAAAAAAAGGTCAACAAATATAAATGACCTTGCTTTGCCTAATTTTTATGAAAATTAATTACATACCTACTGGTAAAAAACAAACAATCCATCATTCTTTGATACTATCTTGTTTTTAACCTAGATTTTTCACTGTGAGCTGTGTTTTCCCTGTCAGTGTTTCTTTAGCAGTTGCATGGGTCAGATTTTCAGAAAAATATCATGTATGGTGTTGTATGGCACCAAAGCTGACTCCTATACTTGTGATTTTTGAAATAAAACGGTTGTATTCTATTAGGTTAAAAAAGCCTTATCACTTGAGCCATGTCATGGATTGAATTGTGTCCCCCCAAAATGTGTATATCGATTTGGCTGGGCCATGATTCCTGGTATTGTGTGATTGTCCGCCATTTTGTCATTTGATGTGATTTTCCTATATGTTGTAAATCCTGCCTCTATGATGTGAATAAGGGAGAATGGGCAGCAGTTGTGTTGATAAGGCAGGACTCAATCTATGGGATTAGATTGTGTCTTGACCTGGTTTCTTTTGGGATATAAAAGAGAGAAGTGAACAGAGAAAGGGGAATCTCATACCACCATGAAAGCAGTGCCAGGAGCAGAGTTCGTCTTTTGGACTCAGGGTTCCTGCGCAGAGAAGCTCACAGCCCAGGGGAAGATTGATGAAGAGGACCTTCCTCCAGAGCCAGCAGAGAGACAAAGCCTTCCTCTGGAGCTGACACCCCGAATTTGGACTTTTAGCCTACTTTACTGTGAGGAAATAACTTTCTCTTTGTCAAAGCCATCCACTTGTGGTATTTCTGTTATAGCAGCACTAGATAACTAAGACAAGCCAGATTAGTACATGCAAATTCAACAGTCTTTTTGAACAAGACTGTGGCAGATACTGTGTCTTATCCAATATTCACTACCGCCTCCTCCTCCAGAACATGGATTTTGTTTGGGATGGCAGTATTGTATAATGGTTGATATAAATTAATCATGATGGTCCTGGTTCCCAATTTCTAGGCCTCCCTTACACCCAGACAGGGCCATTTGGCACAGTTATGGTTAATAAGGCACAAGCAGAATAAGGGTTTCTGGGAAAGTTTTAAGTGCCCAGGGGAACTTTTACTTTCCTGATAAAAGGGCACATGCTCATCTGGGATCAGCTCTGCCCCTCTCTCCTTCCTAAAGGGGGCATGAACGTGGTAGCTGTCATTACCATGACCATTTTATAACCCCAAGGGAAAGGACAAGAAAACCAAACTGTAGACATGCCAGCACTCTCATGGCTAAGTGCTTAACCAACCCCAATAGCTGTTAACCTCTGGACTTCTATTTTGAGAGAAAATCAGTTCCTTGTTTGTTTAAGCAACAGTTTTCTGTTTTTCGAGAGCCAAACACAGTCCTAATTTGTCTTAGGCTGGGTTCTGTAGAGAAGCAAAACCAATAAATTGTATAAATACGTATATAGAGAAAGATTTATATCAAGGAAATGGCTTTCATAATTGTAGAGGCTGGAACGTCCCAAGTCCGTAGATCAGGATAGAGGCTTCTCCTGATTCACATAGCCACAGGGGCTGATGAACCCAAGATTGGCAGGTCAGAGAGCAGGACTCTTATTCACAGGCTATGAAGATCAATGAATCCCAAGATCAGTAGGCAAGACTGAAAGGCTTCTCCTGATTAACGTAGCTACAGGGGCTGATGAACCCAAGATCGGGAGATCAGAGAGCAGGGCCGTGAAGATCCATGAATTCCATCATCAGCAGATAAGCTGCCAGCTCAAGTCCCAAGAACCTGAGGTCAGACGAACAGGAGGCAGCTGCAGGATCCAGAGCAGGCAAAAGCCAGAGCATCCACTTATATTCAGGTGCAGGCCACATGCCCAAGGAAACTCCCTGTCAACTGGTTGGCTACTCACAGCAGATTCTATCAAGGGGGTGATCACATGCTAACACTGAGAATCATGGCTCAGCCAAGTTGACACACAATCTTAACTACCACATGATTAAAAGAAAAAAATCACTTGCTTTCATGGTATTTCTTTGAGTATTATAATGTATTAAAAGTGATTAATTCATATAAAGATTTTAGAACAATGCCGGTAAGAGGTAAGAACTGAAGAAAGGTTAGTTGTTATCGTTGTTATTATTGTTACTTTCATAGCTTATTACAAATACTTAAGCATTATTGCATATTTTTTTTTACAATGATTTGGCTATTAAGTTTCTTTATTGCAGAGACCATTCACCATTTTATTCCTCCCAATACCCAGCTGATTAAGGAGACCTGGTGGTACAAAAATTAAGCACTAGCTGCTAATCGAAAAGTTAGTGATTTGAACCCACCCAGTGGCTTCACAGGAGAAAGATCTGGTCATCTGATCCTGTAAAGATTATTGTTGTCATTGTTAGGGGTCCTCAAGTCGGTTCCAACCCATAGTGACCCTATGTACACAGAACAAAACATTGTCTAGTCCTGCACCATCCACACAATCATTGCTATGTTTGAGCTCACTGTTGCAGCCACTGTGTCAACCCATCTCATTAAGGATCTTCTCTTCCTCTTTTTTCACTGATCCTCTACTTTACCAAGCATGAAGACCTTCTCCAGGGACTAGTTCATCGTAATAACATGTCCAAAGTATGTGATACAAAATCTTGCCATCCCTGCTTCTAAGAAGCATTCTGGGTGTACTTCTTCTAGACAGATTACAGCCTATAAAGATTACAGCCTAGAAAACCATATGGATAGTTCTACTATTTCGCGTGGGGTCACTATGAGTCAGCACCTAATAACAACAACCCAGCTTCATGTTTTTATCCCTATTCCTATGGGGTAGTATTATCCATGTTTTTATAGTTGGAGAAAGTGAGGCTCTGAGAGATTAAGTCCCTCACCAGGGTTTTATAGCTGGGATTTGATGCAGACAATCTAGCTCCAGGTACTAAGTGGCTTATGCCTTAATCTACAGGCCCTTTCCATGATCATATAAAGAATGTGCTGAGACTCTTTGCACAGGGGACCAATAGTACACACTGGAGAGGTTTCAGTGAGGCTTCCTAAGAAAATGATCTGAGACAGAAGGATGAGTCACATGGTAGAGGTAGAATTTCACAGGGTAGGAAGATTACTCAAGGCAGAAGAAATACATAGGTGAAGAAGAATGAATGAGTAGCTGAAAAACAAACAAGCTAACAAAGCACTAAGCTGGAGACAGTCAGGCATGATTTTCAGTGACCATGTTTGATCATGAGTTAGGGCAGTGATTTGCTGGGTGAGATGAGATGAGACTGAAGAGAAAATGAGGACCCAGATGGCCAACATGGGAAGAAGTACTAGGGCAAAGGGTGGGGTGAGGAGGCCATAGAAGGAACGGTGAAAGAGGAGGGTAGAGATGAAGGATCTAAAAGGGCTCTTTCCTCTTCTGCCAGCTCTTCAGTATGGATAATGTCCAGTTGAATTTGCTGAGAGTTTTCCTCTGGCAGGCAGTTGGAAGGTGGGTCTGGAACCCAGAGAAATGTTCAAGGCTGTAGAAGCAGATTTTTTGAGTTGTCCAATGAGCACTGAATTGTCCAATTCAGGAGAACATAAAATTGCCTCAGGAGAGTCAGGGTGTGAAAGAAGAAGACAGCTGGGATTAGGCCTAAAGTGTGGTTAAAGGAAGAACAGAGAGGGACTAGTCAGAAAAGTAGCAGGATCCGAGAAAGTCCTATTCATATAAATAGAATAACATGGTTTGGTTCAAACCCATCAGCTGTTCCGTGGGAGAAAAGGCCTGGTGATCTATTCCCATAAAGATTACAGCCTAGGAAACCCTCTGGGATTGTTCTACTGTGTCCTATAGGGTCGATGTGAGTCAGAATTGACTCAATGGCAAACAACAACAAACATGGTTGATTAGGAAACGGGAATTTTGTTTTTTAACTAATACGTTACTCCCTCCCCATTCTTCTATCTAATGACATAGACAGACACACAACAACATTTTTTGCTAAAGGTATTCTCTTCTACATTTTAGTTAGGAAGTAAACACAAGAACTGTAGAGGAGGACTCTTAGGAGCAGAGAATCAAAAAAGATTTCAAGAGACCATTTGGTTTATCTCCTTGCCAGTAAGGGCATTTCCTAAATCATCCAAAAAAGAAAATTGTCAATTCTATTTTTAAAATATCTCCACAGATGGCAATTCCATAAGCTTCCCTGCTAATTTGCTCCAGTGTTTAATCAGCCTGACACACAAAGTTCTTCTTTACATCTAACTTAATGCTCACTTTCTATAACTTAGAATCTTTTTCCTCTTCTGAGATGTGGAAATAGAGAACAATCTAATAACTCATAAAAACCCCAACCAAATATTCTCAATATCCTAACTGCAGGAGTGAAGCATTGTACTTTTTAATCTGTTGTCAATAGTAGGTAATTTAGTCCCAATGGGAAATGAAATCATTTACTCTAATTAAATGAGTACACAAATGTCCTTTCACTCTGAGCAGAAATAATACGTGCAGAAAACCTCTTTAGGGTTACTGAACCAAACAAAGTTCAGTAATCCTAAAGAAAAAGATCCTGTTTGAGGATTTGAATGTGTCTTTTCTGGGAACTCTTGTATCTATTACATGTATGATAAAGTCCAAAATGTTCAAAAGCACTTAGGCTTTTTATGGATAATTTGAACATTATTTTTTTTTTTTACTCTCCTTCCTACATAATATCTTTGGACAAGTTGCTTATTCTTCAAGCCAGAAGTCTATATAACGATCACTTTGAATTTTCTCAAATGATCCAAAAGGAAGAAAGGAAAGAGACCTACTGCAATAGCTGAAAAAGAGCAATAAGACAAAAAATTTATTTTTGATATTATTTGTAACATTGGTTTTGAATAAAATCATTCACGTGGGCCCAATGCCGTGCAATATTTCATTAATAACAGTGATATGGCTAACAAAAGAAGAGCCATCCTCATTAAAGATGTAGAGGCAATTAAGTTATAAAGCAGAGTTTTAAAAGCCTCCCCTGTTCTTCCCATTACTCCAAAAACATCCTCATCAATATACTGGAAGTTGTGCCTTCCTGAGGCTCCAGGCTGACCAGCGTCAAAAGTGAGATAGTCACACCAAAGATTAGAGACCTGATGGTCAAGGAAGAAGACTGCACCCTTCTCTTAACGAAAACAAACAAAGAACTATATATACACAAGAAAACAAAATATTAGCTCAAAAGTATTTAGGAACTAACAATATTTTTTAAAAGAGCTATGAAGAGTAGTATTTTAAGAATACTGAAAACTATTATGCATATTTAACAACAACAACAACAAAAAGACCTGGCCTTTCAATTTCATGAAGCAAAAATTTGCTATGTTCTTTCTTTCACTCACAGCCTCACTTCCAAAGAACGTGCCGTTTCACCTGCCTGGAATTTTCTATCCACACACATTTTTTTGCCCCCTCACTTGCCTAATACTCACGATTACTGCAGATGACAGCTACTCAAAGGAAGCATTCTTGATCTTCTTAACAGAATTAGGTGCTCCTGTTCTCCATTCTCCAGCTACTCCCTGTACTTCACCCATCCTGAGATGAATTACATTATATTTTAAATTGTCCTATCCCTTGTCTATCCCTCCCATCAAATGTTAAAAAGACAGGGAAGAACTTTCATCTTATTCAGGTGGCTAGCACATTGTTTTGATAAGGGTTATGTTAAACATGTGAGACTCAAATAAGTGAATACACCCACTCCTCACTTATAGACATGGTTACGTTCCAAAAACCAGGTTGGTATGCAAAAAAATGTCATTATGCATCAGATCACAAAATGAAGGATGACTACATCATTATATAACTGCCAGATTACATCATTAGGTAACTGCCAAACCACTGAGAATCATGGCCCAGACAAGTTGACACATAACCTTAACCATCACAGCCAGTGTTATTCTTGCCTTGCATCTTGGCATTCGTTACTTACTGCCTGATGTATGTTGTCAATGAGCAAAATTGTTGGATAGTAGATTTTTTACCGTTGTCGTAAATGTGAAATATCAGATAACGAGATAGTTGGTAAGTGAAGAGTACACGGCTGCCAACGTCTTCCCTGCTACTCGTTGATAGGCAAAATCTTTCTCTTTCAGCCTTTCAGCTAGGTCAGCATCTCCTTTTATACATCTCAAAGTACCCCACATTTGCACCTTTGTTTTATTACTTATATTTGTCATAATCATGATTAAAACTCTCTTCCCCACTCAGGGACCCATGAGGAAAATAGAAACCATTTTAGGCTTTTCAAATAGAAGGGATTTAATACAAGGATTTGGTTGCACAGTTTATGAAAGAACTGCACAGATTAAACCGGGAATGATGAGGCAGCCCAGAGCAAGAAGTCACTATCACCCTAAGGGCTGGAGGGACAACAGGAGGAGGTGATGTTACCAGAGTCCAGAAGTAAGGTATGTTTGTCAGGGATTAGAACTGGACTAGCAAGCACTGAGCCCAGAAGAAAAGCAGCCATCACCTAAGACAGAAAGAGAGAAGAAGCAGCAGCGTTCTTCCCTGCCTCCTCTCCTGCAAACTTTAGCCAGTGCCTGCTCTTGGAAGAACCAGTCAAAAACAATTTGACAAGGAAACGTAGGAAATGCAGCCTGCAGGGATTATTCTCCTACACTCTCTCACCCATGGAGGAACCAGGGAAGGGCTAGGTATGGGCCTGGGAACAGTTAAATGATGGTCATACCCTACTGGACTATAAGCAACGTGAGGGTTAGAACTGCACCTGTCTGATTTGCTGCTTTGTCCATAGCACTTGACACACCCTGAATGACATATGCTAGGTATGTAGCAAAGAGTTATTGAATCAGTTTTAGCTGAATGACCTGCCTGTTTCTCATTTGCTGTACTTAATACATCTGTCAGTTTGTTTTACTGTGGTGGTTTGTATATTGCTGTGATGCTGGAAGCTATGCCTCCAGTATTTCAAATCTCAACCAAGTCAGCCATGGTGGACAGGTTTTAGTGGGGTTTACAGACTAAGACAGACTAGGAGGAAAGTCCTGGCAATCTACTTCTAAAAATTAGTCAATGAAAACACTTTGGTGCACACCCGAATATTGTTCAATATAGTGCTGGAAGATGAGCCCCTTAGGTTGGAAGGCACTCAAAATGAACAGTGGCTGCAACAGTGGACTTGAGCCAACCAACAACCATGAAGATTGCACAGAACCTGGAATTTTCTTCTGTTGTCATGGTGTCACCAAGGGTTGGAGCTGACTTGATGGTAAATAACACAACAACAATATACTGCATATCTGTAAATCTCCACTAGAGGATAAAATTCAAGAATCAGAGATTTTAGCTCTAGCACTTAGAATATGCCTGGTCAGTTCTAGGTGCTCTATACACATTTGCTGGACCAATGAATAAAAGTTGTGTATAGTGAAAAAGCCCAAATTATTGTCTTCCTCTTGACTAGGTTGTGATGTGTCAGGTCATAGACCAGATGCCTCTTAAGGTAGGAGGAAGAAGTGGAGCTCGGTGTCACCTAGGAAGGTCACAGAGACTTTACCATCTTAACAAACCCAGGTCACTGCTTTCAGCCTAAGAAAAGCAGCAATGGGATAAAACCCAAAGCTTCACAAAGCCTTGTAACAAATTTGTGTAATGGATGAAATGCGTGGGTGTAGGTGCCAATATGAAAAATCATGTCAGGGGGTGAGTTTCCACTTTGAGATATAACAGTTGATCTTAGTAACCAGAAACTTGAGATTTTCTAGAAGTAATAAGGAGTTATAAGGAATACAGGTCAAATGGATGATTCTGCTGTTGAAAAAATAAATAGCAATGTGATATAAGGCATATACTATATAACACAGAGAAACTGACTTATATTTAAGCCTAAAATATAACACACATTAGAAGTTTTGCACAGTTTGGGGGAAGAAAATCTTACTAAGGGAAATGGGCAACCTAAAAAAGTGCTTTCAGATTAAAGTCACAGGAGATGAAAGACTTAGAGGGAAAAAGGTTGTTTAACCGACAAAGAAAGCTAAGAAAGGAAATGGGGATATTACCCCTGTGAAAAATGTGAAAGAATACGTCATGGATTGGGTTGTGTCCCCCAAAAATATCTGTCAAATTGGCTAGGTTATGATTCCCAGTATTGTATGATACTACCATTTTATCATCTGATACAATTTCCCTATGTGTTGTAGACCCTATCGCTACGACTTTAATGAGATGGGGTAGTGGCACTTATATTGATGAGATCTACAAAATTAGACAGTGTCTTAAGCCAATCTCTTTTGCGATATAAAAGAGAGAAGTGAGCAGAGAGACAGGGAAATCTCATATCACCTAGAAAGCAGCACCAGGAGCAGAGCGCGTCCTTTGGATTTGGACCTGGCTTTCCTGCGTAGAGAAGCTCCGAGTCCAGGGGAAGACTGATGACAAGGACCTTGCTTCACAGCCAACAGAGAAAGAAAGCCTTTGCCTGGAGCTGACCCCCTGACTTTGGACTTTTAGTCTATTTCACTGTGAGGAAAAAATTTCACTTTGTTTGTTAAAGCCATCTACTTGTGATATTTCTGTTATAGCAGCACTAGATGACTAAGTGGTGAGTATAAAGAGTGAATAAGATTTAAAAAAAAACAAACCAAAACTGTTATTGTGAAGTCAATTTTGACTCAGGGCGACTCCATGTGTTACAGAGTAGAACGGCTCCATAGGATTTTCTTGACTAATCTTTATAGAAGCAGATTGCCAGGACTTTCTTCCACCATGCCACTCGGTGGGTTCCAACTGTCAACTTTTAGATTACTAGTCAAATAGTTTGTGTCATCCAGGGATATCCTTGCTTTATCACTCACGAGCCGTGTGACCTCCAGTTACTCTTTGTACCTCAGATTTCTCAACTGAAAAATGGAGATAGTAACAGTATCTACCACATGGGGTGTTTATGAAGATCCCATGAAAATATCCATTTAAGAGGCTTAGTACCATGTCTTTACATAGGAAACACTTGGGCAGGTTAACTGTAAGTCTATGATTATCTTCAATGAAGCTTGCATGAAGAGAAACAAACATATCATAAAAGTGTTAGGTTAGGTGTCAGAATTTCCTCAAGGCCAGGTTTGCAGAAAAGACTTAAGGAATGTGTGAAATGTCTTTGCAAGTAGGGTCATTTCAGTGTATTCGGACTTGAAGGCAAGAGGGTAGACCAGTTCTCCCCACCCCCACTCCCCACAAATGACCTTTCAAGTTTTCCTTCAGTCTTTACTTCCATAAAATGTATAATTTCCCTTCCTGGCAGTTCATAGAGAAGTGCTATTCCCAAAGTCTTCTAGGCTGCTCTGAATGGAAAATGCTCTGAGTTCTTAGAGACTTAACACCCTGCCTTGTGAACACGAGCAAGATTATTCTCTCGGACCAGCTCTTTTCACATGAGATAAGCTTGGCAAGCTGCCCTGGTAAGTGTCAAGCCCTGAATGTTTTTGTTTTTGCCCTGGTGGTCCTGAGGAGTTACTGGAATACTTCTGGAGATCTGCTTTGTATCAACTGTTGGCTGATCGTGACATTGAGAAGAAGCAGGTAGAGACAGAGCAAGGGGCTCTGGACTGTATCACATTTAATTCTGATAGCAGACTCCCTGTCTGCCCTGGCCGCCTCAAAGCTTCCTTCGGTCTTTCTTTGGCTCCTTTACTTTGCGTTTTTCTGTATTACAGGGCAATCTTTTGTGCGTGTGTTTTCCCCCTTTGGCTCCCCAGAGAGGCTTGTCAAAACTCCTTATCTGTTGATGAATGAAAGGAATTTCTTCTGTGTGGGCAGGACCTGCTTATGGCCTCGCTGGCCAGCATGGCTGGGTCACTGAGTTAAGGAAGCACCAAAAGGCGAAAATGCACTGAACACATCAGAATTGCCGTGGTGCCAGGGAGTGCTATCAGCAGGCATGTGCCTCCAGGCAGAGAAGAAGAGGCCAGATGGATAGAAGCAGTCTTGGATTAATTTACTCCGGTGGGGAGAGAGACACACCGTACCAGTTAGCTGTTGTCTTTGGCCTTTGCAATAATCATTGCACTGTTAAGGAGTGCTGTTAACATGTGTTAAGGAGCTTGACTCTATTCTGGAGCCGAATGAGGCTCAACTCTGCTGCTTTTTCACACAGGACCTTTTGATTATTTGCTCTAAACTGAAATGCATTTTTTAAATTTCCTCCAAGCCTCAATTACCTGACACCATATCCAATTATATGAAGCAAAGGAGCTTAGTCTGTTACATGTTAGCACAAATATTCTTTGATCTCCGGTTATGTTTTTACCAAACATTGTTCCTCACGCAGTGACCTGCATGAAGACTCATTTAATATAGAGGGAATGGTTTAACCAAGGAATCAACGAATGGATCTCCTTCTGTAAGGAAGCATTACTGTACGTGGCACCGTTGTTCATACAAACCCTAAAGAGTAAACTGTTTTTAAAAATAGAAAGCACACTGTTCTTGTTTCACAACGTGAGGTAGAGATGGGGGAGGGGAGGTGAAATAAGGGCAGGAGCGGGTGGTGGGTGGTCACATAGTGATTATGCTGAGGTGCTCATTATGTGTGCTACATTCTCAAGACTAATTTACGAAGTAAATGAAAGTTAAGGATGCGTAAGTAATGTTGCTGTTGTTAGATGCCGGCTCATAGTGACTCCTTATGACAGAATAGAGCAGCTCCACAGTGCTCGGCTGGCTGTAATCTTTATTGGAGCAGATTACCAGGTCTTTCTTCCTCAGTGCTGCTGAGTGGTTTCGAACTGCCAACCTTTAGGTTAACAGCCGAGCATTCGACCTGCGTTTAAATTCCAGCCTCACTCCTTGTTTTATGCGACCGTGTTCAAGTTACTTAATCAGTCTGAGCTCCCCTATCCTCTTCTGCAAAAGGGATATAGCAATAACATTTGTTTTACTCAAGTATGGAGAGACTATATACATTTATTTTTTAAACAACTTTAAAGTTATTACAGTCCAATCACTCATATTCCAGAAAGGTTTATAGCAAACATACTCCTGAATTCAGAGGAAAAAAAAAGTTTATATTTTTGAATAATGGAAAAGAGCATTCAATATATCAAACTTCTAGAAGACATAAATGCTTACCAATTTTCTTTTCAGAAAATAGTTCGTTTCAAGATTTCTCGTTCTTCAGAAAGAAGCGTTCTTCTAAAGTAAACCCTTTTCAGTCCCTTGATGTGCTGTCTACCAAATAGAATGCAGGAGACGTAATTGTATTTCTTGTGTTACCTGAATGATGTAGTAGCTTCCTCACGTGATTAGGAATTTAGTAAATGAGAGGCAGTGCTTCCCAAACTAATAGATATCTTAGTCAAAAATAAAGTACATCTATGTCTGCTTATCAGTGATTTTTATTTACAAGGTGTTATGGACTGAACTGTGTTCCCTCAAAAAGTGTGTTGAAGTCCTAATCTCTGGTACCTTTGACTGTGACCTTGTTTGGAGATAGGGTCATTGAAGATGTTATCAGTTAACGTGAGGTCATACTGTACTAGGGTGGGCCCTAAATCAATCTCAGTAGTGTCCTAAAAAGACTAGGAGAGACACAGACAGACAGAGGGAGGACGGCCATGTGAAGACACACTGACAAGCCAAGGAACACCTGGGGCTACCAGAAGCTGGGAAGAACAAGAAAACATCTCCTGCTAGAGACTTCGGAGGGAGAATGCTCTGGCCAACATGTTGATTTCTAGCCTCTAGAGATTTAGAGCTGTGAGACCATACATTTCTGTCCTTCAAAGCCACCCACTTTGTGGTAGTTTGTTAAGACAGCCCTAGGAACTAATACAAAACCAAAACAAGCCTGTTTCCATCAAGTCATTTCCGACTCACAGCAACCTAACAGGACAGAGTAGAACCGCCCCATAGGGTTTCCAAACAGCGGCTGGTAAATTCGAACTCCGGACATTTTGGTTAACAGCTGAGCTCTTGACCATTGCACCACCAGGACTGTACCACACAAAAAGTGACAAAAAGACTAAGGATTCTGGACTGATACTGCCTTCCACATTCTATCTTTTAAAAGCTGACTCTGTGTCTGATGGCAGATTTTCTAGTTACCTGTTCCTCTTTCATTGACCTGTGAACTCACACTCTAAGGAAAAAAGTATCTTTTTTTTTCTGATGACTGAATTCTGAAACTCATTTTGTTCCTTACTGTCAGCTCCTTCCCTAAAGTCCTGATGTGGGCCTATTTCCTTTTGAATCTCACTTTTTGGGGTGTCATAAAGACAATTCTACTTGCATATTTATCTGTGACTATCTTATTTCAGTCCACTCTTTAGTAACTTATTGTGCTTTTGATGTTTTCTGCTCCCCAAGACAGCCTGCTTCGCATTATGCTAAGACAAACACATCTGCAATGCTAGGGCTGACTGGTTCTTCTTTTTTCAATTCAGTCTTATGCTTAATATGATGCTAATGGCCAAAGATATAATATAGGGTCACTATGAGTCTCAACGGCAATGGGTTTGGCTTTGGTTTTTTAATGGCCAAAGTGCTCAAGACATTATGTGTGACAAAGATAGCCCATTCTGTGGCCAATTATCAATCCAGGCAAATCAAAGAAGATAAATCTTCTCATGTTTATAGAGTCATATAGTGTTGATGGAGCACTGGTGGCACAGTGGTTAAGAGCTCGGCTGCTAACCAAAAGGTCGGCAGTTAGAATTTACCAGCTACTCCTTGGAAACCCTATGGATCAGTTCTACTCTGTCCTATAGGTCACTATGAACTGTAATCGGCTCAATGGCAACAGGTTTGTTTTCTATAGTGTTGATTTTTTTTTTTTTTTACAGCATTGGTGCTGAAACTGATTTAATAGATCTCCTACCACCTCATTTTACAGGCAAGGAATCTGAAATCTTAAGAGGGGAAGAGTCAGGTCTAGGTTGTAGATAAGATTTTTATTCCCTTTAAATGCAAATTTGGGACTTTAAAACATTGATTTTAGATTTAAAAAAAAGTTTCTGGCAGGGAAATGAACAAGAGGAAAATGAGACAACTTTGAGCCTATATGGCTGTGGTCAGGATATGCAAGGAAATAGAAGTTTTTTGTGTGTGGTGGGAGGGAGGCACAGGAGAGCACAAGGAATGGTGTTCAAAAAAAGAAATATAGCAGAGAAGAGTTAAAAAGCTAAGAATGAAAAGATAAAGGGTTTAATAGCCTTTAACCAGGGTAGAAACTGAAAGGACCAATTTCAGAAATTACGTAAGCTAAACACCTTGAAATCCAACATAAAAGAATATTTCTGTAGGTAAAGAAAAGGGAGACAAAGAAAAAAGCTCAGAGTGTTAAGAATGGCTTAAAAGAATAATTTGGGTGAAATCTGGAAATAGGTGATCTTTCTTTAAGCAAATTAGAGGATTAGAGACACTACTTAAATTAACCTAGTATAGAAATAGCATGGAAACTCTGGTGGAGCAGTGGTTAAGTGCTAGGCTGCTAACCAAAAAGTCGGCACTTCAAATCCATCAGCTGCTCTTTGGAAACTATGAGGCAGTTCTACTGTCCTATAGGGTAGAAATATTACAGAACAAGCTGTATCCAGGGTTCTTTGAACAAGGTAAACAAACAAACAAACAAACCAACAAACCCGTTGCCTTCAAGTCAATCTTGATTCATAGTGACCCTACAAGACAGAGTAGAACTGCCCTATATGGTTTTCAACGATTGCCTGGTGGATTTGAACTGCTGACCTTTTGGTTAGCAGCCATAGCTCTTAACCACTACGCCATCAGGGTTTTCTTGAACACGGTAGAGCTAACTATATACAGTTTGCTAAGCTATAAGCAATGTGTAATCTAAGCTTCTACACTCGTAGGTAAGGTAGACTTTATAGTCTAAATGACTGGCTGAGTATGAGATTTCTGATGACCATGGTTTCTTGTACAGATTGTTTACTTTACTCTTTTTTGAGTTTTTGGAGTTGATGATTGCATCTACTCAAGATGAGTTTAATCAATGACACATTTGACAACAATAAAGAAGGGCTGCTAATTATTTGAAAGTTTACTATAAGTGAAAACAACACCAGAAATAGGTAATCGAAATCTACTTCCAAAATGACTTCCAGAAACTAGTGACAATATCAGCTTCAGGGTCATATCGACAACGCTGATATCTAGCATGTTTCACTGAATAGGTTTGCCTTGATGGAAACAATGTACAGGAATTTGTTACGCATCTATTGGCTGTGGAGTTTATAAGATCTTGTAAAGCCTTTACTTCCCCTAAGAGAAAGGCATGTGATAAAACACATAGAATTGAAAGCATATTTATCATCATACAAATATTCAGTAAATATTTTTGGAGTCCCAATATTCTATCAGGGACCATCAGGGGTCCAAAAAAAAAAAAATATGTAAATTTACAGTCTCTGATGTACTTTATAGATTTTAGCTATTTATACCAAAAAACAGTTAGCTTAGAGGGCAGAGCTTACTTTCTGTCTTAACATGGCAGTTTGGGGGATTTTGGTGAAGCAGGATCACCCTGTAGGTGAGTTGGCTGATTTAGTCCTTGAATATCATTTATACTAAATGTGCATATACATAGATACATGAAAAGTTCTAACAAGTAAAATCATATCACTACAGACTAGAGACATAAAGGACAATTAAAAAAAGTTCATCCATATTAGCTATGTAAAAATCTCTACACAACAAAGTCAGCAAAACATGGGAAAAAATAGGCTAGAGATATGAAGATGAATTATTCAGACCTAGCAAGTGTCACTCAAACTGTTCTTTTTATGTAGATTTACCCATTAATTTATTCATTTAATTAATTTTTTTAAATATCTGCAAGGTATTTGACAGTACAAAATAACAGGACAATGTGTCTGTCCTCAGTAAAACTAAAAATCAGGCAACAAAAACTCTCTCCACATACATGTCTGTCTATGGTGCAATACATATTGCAATGAAGGTTACAATGTCACAGAAAAAGGGGAAGAAAAGTGAGAGCCAGCTCACAAAGGAGATGGCAGTTGAAATAGGATTTAACAGAAGAGTAGATTTGCAAGTTAACAAAATGGGGAGTGAATATTCCAGACAGAGGTAATAGCTTAAACAAAGTCATAGAGATATATAATAACATATGTTTTATATATATAGATAGATAGATAAACTTATATAATATATATATATACACACACAACTTAATATTAGAAAGATGCCACTAGAAATCATGAAGATAATATGTACTAACTATTCAATAAATGCTCCTGAGAAATGAGAGATCCCTGTGGACAAAAATAAAACTAGACCCCTACCTCATACCATACACACAAAAATTAAATTCCAAATGGACAAAAAAACATGAAAAAGTTTAGCAGAAAATATAGAAAATCATATTTATTACCTCGAGATAGGGTAAAGAAACAAAATGCAAACTATTGAATAAAATATTTATATATTTGAGTACATTCTAATTTAAGCCAGTGTTAAACAAAAGACGTCATAAAGTAAAGAAATGGTTCACAACCTGGGAGGGTGCTTTTGCAAAACATATAAGAAAACAAATTATTATTCAGAATTTTTAAAAAAACTTTTACAAATTAATGAGAAAATGACAAAAACCTCAATAGAAAAATAGGCAAAGGATATAATTCACAGGAAAATGACAAAAATTGGCCTCTAAACATATGATAGGTTGTTTAACTCCTTCACCCTCTAGAAAATTCACAATTAGATATCATTTTAGACTTATAGTTTGACAAAGCAAAAAATGTTTACTAATACCAGAAGCCAGCAGTAATACACAACAGTAGTGGAACTTTCATATGTTGTGGTAGAGTTGGAAATGCAACAACTTTGAAGAACAATTTGACAGTATCTAGCACAGCTGAAGATGTGTATACCCTTTATCTAATCAATTTCACTCCTAAATGTAAATACAGAGAAACTCTAGTAGATATGCCCAAGGAGATGTGTAAAGAATGTAGATTGCGGCCTTGTTTTTAAAAGTGAGAAACTAAAACACACCAACAAACAAAAGGAACATAAATGTTTATCAACAAGACAAAGAATAAGCAATTAAAAATAAATGAGTTAGATCTATGATTACTGAAGGAAGACTCGTTAACAACCTGTGATATGCAGAAGACACAACCTTGCTTACTGAAAGCAAAGAGGATTTGACACACTTAGTGGCGAAGATTAAAGACTACAGGCTTCTGTATGGATTACACCTCAACACAAAGAAAATAAAAATCCTCACAACTGAACCATAAGCAACATCATGAGAAACAAAAGATTGAAGTTGTCAAGGATTTCATTTTACTTGGATCCGCAATCAACACTCATAGAAGCAGCAGTCAAGAAATCAAAAGGCGCACTGCATTGGGCAAATTGGCTCCAAAAGACCTCTTCAAAGCGTTAAAAAGCAAAGACATCACTTTGAGGACTAAGGTACATCTGACCCAAGCCATGAATTTTATAATCACCTCATATGCAAGCAAAAGTTGGACAATGAATAAGGAAGATGGAAGAAGACTCGATGCCTTTGAATCATGATGTTAGCAAAGAATATTGAATATACCATGGACTGCCAGAAAAGCAAATAAATCTGTCTTGGAAGAAGTACAGCCAGAATGCTCCTTAGAAGCAAGAATGGTGCGACTTTGTCTCATGTACCTTGGACATGTTATTAGGAGGGACCTGTCCCTGGAGAAGAACACCATGTTGCCTTTTTTTCACTGACACCAAGTGTCAGTGAAAAAAAAGGAAAACCTTCAATGAGATAGATTGGCACAGTGGCTGGAACAATGGGCTCAAGCATAACAGCGATTATGAGCATGGCATAAGACAGGACAGTGTTTCATTCTCTTGTACGTAGAATGTTCGCTATGAGTCCAAACTGACTCAATGACACCTAACAACAACAGCATGATTATCAACATAAAGAAATCTTAAAAATGTAATAAAACCAAAAAACCAAACCTGTTGCTGAAGAGTCAATTCTGACTCACAGCTCCCCTATAGGGCAGAGTAGAACTGCCCCATAAAAACATAATTTAAAACAAATGAACCAAATCCATTGCCGTCGAGTAGATTCCAACTCATAGAGACCCTGAAGGACAGAGTAGAATTGCCCTACAGAGTTTGCAAGGAGGGCCTGGTGGATTTGAACTGTCGACCTTTTGGTTAGGAGCCATAGAGCTTAACCACTACTCCACCAGGGTTTCCAAAAATGTAATAGTGACCAAAAATTAAGTTTCAGATTAATAATGCCATACATAAAGTGTGGAAAGAGGCAAAACATATTATTTTTTCTTTAAGGGAATAATAAATGCCAAATTCATGGTCATGGTATCTCTCTCTGTGATGTTTTCTTTCTTTGAAAAGGAAAAAAAAAAATATATATATATATATGGATGATGGTGGCACAAATGTTTGTTAGATAGTTCTCTACCATTTTCTGTATGTTCTGTATGCTACATAATGGAATCTGGGTTCATGACTATTCATATGAAGCTCAGGAATCATCCAAATAGAAGACTGTGATATTTGCAAAGGTCCTCTATAAAGACGACTGTGACCATTAGAGATCATAATGGCTAAACTGATCATAAACCAGTTGACATGGAGTCAACTCCAACTCATGGTAACCTGTGTGAGTCAGAGTAGAACTGTGCCTCAAATGGTTTTTGATGGCTGATATCTCAGAAGTAGGCCACCAGGCCTTTCTTCCAAGGCATCTCTGGATGGATTTGAACCTCCAAACTTTTGTTTAACAGCCAAGTGCATTAGCCATTTGTATCACCCAGGGACTCTTGTAAAAGTGAGAGTGTCCCTCTGTTCATTGGTACACTTCCTTATTTATTGCTCACTGTGTTCTGACATCTTGCTCCTAAGCATGGGTATAACACTAACAGGGGAGGAAACTTTCAGTATTTAGGAACAAGTTAATGCCTACTATAATTTATAATAATGAAACCGACGAAAGCTGGGAGCTGGTATCATCTGAAGGCTCACTTACTCACTTCCCGTGATCGATGCAGGCTGTCAGTTGAAAATTTAGCTGGGGCTGTCAGTTGAAATGCCTACATAAAGCCTGGGCTTCCTCATGGCCTGGTGGCTGTATTAGTTTTCTATCACAGCTGTAACAAATCACTACAAATTTTGTAGCTTAAAATAACACAAATTTATCATCTTATAATTCTGTGGGCCAGAAGTTCAATACAGGTCTCAAAGGGCTAAAAATCAAGGTGTCAGCAGGGCTGTGTTCTTTTCTGGGCTCTATAGGGGAGAATCTGATTCCTTGCCTTTTCCTGCTTATGGAGACTGCCCACATTCCTTTGCTCATGGCCTCCTTCTTCCATCTTCCAAGCCAGCAACATTGCATGTCTCTGTGCCTTTCTCCATAATCACTTCTACCTGTGACTGACTTGCTCTGTCTCCCTCTCTATGACCATTCTTCTGTGGTTACATCACCTTCTGGCTCTGAACTCTCCTGCCCCCACTTCTACTATTAAGGACTCTTGTGACTACATTGGACTCATCCAGATAATCAAGAATAATCTCTCCATCTCAAAGTCCTTAATTTAACTGGATCTACAAAATCCCTTTTGCCATGTAAAGCAATATATTTATAGGTTCCAGGGATTAGGATACGAACATCTTTGGGGGGTGGGTGGTTGACATTCTTCTGCCAACAGCCATGGCCGAATTCAAAAAGTAAGCCTCCTGAGAGACAAAGAGAGCCAGGTAGAAGCTGTACTGCCTGTCATGACTTCACCCTGAAACACGGGGAACATCACTTCCATCATATTTCATTTGGTCAAGACAGTGACAATGCCCACACAATTTCAAGGGGAAGGGGGAGGATAGACCCCACATCCTGATGAGAGTAGCAAGGATCTGGATGAATATGTGGGAACAGATATATTGCTCTGGACATTTTTGGAAAATACAGTGTTCCACAAATAGTGTTATGAATGATAACACTGGCTTTAGTGTCTAAATGCCAATGGTCGTATCTTGGATTAACTACTTAATAGAAATTTTAGCATGTCCTTGAGGAAAATCAACCTTTTCAGTCTCAAGTTTTTTCACCTGTAAAATGGGAATAAAAATAGTTCAATCCCAAAGGAAAGTTGTAGGGATTAAGTGAGTTAATTTGTGACCCCAAATGTTTACTCACTAGTAGTATGAATTTGGGTAAATTATTGAATCACTTTGAAACTCAGTTTATTCATGTGTGAAATAGCAATAAGAGTACTTCCTTTACAGGCTTGTTGTGAGGATTAAATGAGTTTAAGTATGGTTATATATATAAACCAAAACCCCTTGCCACTGAGTCGACTCCAACTCATAGCGACCCTATAAGACAGAGAACTGCCTCACATACTTGTAATTATATACATAAAGAATTAGAATTATGTATATAACTGCATACATTATTTATAATAAATATGAAGGATTATTTTTAACCTTTTCCCCAAGAAAGCAACATCATACCTCAGAAAAAAGAAATTAAAACTATGAGACCATATGTGTATAGATATAAAGAACATCAAAAGTTATTTATTACATTTAAGGTTTTAATTAGGTTTTTCATGTATGTGCCACACAAAAAGATTATAAACCAAAATACTATTATGATTATTATAGTAGTGTAAATGTGTGCACTTATTTATCACAAATAAAAGATACTGGAGTCTGTTGGCTATGGTTTCAACAGCAAGAATGACACAGGGATGGACCCACAAAGAAAAGAGAAAAAACAGTCATTTCGAGGCTTTGATGATTGTTAATATAATGCAAGCTGAAAAGGCTCAGAGAATCATATCTGTCTGAGCTCATTGAACCTTGCCAAGGCTGCTTGGAGCAATGCCTTAATTACACTCTGATTAGAATGGCAATGCCTAGGAACAGACTCCAAATGAAGTCATTTCTGTTCTTCAGGAAGTTCTTCTAGTACAGTTGTTGTATGATGTGTTCAAGCACATGAATTAAAAGGCACACTGTTATTAAAGTTTCTTAAATTGGGTCATGTCTTACTATGATAGAAGCTCTGTTTCAGAAATAAGATTGCATATAACAGATAAGAGCCAGAGTTGGCAGAAGTTCTCTAACTCATGATAATCAAAGACCTTCCAGGATCAGGACACTGTGATGTCACCAGCAAATCCACTCCCTATCAGGGTCACCCTCAATGGTGTGTGTCCAGAGCAAGCACACAGAGCCTGGCACTCAGAAGTTTCCTGCATGTGTGGTTCCGTATTCTGTGGTCACTGTCCTGGAATTCTTAATAATTTTATCTTTGAATTTGTGTTTTCTAAGTGAAGTCTGATGGCACAATAGAGCATGAACTGGGGTCTTGGTGCATCCTTAATTGTGGTACCACCTTCTGCCACATCCCTACTTCCCCTGCACTGGTTCTTGCTGCCTACTTTCTTCCCTTTGATGGCTTGAACCTCACCCCACGACTACTGCTGCTCTCCACCTAGGGCAAGGACTGGGTCACTTCATCAGGGGGAGGTCCACATTCTGCCATCACTCTTCACAGGGCTTAAGAGTTTAGCTGCTAACAAAAAAGAGGTCAGAAGTTCGAATCCACCAGCTGCTCCTTGGAAACCCTGTGGGGTAGTTCTACTCTGTCCTATAAGGCCGCTATGAGTTAGAATTGACTCGATGGCAACTGGTTTGGTTTTTTGGTTTGGGTGTGGGTATGGTGAAGGTTGGGGTTGCAAGTTCCTGAACTCCAAAATATTGCAGGGCTGGATATGGAGGCAGCGGTCTCCACCCAGGTTAGCAGCACCACGGGGTCTTTGAATAGTGACTTGTTTGGGGTCAGCCTCTTGTCCACTCCTACTCAAGGTATGAAGCACATCTCCTTGTGGAGGCTGCAATTCCTTGGGGGTAACCCATCTATTTTAGTTCGGGTGGCAGACTGTGGGAAAGGGAGATTGGCCTCTCTTTCCCCAGCCAATTCATGACAAGTTGGTCTGGTGTCTTGGGGTAGAACTACCAGGTGCCTGGGAGGATCCGCACTCAAGCTGTGTATTCATGTGCCTGAGGGAGTGCAACATTAAAAAACAAATGAAAAATACCCTGAGAGGTCGAAAGAGAGACTACAAAAGAATGAAAAGAATTTCAACCTTTAACAGCACAATTTTCCTGCATTTTGAACAAGGGGTCTTACCTTTTCATTTTGCACTGGGCCCTACAAATTATGCAGCCAGTCATGCTTCCAAGGCATTGTTGATAATTTCTTAATTTCTTTCAACTCTAAGCAGGGTGCAGAAGTGAAGGAGAATACAATTCACGGGACTTGCTATCCCTACTATGCTAGTTGCCGTTGAATCGACTCTGATGCACAGTGACCCCATGTGTGTCAGAAGAAAACTGTGCTCCATAGCGTTTCCAATGAGTGATTTTTCAGTAGTAGATTGCTAAGCCTTTCTTCTGAGGCACCTCTGGGTGGACTCGAACCTCCAACCTTTCAGTTAGCAGCCAAGCGTGTTAACTGTTTGCACTACCCAGGGACTCCATCCCTACTCTGTTGTTGCTGTTGTGTACTGGCAAGTGGATTCTGACTCATAGGTTCCCTATAGGACAGAGTATAGCTGCCCCATAGGGCTTCCCAGGCTGTAAATCTTTACGGAAGCAAATTGCCAGGTCTTATCTCCCACGGAGCTGCTGGTGGGTTCAAACCTCCAACCTTTCTGTTGGCAGCCAAGCACTTTAACTATTGAGCAACCAGGGCTACTCTCCCTACCATAAAACCAAAAAACCAAGCCCGTTGCCGTCAAGTCAATGCTGACTTGTAGCAATCCTATATGACAGGGTAGAACTGCCCCATAGGGTTTCCAAGGAGTGGTTGGTAGATTCAAAATGCTGACTTTTTTTGGTTAGCAGCCTGAGTTCTTAACCACTGTACCACCAGGGCTCCATCCCTACCGTAGATTTCACTGGTCAGAATGGTAACAATGCCTGAGGTCAGTCAAATATGGCTTCAATATTGATCTTATTCAGCTTTCTCAAAAGTCTTTAAAATGGCTGCTGGCAGTCTCCAATTAGATTTGCATTCTCATTCATTTCTGTGGTTTGCTCTTGGCACTTTTTTTTAACTAAAAGCAGACTTGTAATTGGTTAAAACTGCTTAATGACTTCATGGATTTTTAAGAGTGCTGCTTACTTTTAACTGTTTTTTTTTTTTTTTTCTTCTTCTTCGTCTTCTTGATAGCTTTTGTATATCTTATTACGATAGTGATAATAACAGAGCCCATCTCATATGAGGGTGAAGTAGTTGAATTTGAAGCCTTTCTAAAGTAACCCAGGATTTTCCCCCAAATATTCTCATATTCCTCCATTAAGGCTGGAGTTCTATGTATTAAAGTTTTTTCTCTGGTAAACATGAGTGGCCTCCTTTAGACTTCAAAGGATAGAGCATTATATGACTTGACTTTCTACAGGATTTTCAAATCACAACATATGGTCCAACTGGGTAATAGTGTAAATTCCCCCCAAAGGAATTTTGTCTCAGGTGTATTTCTTTTCTGCTTGATATTGGTTTCCTACAAGTCAATGAAAATCATCGAATGTCAAATAGCATTTCTTCCAATTGTATTTTACATTCTTAAAAAAGTCTTAGACAGATCATTTTACTAAACAATGTACATTCTTTTCCCTCCTCGTTCCTTCACTGTAGTAGCCACATGCTTCAGAAAGGAAGTTACAAAGGAGTCACATAGTTCAACTAAAACTTTTATCAACGTTCTTATTAAAGAATAATTTTTTTTTTTCAATAGCCAATGATTGACTGCAGTGGAGATGTTAAGAAGTAGATGGGATAGGAAGAGGGAGATAAAGCTGATATACCAGGATATTTTGGTAGATTAAACATGAGAGAATAAGAGAAAGGACATAAGGAAGACTTACAAAAATGTGGATCAAAGTGGAAGGTCAAGGTTGATCATGTGCACCCAAAACCTACCAAACCAAACTCAGTGCCATCGAGTCGATTCCGACTCACAGCGACCCTATAGGACAGAGTAGAACTGCTGCATAGGGTTTCCAAGGAGCACCTGGAGGATTCGAACTGCCGACCCTTTGGTTAGCAGCCGTAGCACTTAACCACTACACCACCAGGGTTTCCATCTTAGTCCACTATACGTAAAATGCTATAAATAAAATATTTTACATAGAATATCTACAAAATAAAGTATTTTTTAATAGTTTCCTATTAGGAAAATTTTTCTTTGCTATTGCTCTTGATCTCAATTTAGTATTCTTTTTCAGTTTCAACCTGTTCATTCCCTAGATCACACTCTGTTTCATTAAACGTGCCAATATATAACCAATTGTTCAGGCCCCAAACTCAAAACCCTCCTTGATTGCTCTCTTTCTCTTATATGCCACATCCAATCCATATAAAAATCCCCTTGGCTTTACCTTCAAAAATTAACTACTTCTCTGCTCCTTTATTTCCTTAGTTTTAGTTAGCACCATTTGCCACCTGAATGAGTAACCCTCCTAACTCATCTTCCTTAAACCCTCCTAACTCATCTTCCTTTTCCCACTCAAGCTCCTTCATGTTCTATGCTCCTACAGTAACCCAAGTAATCCATCTAAAACAAGAGCCAAGTCTTGCCTTGTCTCTGCTCTCAACATTCAAATGGCTTTGCTTCTCAGAAAATAAAATCTAAAGTTGTTAGCATAGTCACAAGGCCATAATTTGCCCCTTGACTACTTCTTTGTATCTATTAACTGTTTCTATATAACAGATGACCTGAAAACTTAGTAGCTTGAAATAACAATCATTATTATCACTCTCATGTCTGTGGCTTGGTTAAGGGTCAACTGATCCAGGAAGAACTCAACTGGGACTGCTTGGCTGGGTGGCTCTGCTTCTCCTGGGACCAGAAAGCTACCTTGAGCACATTCTTTTCATAGCAAAATCAGATGTGTGAGAGGGAAAGCAGAAATAGGCAAGGCTTCCAAAGGCCTAGGCTTGACATTGACATATTGTCACTTCAACTTTGTTCTATTGACCAAAGCAAGTCATGTGGATAAGCAGTCAGGGGTAAGGAAGTGAACTACTCCCCTTTAGAGGAAGGAATTATAATATCACATGGCAAAGGCTGTGCATACAGGGAGAAGTGAATAAATGTGATTAGTAATGCTGTCTACCACACACTCAGATCCAATTTCCTGCCTCTCTCTCTTGCACACTTGAGTTCAAGGCTCACACTTGCTAATCAAGCTACCATTTCAGGGCTTCTGGGTTTGTGGTTCCTTCTGCTTGGGACATTCTTTCCCCAAATTATCACATGGCTCTTTTTCATTTCATTCATGTCTTTGCTAAAACATCACCCTATCAAATGTTCCCAGGACTAGGAATCAGGAAACTATGGCCCACAGGCCAATTCTTGTCCACTGCCTATTTTCATAAATAAATTTTTTTTGGAACACAACCATGCCCATTCATTTACATACTGGCTATAGCTACTTTTACTTTACAGCAGCAGAGTGGAGCAGTCGTGTCAGAGCTGTCTGTGATGATTAATATTATATGTCAACTTGGCTAGGCCATGTTTCTTAGTGGTCTGGCAGACCCTGTGTAATCATCCTCCTTCTTTTCAATCTGATGTGAAGAACCAATCAGAAGGGAAGTTTTCCTGGGGGTGTGGCCTTCATGCGATTTATGTGGATGTGCTGGCAAAGCTCTCTCTCTCTCGTCCTGTATCCTGAATCCACCTCATCATTCTCTGACCTCTGGTTCTTGGGAAGTGAACCAGCAGCCTGTACTCTAACCTGCACATTTTGGGTTTGTCAGTCCCTGCAATAATGTGAGTCAGGAGACGCCTCTAGCCTGTTGCACGACCCACAGATTTGGGACTTGCCAGCCTCCACAATTGTGTGAGCCATTTCCTTGAAATAAATGTCTCTCTCTCTATATATATACACTTCACTAGTTTTGTTCCTCTAGAGAACCCAGCCTAAGACAGTGTCTGTCCCAAAAAGCCTAAAATGTGTATCATTTTGCCCATTCTAGAAAAAGTTTGTTTACCCATATTCTATTCTATTCTGTCCCATTACTTTGTTTCATTTTTTTCTTGATGCTTATCACTTCTTGATGCTACCCTGTATTTGTTTGTCTTTTTATGATTGAGCCCCTCTGTTAGATTATAAGGAGCCCTGGTGGCAAAGTGGTTAAGAGCTCAGGCTGCTAACCAAAAGGTCGGCAGTTCAAATCCACCAACTGCTCCTTGGAAACTCTATGGGGCAGTTCTACTCTGTCCTATAGGGTTGCTATGAATGGGAATTGATGGCACGACAACATTAGAATATAAGCTTCTTTAGAGAAGGTTGTTGTCATATTTGCTGCTGCATCAGTCCTTCTAGAACTATTCCAGACAGTGAGGATTACAATCCTTTTAGTCTTTGTGCAACACGTCATTTTCTCCATGATGCCTCTTCTGACAGTCCTGTCCCTCCCAGTCCCTCTTTTCCTGTCCTTCTGCAATGTTTACTTGGTATACTACCTGGCGATGTAGGAAGTCCTCAGTAAATATTGCTGCACGAATGAGCAAATGAAGACAACGTTTTAGCAATCCATTTACAATTTTTAAAATTTCAGAGACTAAAATAAATGCTAGGAGGCAACATCATTATTCAGATATTGAGGGTCCTTGGGAAGAATCTCCAAACGAGTCTTGGGTTCCCCAGCACTATCATATAACGGGATTTCTTTATCATGGAACAGATGAGCCTAACAGCACAGGGACCAGGCATGTCAAGGTTGTAGTGATCTTTTCTTAAGCCGCGCTGCCCATCAGCACCAGGGGAGAATGGAAAACACCAGCAAGTGCCCTGCTTAAAGGCCTTCTGTTTAGAGATCCTGCTTGCTAGCTCTCTTCAATATATATATTTCAAAAAATAGGGAGAAACACCTTCTGCATTTCAAGTAAAAGAAAAAGAAATTCTAACTTAATGTTAGCTTGGACCCAGGACTTATGCCTCAAGGAGAATAATAACACATAGGGGGCCATCCTAACACTTCTCTTTCCTCGCTAGAATGTTAGATGGCTCATGATAGTAGTCTTTCTGTCACTTCTGTTGTCTTGCCCCTCACTCTCAGAGTGAGCAATTCCAGCTGTAGAATGAGGGCTGTCAGTGTTCTCCAGAGAAGCAGAATCAGTAGGTGATAGATAGATAGACAGACAGACAGATTTTATATATCCACCTCTTATTACCTTTGGGAAATGGGCAAAATTCACAGGGCACCTAGAAGCCAGGCAGCCACCCCTACCCCTAGGAAGCATCCCTGCTGCAACCCATCTCCCAACACATTGGGATACACCTAGGTACTACCTGACCTGCTTCCAGTATTTTGAAGGTAATAACCTTCATTATTGAATGGTCCTTTTGAGGATTAATTTTATGTTATCAACTTGACTAGTTTACAGTGACCAGTTATCTGGTCAAACACTAGTCTGGATGTTGCTGTAAAGGTATTTTGTAGATGTGATTGACATTTACAATCAGTGGGCTCTAAGTAAAGGATTATCCTCAACAAAGTGGATGAACCCCGATCAATCAGTTGAAGGCTGTTAGAGCAAGAACTGAGATTTCTGAGAGAAGGAATTCTTCCTCAAGGCTGTAATATAGATATCCCACTGGATTTTCCAGCCTACCACCTGCCCTACCAATTGCAGACACAAAACTGTCAGAATTTCCAATCTGTTGCCTGACCTGTGGATTTTATGCTTGCCAGTCCCCAGGATCTCATGATCTAATTCCTTAAGCTCTCTTTCTCTGTATATGTATATATGTAAAGATATATACACACACACATACACATATTCATATGCATATATATACACACATGTATACATATGAATTCATTGTCCTTGGGCTGATTTCCACTCATGGTATGACCCTATACATGCAAAGTAGAACTGCACCCATAGGGTTTTCAAGGCTGTGCCTTTCAGAAGCAGATCATAAGGCTTTTTTTTTCTGAGGGATCTTTGGGTGGGTGTGAACTGCTAACTTTTCCCTGGCTGACACAAATTGTTAAGTGCTGGTTTAGTAACCAAAAGGTTAGCATTAGATTAGCGGAAAGATACGTTGTTGTTGTTAGGTGCTGTCAAGTCAATTCTGACTCATAATGACTCTGTATACAATAGAAGGAAACACTGCCCTGTTCTGCACCATCTTCACAATCATTGTTATGCTTGAGCCCATTGCTGCAGCCACTGTGTCAATTCACCTCGTCAGGGTCTTCCTCTTTTTCCCTGAACCTCTACTTTACCAGGCATGATGTCCTCCTCCGGGAAATGGTCCCTCCTGATAACACATCCAAAGTACGTGAGAGAAAGTCTCACCATCCTCACTTCCAAGGAGCGTTCTGGCTGTACTTTTTCCAAGACAGATTTGTTTGTTATTCTGGAAGTTCATGGTATATTCAGTATTCTTTGCCAACACTCTAACTCAAAGGGATCAATTCTTCGGTCTTCCTTATTCATTATCCAGATTTTGCATGCATATGAGGCAGTTGAAATACCAATCCTTGGGTCAGGCGCACCTTAGTCTTCAACGTGACATCTTTGCTTTTCAACACTTTTAAAGAGGTCTTTTGCAGCAGATTTGCCCAGTGCAATGCGTCTTTTGATTTCTTGACTGCTACTTCCATAGGCATTGATTGTGGATCCAATTAAAATGAAATCCTTGACAACTTCAATCTTTTCTCTGTTTATGATGATGCTGCCTATTGGTCCAGTGGTGAGGATTTTTGTTTTCTTTATGTTGAGGTGCAATCCCTACTGAAGGCTGTGGTCTTTGATCTTCATCAGTAAGTGATTCAAGTCCTTCCTTTTCAGCAAGCAAGTTGTGTCATCTGCATATCATGGGTTGTTAATGAGTCTTCCTCCAATCCTGATGCCATGTTCTTCTTCATATAGTTCAGTTTCTTGGATTATTTGCTCAGCATATAGATTAAGTAACTATGGTGAAAGGATACAACTCTGACACACACCTTTCCTGACTGTAAATCAAGCAGTATCCCCTTGTTCTATTTGAAAGACTGCCTCTTGCTCTGTGTACAAGTTCCACATGAGCACAATTAAGTGTTCTAGAGTTCCCAGCCTTTGCAATTTATCCATAGTTTGTTATGATCCACGCAGTCAAATGCCTTTGCATAGTCAATAAAGTACCGGTAAATATCTTTCTCGTAATTCTTTGCTTTCAGCCAAGATCCATCTGACATCAGCAATGACATTGTTGTTCCATGTTCTCTTCTGAATCCAGCTTGAATTTCTGGCAGTTCCCTGTAGCTGTACTGGGGAACCATTTTTGCATATCTTCAGCAAATTTTACTTGTATATGATATTAATGGTAAAAATGGTATTGTTTGGTAATTTCTGCATTCTTTTGGATCACCTTTCTCTGGAATACGCATAAATATGGATCTCTTCCAGCTGGCTGCCCAGGTAGCTATCTTCCAAATTTCTTGCTGTAGACTAGTGAGCACCTCCAGTGCTGCGAATGTTCATTGAAACATCTCAATTGGCATCCCGTCAATTCCTGCAGCCTTGTTTTTCACCAATGCCTTCAGTGCAGCTTGAATTTCTTCCTTCGATACCATTGATTCTTGATCATATGCTACCTCCTAAAATGGTTGATCTCCAGCTACTTTAAAAAAAATAAAAAATAATTGTTGATTGATTCCAATTCATGGCAATCTGATGTGTGTCAGATTAGAACTGTCCTCAGAGGATTTTTATTGATTGATTTTTCAAAAGGAGATTGCCAGGCCTTTCTTCTGGGGTGCCTCTGGGAGGACTCAAACCTCCAACCTTTTGGTTAGCATGTTAACCAATTGCGTCACCCAAGGACTCCTTTAGTTCCCTAGCCTAATTTAAATTTGTGTAATGATCTTATTTTCATTTCAAATATCAAGGAAAACATATGTATTCATCTTGAAAAGTCATATTCTCTTCTTTAAGAATAGGTTGAACCCTTTGAGAACATTTAATATTGACCTTTTCAATAACTTTCTTGTTCTTGGTTACAAGTAGACATGCTATTGCAACTTGAAAGAATGAACAAAACATCCAAAGGCATGTTAACTTTTAAATTTTTAGTGTAATAAAACCCAAGCCCTTCATCTTACAGATGACAACTAGCACAAGGCTTATGAAATGACTTATCTAAAGCCTCACTGCTAATCGTTTCCACAGCTGAAACCACAAATTAAATCCAGATATTACTTAAGACTTAATATTATTTGGTGCCTAGTCAAGTGCTCTATATTCCTCCTCTCTTCTAGACTTTCCCAGTTGTACCTGTTCTGATGTGTGTATTTCTGGATGGTTTGGGAGAAGGAAGCATGTCTTTGTTTCCTTGGCTTCTCTTCTCCCCCTTTACAAACAG
Source organism: Elephas maximus indicus (assembly GCF_024166365.1). Taxonomy (NCBI): domain Eukaryota; kingdom Metazoa; phylum Chordata; class Mammalia; order Proboscidea; family Elephantidae; genus Elephas; species Elephas maximus. The sequence goes on from NC_064833.1 coordinate 49,432,850, forward strand.
AAGAGTGTTAGCTCCTGAACATAGAAAAGCCTTCTTTTTGTGATTTCTTAGTTTACCTGAATACCCAGGTTCTTCCTTTCAGGGAAGAGCAAATGTCCTTGCTTTCTCTGTCTGCCAATTTCTGCAGCACCCAGCTGTGGGAGCAGCTAGCCTCGTGTTGTAGCAGAACTAATGATTTGCCTCCCGAGACTTGTCATAGTCTCCTCTTGTCACCCTAGATAACAGCATATGGCTGGTGTGCTTGGCTATTTTAGTCCTAGGCCTGTACCAGGCCCAGTTTATGCCCTTCTCCTGGGACAGTCCTGTCTACCTGTCCCATGGGCCTTGACCCCCTGGCAGCTCTTGCTGGTAACTGTGGATACACTCTTTCCTGCAATCAGGAAGCCCACACAGCTACAGCTGGTGCTGCTGCTGCAGCTTCATATTGTAACTCGAGGGGTTGTCTCAGCTTCCTGCGGGGGCCAGGGCGGGGCTTCATTCAGCAAGGCACCCTCCCACCTGCCTTGTCAAGAACGTCAGAAGCTTCCGCACTCAGGTGTGACCCAACCAAGCTTAGGAGGTTCTGGCTTTCAGAGGGCTGGCTGACGTAACCCCAAGGTGTCATCATCATGGATTTGCTTTAACATAATTTTTTTGGTTTACAATGGTTTGACCACTATTGCTTTTGTTAGTTGCCGTTGAGTTGGTTCGGACTCGTGGTGGCCTTATGTAGAACAGAACAAAACATCGTCTGGTCCTGCACCATCCTCAAGATCTTTGATGTGCTTGAGCCCATTGTTACAGCCACTGTGTCAATTTATCTCACAGAAGGTCTCCCTCATTTTTGCTGACCACGTTCTTTACCAAACAAGATGTCCTTCTCTAGCAATTGCTCTTTCCTGATGACAACATGTCCAAAGTAACCAAGATGTAAGCAAAGCTTCTATGGAGCATTCTGGCTGTCCTTCCTCCAAGGCAGACTTGTTCCTTCTTCTAGCAGTCCATAGCATAAGCATTTTGCCTATTCTTGAGACTGGGCATCAAAGGGGAGGAAACTTAATGACTTTCCTCAAATTACTTTCTATGCCCTCAGAATGTTTGAAAAGACAAAAGCAAGACTTTTGATTTCATTTTACCTTGACTTTTGTTGCTGTCTTGTCCCCATTTTTGTTTGCCTCCTGCCAATTTATCTGTAGGGAGAAGAAGAACGGTTAATTTCCTCCTAAAGTATAATTCCGCTAGGGCAGTGGATGCTGCCGAGATCCACAAAGCTCTCAAGTGTCTCCTGCATTATGTGGCCCAAATGGCTACAGTAGAAAAAAAAAAGATCCCAATTAGTGAAATTTAAATATGGAATTTCTTTGAATTGCAGTTCTGCTTTCATATGTTACAGCATCCTGGTCAATGGCACCAAAAAGCAAGAGGTTTCTCTTATTGCTATATATTTTTATTTCCCTCCAAATATCAATGCCACATCAACTGTTAATCTGAAAAACCTCATTTAACGTCAGCTTGCTCACAGTTATGAAAATTCAGGTAATGTATTCCTGTTACTAATTGTATTTGAGAAAGTGTTATTAATTTCATATATCAAGTTCGTAGTGGCCATCTGTTCCCTCCGAACTGCTGCGTCTCCCTCCATCTGCCCTGTTTTTCTTCTGCTAATCGGGTGGCAAGGGCTCAGATGATCGGGAAGTTTCTCTCTGACTTTTGATTTGTCACTCATCATCAAGCCAGCTGTGCATTTGTTACAGGCTCCTCCAACGGGTGGTGGTGAATTTAAATCTGTCTGGTTTTCTTTTTCTTCTCTCTCTCTTTTTTTTTTTAAATAAAACTTTTTTTGTCAAAAAATGTTTAAAGGAAGCCAGATTGTATTTTCTACACTGTAAAATGTGCTTTGCTGCCACTAATTTGGCTGCATCTGCACTCTCATGAATATAGATGAAGGTACATGGCCAGGATATTATTAGGGACGGCAGCGAGCGGGGAAGAATTTTAAATGCCGCAAGATACCAGAGTTTAGATTTCTGGGAACATTAGGACAAACTAATGTGAAACTGCTGACATTTGCTAGCTTTAAGTTCAAGATGAGTTTTTGAATTTTAACCACAGAGATGCTTCCTTGAATATTTTTGCCCGTGTGTGGTTGAAGGGGAAGAGGTTAGCAAAGGGAACCTAGGAGAATGATATGTTTCCGTAGCACATGTCTTCACTTTGTCTCCCATAAATCATCAGACTGCAAGTTACTTGCGTGAGTATCTCATAATTGCGCAAGCTGGGCATAACATTAGCTAACTTCACGACTTTTCAAGCAACTTGAACTTGGGTGTGAGATATTATGGTTACCAATTTGGGGACTTGAAGATGAATGTAGGCTACCAATTCTTTGTTGTTTGAAATTTGTATATTTTAGTGCTAGTAACATGTTATAAATCACAAATATTTAGTGAAATATCATTCACCAGCTCTGATAAGCATTTTTACCAAAGTCCAGTAGAGAATAGCAGCATGCCAACGTTGATGAGGACTGGACAAGTTTTATTTTGCCTTCAAACTGATTCGATACCACGTCTAGAGAAAATACTCAAAAAATATTTATTGAGAGTGCACCTCCAGAAACAGAGAAAATAAAAATAATAGGACAAGATCTGTCTTTAAGAGATTTATCATCGATTAACTACACAATGTAACACAACGTCTTAACCACTACATCTTCAGGTGTAGTTACCAATAAATAGCTAAGCAACAATTGCTAGATAAAAATACACAAAAAACTTCATGAGAATAAACACTCTTAATCGCCTTAGCTCTAAAACAAACCAAAGGTTTCTATGTCTATAACATACCTAAACAGTTCATATTTTTTACAGTAAAAATGAAAACTTTTCTTCAATTTTTTTCCTTCATAACAATACTACTTCAGCATCAAAGAGAACTATAATCTCTATAATCTTGCTTTTAAAATAAAAGAAAGAAAAAAGTCAAAATGATTTAAAAAAATCTGGGCATTTCAATAATAATTTTGCATTTCTTAAAGCTGGCAAAATTTCAAAGTCCAAAAAGTCTATGCCATAATACCATAAAGCAATTAAAAAAAAAAAAAAAGAAGTTGGATCAATCTTTTTTCTTAATTTCCAAAAGTCAGTTCAACATGAGTCAAGAGGCTTAGTATTTCTTAGTGTCCTGAAACAGAGGACCCACTGGCATTTTGAAGTTTTTTTTAAAAATAGCTTACTTTCTTAGAAATATTATTGGCATAAAAAATGAAATAATTATGTAACTGTCAAGTAGTTTGAAACTACCATATTTAATGTCGTGATAATAACGACAGATGAAATAAATACTGGATATAAATTATTTCATGGAGCAATGAGAAACTAACATTTCACATCACCATTACTTCTGTTACGTTATGTCTTTTGCTGGGAAAAATAATGTCCCTGTTTTCTTCCACAGGGATTTTACTGTTTTCATAGGAATGCTAAAACATGGGACTAAAACCAGATGACGCTCAATATTAATAGGGCTTTAGGGGGTTTCTGTGGTCTCTGGGTAGTGCAAAAGGTTTTTGCTGAACTATTAACCTAAAAGTTGGTAGTTCTAATCCACCCGGTGGTACCTTAGAAGAAAGGCCTGGCAATTTGCTGTGAAGATTACAGTAAAAAAATCCAAAGGAACAATTCTACTGTATAATGCAGGGGTCAACATGAGTTGGAATAAATGCCAACTTTTTTTTTTTTAGGGTATACCTGGTCTTTCCTGAAGTACAAAACAAGAATCAAGGTCTGATTCCCTTTTTTTTTTTTTTAAACCTTACCTTTTGATACACTTATAAAGTCCTCTTTATACCTCTGGTTCTATTAAAAACTCTGGGATACCAATATGTAATTCCTCAGGAGAATTTTGAAGGTTTCCAGGTCCGTCTTTAAGAATTAAAAAAAAAGAAAGTTTAACTTTGTCTCTTGCTGATGCCTTTTCCCCAAAGCTTCTCTTTGTGCCCACCCCAAAAAATCCTCGGAGGTCCTGTGATAGTCCCTTCCTTCCAGGCTTACCCGGATCTAGATGTTTCCCAACTCATTTAGATCCCTCTGTATCGACATTGGAAACCCTGCTGCCATAGTGAATAAGAGCTATGGCTGCTGACCAAAGGTAGTTGGAATCCACCAGGTGCTCCTTGGAAACCCTATGGGGCAGCTCTACTCTATCCTATAGGGTCGCTATGAGTCAAAATCCACTCGACAGCAGTGGGTTTGGTTTTTTAGTTTTTGGTATTGACATTAGAATTCCACAGATTTCTAGAAATCTGTGTTCTTTGAGCTGTGCTAAATGTTGCCCTTTTATACAACCTTGCTAATCAAAGTGTGGTCTGGGGATCAACGGCATCGCCATCAGCTGGCAGCTTGTTAGAAACACAGACTCAGGGCCCCTGAGTCAGGAACTGCATTTTGAAGGGAACCTCCACGTGGTTCAAATGTACATTCAAGTTTGACAGGCAGTGCTATACAACACATTATCGTTTTCCCTGCAAATTTGCAAAGCAACATACAGTATTGCTCTGCTCCTGGACACAACACAATGATTCCCTTTAGGACATTCCAGTTCCCATTTTGGTAACAGTATCCCTCTCCCCTATTCGTGTAAATCAAAATCTTTTCATATGTACATGGGAACAAAGAGGGTAGCCCGAGACCCCAGAGCACAGACATATGCTGCAGTGTTACCACTGATGCTTTCCCCATGTACTGTGTTCACTTATCCCAAGGCCTTGACTGTCGTTAATGATATTACCAGAATATACATTAACAACACGGAAGCGAAGACCAGGCCCATTAAAGCAATAGTTCTGTTTCCTTTCCCCGGGTAGATAATGAAGTAGATTCACTTTTCCCATGACACTGGGCTGCCTGATACTTTGCTGTGTTACATGACGTGCTTCGGCAGGACTAATACATCCCAGCTGGTCTCAACAGCAGGAAAATGTGTGTCTAGGGGGCGGGGGAGGAGGCGGGGAGGGGGTGACAGAGTTAGGAAGTTACGCATGCGCAGGCAGAGGAGGCGCTGTTGTGTCTATGCTCAGAGTTGGGGGTGGGGTGGGAAGAAGGAGTGAATGAAAAGGGGGAAAATGAGGAAATCCCAGGAGTTCTGGTAACTTGAAAATTTTCAAGCTGGCATTTACCTTTGCGAAGTTGTGGTTGGTGACTGTGTTTACAGGCTGTGGATCCGTAAACAGCACATGTGCAAACCGTTAGCTATTGTTTTGAAAATGACAGTATGGCCAATCATTTCAATTTCAGTGTTTGAGCGTGAACCAGATGACGCTATGTTTTATTTAAAAGCGGGCATGGATCATGGAAGGTGGAAACTTGTACCTCGCACACAATTTTGTATGGTGTGGTGTGCCATATGTTGCCTGCTTTCAGGTTTTTAAAGTGACTGCCTACTGCCTAAAGGTAGCTTGTCTCAAGATTATAATCCACATCTTGCTTGAGGGCAGAAGTGAAACCATTAATTTAACAGCTCACTGATGGGATTGGTATAAAGGTGTTAATTCTAGTCAATATTCCTCAAGGATTAGGCTGAATTATAATTTGATAAGAAAGGAAAGGGGTGGACAATCAACATAAAAGGCATGGGGCCGTATCAAAGATTTGCTCAATGTAATTTAAAATTGTCCAAAAAAACAAGAAAGAAAAGCCAGTCATTACCAACTTAAAATTATTTTTTAAATCTTCCTTTACAAAATAAACCATTCTGATTTTACAGCTTTGGATGGAAATCAGTTTTGTGCTCCCTATTTATTCTCCATAACGGAAAAAATGCATACTGATACTTAACCTGGACGTATATGCAGGAAAGTTGCTCTATGCATATTCTAGCTGAACACTTAACTTTGATAGGGTTTGGGCTACGCTTAATACATTTAATAAAGGATTCTTGCCCTCCCAGTTGCTTTCAAATATGTTTATCCGATGTTTCTCTGAATGGGAGTGGCACCTGTCTCTGAAATACATTGGCAGCCTAAATGCAATGAGATAGTGTGGTTCTTGACCCTGTAGAAATGTGAGACTTTGTTCTGTGTACTGAAGATTTGGGTAGCTGAGAGACAGGCATGAGTGGGTGAAGCTGGCCGCAGGATTTGATAAAGGTCATACAAATTTCTGTTTCTACTTAGAAGAATGTTTCTCTAATCTTCGTGGCTCCAAGACCTAAACTCCTAGATAATTGCTTACACTGGGCAGGTTTCCCAAGCATTTAGCTTCTGAGATTCCAATTCTCTCTCCCTCAGAGGAAGCTAACATTGTCTGCCTTGTAATAATTCCACCTCACTAAGTACCCATAAACCCAATGCTGTTGAGCCCTTTCCAACTCGTAGTGACCCTATAGGACAAAGTAAAACTGACCTATAGAGTTTCCAAGAAACGCCCGATGGGTTTGAACTGCCGACCTTCTGGTTAGCAGCTGTAGCTCTTAACCACTACACCACCAGGGTTTCCCCTCCCTAAGTAGTTATCCAAAATACCATTACTGCTTAATTTGCTTAATATTAGTAGCCAGCTAAAGTAATATTGTCCTTTAAAAAAAAAAATGGCAGTTTATAACAGGATTTCTTATCAGGTAATAGCTATCTAGGTTTATTTTAAAAGCCCTTTCTTGTTAGCATAGGAAACAAAACCCGGCAATGACAGAAGATTAGGTTTTTCCCCTGAGGCTGGGTTCAGACAGTTTCTTCTTTGTGTTTGACTGTCTTTTTTTGTAAAATGTGATCAGCAGCCTGTATTTGGAGGCCTGTGGGGGAAGAGATTAAGTTCTCCTCAGCTGGCTGTCCGAGGGTGTGGCTCTTTAACATTTTGGCTAACAGATGGTGACAAACCAACAGGTGCACCCAGATCACTGCACCAAGCTTTTTACATCTGCTGGGCGCACAAATAGCTTGCTTGCTGCAGCTTCCCCCACACCAGCTGGGCCTTGGCTGCTACCAAGCATGGCCGTGACAAGGTGCAGAGAGATAGGGGCCAGTGACCTTCAACTATTAACCTGCTGATATGATGTGCTTTAAAGGATAAGCAGGGCAAGAACGCTTTGATCTGAATATTACACCATGAAAAAGAAAACAAAAGGTGCAGACCCTGAGGTGAGGTGAGGTGAGAAAGCGGCGGGCAGTTTCGCTCACAAAATACTTTTTTCAGGATGTGACAACTTCCCTCATCAGGGCCCGAGATTTCACTTTTAGCAAGAACGTTGGCCTGCATTAATTGCCACACTTGAACATTTCTGTTGGATGGACTAAAAATTGTTGAATAGAAACAACACAGAGAATCATGGAGAGAATTCCTTTTGCAATAACCACAGCTAACCTTTGGCACACGCTTGCTGGGTGCGGCATTCCGCTTGCGTTAGCTCACTGCATCCTCACAAGTAATCTCTAGGGCAGACGGACACAATTATTATTTCCATTTTACAGAGGAGAAATGAAGGCACAGAGAGGCTAAGTAACTTACAACTGGAAAAGAGCAAAAGAGCAAAGCCAGTACTTATTGACTCAGTATTATTTAAACCTAAAGACATCAGAAGTCTACTGTGTGCCAGGCACAGGCCTAGAACCGACTCTTCAAACCAAGATGGCCTCACTCCAGACCACCTGCATTAAAGAGCTATACTGACCAGTTAGCAATCTACTGGTGGCGCAGCGGTTAAGACCACGGCTGCTAATCAAAAGGCCATCAGTTTGAACCCACCAATCTCTCTGCAGAGGAGAGATGTGGCAATCTGCTGCCATAAAGATTTACAGCCTTAGAAACCCTGTGAGGCAGTTCTACTCCATCCTACAGGATCACTACAAATCGGAATCGACTTGTCGACAATGGGTTTTTGGTTACTTCCGGTGTAGAGAAGAAAAAATGTGCATGGGGTCACAAGAAGTTGCAACTTCATGTATTAATTAAGTCCATCTTGAAACGATTTTTTTTCTTTTTGTTTGTTTATCAAGTGCCTATGTCGCATAAAAGAAGGCTGTGTCCCCTTGCTGTTTTACTGGGTCTGAATCATTACCACACCCTTATATTTTTTTAATTTTTACTCACCGGCTCACCAACCTCTCCTCTGAGATCATGCAGTCTTTAGTACCAAACAGGAACTGAACTTCTGATTTCCTCATTTTTTTTTATCCTCAGGTTCAGAACTATTTTTCCACACTAGATTGCTTAATCGTCATTTCCATGTATTTAATGCTTATCTCATTAAAGGATTTGGGAAACCAGTGGAACGGTTGTAGCAGACCGGCTGTCAACTCTAGGCTCAGCGTTTCTGGATAGATACCCTGCACTGCTGAGCGAGGAAGAAACACAGTAGGGCCATGTTTAATCATCCTGGCTTTCCCCACGCACTATGTTATGGAACACACACAGAGCAGATTGTGTATTTTAAACATAGGATGAAACAGATGACTTTTGGGAACTCTGTCTTCCACGTGTGGCTTCCCTAGCCCTCTTCTGGACAGCAAATACGTGGTCAGGCAAGGGGTAGAGATGAAAAATTGTGATTCTGTATTTTTATCCTCAACTATGGTTCACAGGAAGGGTGCTCTAGTGACTATTGATTCATTGGTTCCTACCATTCTATGATCTGTTACCAGTACCGGTTTCCCTTCAGTTGATTCCAACTCATGGCAACTTCATGGATGTCAGATAGAACTGTATTCCATAGGGTTTTCAATGGCTGAGTTTTTGGAAGTAAATTGCCAGGCCTTTCTTCTGAGGCATCTCTCTGTGGACTCGAACCTCCAACCTTTCAGTTAGCTGTCTAGTGCATTAACAGTTTACACCACGCAGGGACTATGATGCCAAACAGGTTTCAGTGAATCTTCCAGATTAAGACAAATCAGGAAGAAAGGCCTAAAGAGCTACTTCCAAAAATTAGTTAATGAAAATGCTATGGATCACAATAGACTACTGTCCAATATGGAGTCAATGGGTGGATCTTTCAACTCTAGGTATTTAGTTCCTATAGGATTTTCAATAGTGGCCATAGTGACAAGTTGTTTCAAGTTTAAAACAGCCAGTATCTGCTGTTTAGAAATCACCAAAAGTGTGGCTCTTAGCACTCAAGAAAACAATTCTAGCAAACGTGTTCTTCCAGTGATAAGATACTTCTTGAGTGAAATCTGGGTGATAATTTTTTGGCTGCTTTCCTTTGAAAGGGTTAAGGAGTTAGAGACGATCTTTCTAATGATTTACAAAATAATTTTTGACTGAGGCTAAGAAGGAAAAGTTGAATATCTTTTTCTGCTCCTTTACCATAGCCCAACTGTTAGTAAACACACACTTGTGGTTTCAGTATCCTTGAACCCACCCAGTGCTGCAGAAGAAAGTCCTGATGACCTGCTTCCATAAAGACTCTTGTAACACCCTGTAACACCTGGGGTCACCACGAGTCAGAATTGGCTTGATGGCAATATTTTTTGGTCTTTTTTTTTGGTTTTTATATGAACAAACACACAGTGCCAAAAGTGATGAATCCCATCAGAGACTCAACGCACATGACTTATTCCTAGCTTTCTGGGAACTTGGATGTCTGAGACTAGTCTTTGCTAAGCTCATCTTTTCTACAGAGCCTTGCCCTGCCTCCGAGTTTCAAGTTATGTGGCTGGTCTGGGCATTTGCTTTTGGCTGCTGTTCTTACAGCTTCATGGTTTTTCCAAGGGTAGTGGCATGGAAAACTCAGTTACTCTTGATGCAGACTAAATAGTTATCTATCAAACTGTGAGTCCCCCTCTGCTCTGTGGGCATATTTAAAATTAGGAAGAGCACAGCAGCCACTTGTCTTAGTGAACAGAGCCACTTGCCTTAGGCCACACAAGAGCAGCCAGGCACCGTGCCAGCTCCCATAGAGATGGTAGGTTCCGGGGCATAGACTCAGGGAGCCTCATTTTGAGTGTTAGATGGGCCTTTGAGCAGTGCACGTCTGCATAAACTGCAAGAAGGTCCCCACAACAGTATTAACTCCACAGCTAAGATTAGCTGAGAATGCCTTTTGATCTTCACAGTCATAATCTGCTCCTCAGGTAAAAACTGAGCACCACATGCCAGTACACTGTGAGAACAGGTGTACCAACCTGTTTCTGGGACTTGGAGAGGGGAAGTAATGAGCTAAAGATGGCCAAATCAGAAGTTCCTAGGAAAGCAAGCTCTTAAACAAGTGTGCCTGAACTTATGGAAGCTTGAAAAAGGCCTCTTTGGCCTGCTGCCTACAGTGTAGCATCACGTAAAGAAGCGCTTCATAAAGTGTTGCTTCAAAGAACACAGTTCTGCAAAATTCTCCGTGCACAAGTTGCACACTGTACCCCACACAGCACTTGAGAAAGATGCAGAAATATCTGTAGTAAAACAATCTGTTTAGCACAAGACTTCTCTAATTTATTTGACTGTCAAATCACTTTTATGCAATTACCTTTTTTGTTGTTGTTGAAAGATATCTTCTTTATTGTAAAAATATAGATAACACATTTGACGTTTTAGCATTTTTCACATGTACGATTCAGCGAGATCAATCACATCGAGTATGTGCAACCATCACCAAAACCCATTGCCAAATTTTCCATCCCCTTAAACAAAAACTCAAGGCTACCTAAACAAAGACTCCCTCCCTTTCCCTGTCCCCCCCACCCCTGGCAACCACTATGAAACTCTGATCTCTATACATTTTTTGCAATTATCTTTTAACATCTTTCTAAATCGTTTTCAGTTGTATGTGCTTTTGGAAACACTAAGAGGCAATTCAAACTGACCTAACATCTTATATTTCAAAAAGTATACCAAAATAGAAGTTCTAGCCTCTCAGGAGGCAGTGGAATTTGGTATTCCCCCTCTCCATCCCACTATCCTTCCAATATTGTTTTTGTTCTTATTAGCTGGGATCAAATACATATGTAAATCAATTGAGTTTTTCTTCTTAAATATTTCATTAATAGACCACTGCTAACAAAAACACGTCCGTTGAAGCACTTGAATTTCTAGTCCCTGGTACGGTTTTTTCTAGTACGGTTGTTATGGGTTGGGATTGACTCAGTGACAATGGGTTTGGTTTTGGGTTTTGGTAAACTTAAGGTAAGGAACCCTGGTGGCACAGTGGTTAAGCACTCAGCTGCTAACCAAAAGGTCAGCAGATTGAGCCCACCAACTGTTCTGTGGGAGACTGGTGTGACAGTCTGCTTCCGTAAAGATTATAGCCTTGAAAAGCCTATGGGGCAGTTCAACTCTGTCCTATATGGTCTCTGTGAGTCAGAAGTACCTCAATGGCTACAATTTTTAACCTTAAGTTAGGACAGTGCTAGTTCAAGTGGTAGAAGTCTCACCTTTCACGCAGGAGACACTGGTTCCACTCCTAGTCGATGTACCTCAAGCAGGCACTGCCCATCTGTCAGTGGAGGCTTCAGTGTTGCTATGGTGCTGGACAGGTTTCAGCGAAGCTCCCAGACTAAGACAGACTAGAAAGAAAGGCCTAGCAATTTACTTTCAAAAATCAACCAATGAAAACCCTATGGATCCCACTGGTTCGATCCCACTGTCCAAACTTAAGGTAACATGGAGATCCACCAAGAGAAATGCAGTAGCACTACTTGGGTAAGAACCAAGAGGGTGATGCTAAAGATCCTTCTTGCTTGAGAAAGCATAACTTAACTCAGCTTTTTATTGTTGTTGTTGTTGTGTGCTGTCAAGCCGATTCTGACTCACGGCAACCCTTTAGAACAGAGTAGAACTGCCTCAAAGGGTTTCCAAGGAGCGACTGGTGGATTTGAATAGTTGACCTTTTGCTTAGCAGCTGTGGATCTTAACCACTGCACCATCAGGACTCCCAGCTTTTCATTAGTACTGCTGAAACCTAAATGAGTATGAGAAGCTACAGAGAAGAACGAGCTGACCTTGGCGTGAGACCTTTTCTGCTAAGGTCCCTTTGATTGTTGTGCCAGCCAGGTGCTTGGCTTCATATGGTCCCCCTGCAGGACTGACTTCACAGGTGTGTGACCTGAGCAGTCCCATAGGACTCTGCACTTAAAAGGACTCCAAGCTTGATTTAATGCTCCGCTGTTACCCTCCTAAAATTTTTAATTATTTTTGAACAAGGGACCTTAACTTTTTATTTTGCACAGAGCCCTGTGAATTATGTAGCTGGTCCTGCCTACCTGGACAAGGTGAGCCTGTCTTCTGGCACCAGTTTTCAGAACAGCTACTCACTTGGTCTATTCCAGTATATTGACTGCAGTTGTCACTTCCATTTACCAGCACAGATATCTTTCTGTAGTAAAACCTGAAACTACTTGAAGATGTCATTGTATAGTAGTGAAAAGCTGGAATTTGGAGTCAAATAAAAGCGTGTTCAAACCATAGCATTCACATTTGCTAAGGTTTGAACCTGAGATTCAGCTGGGGACACGGTGCACAGCTGTGTAGCTCATGCTCTGCACAAGGCTCCTAGCAGAAAGGCATTTGTAATTTGCACAAAGATGCCACAAGAGGCTAGTCGTGGCCCTGCGCACCTTCCTTTTTTTTTTTTTTTTTTTGAAAATGGGAACAGTGCCTATGGGCTACAAAGATTGAGATAACATATGAATGATCTGGTGTAGGAGTCACTCAGTACTTGTTAAACTCCTTTCCTAAAAATGAGTGTTTACACTCAGAACTCTGAAAAGACAACAGAAATGTTAGCTGACACCTGAACTAAAAAAAACATTATGTTATAGCATTAATTAGTTAAGCTTACAGGTGTCTGTTTATATCTATAAACCCAAGAACAATACACACATATATATCATAAATAGTAGTGTAGCTACAGTACTCTCTGATGTTGAATTCCAGTGTCTCTTGACTGTCCACAGTCTGAAGCCCCCGTGGTTGTTATCTTTCCTCTCACTGCTGTTCCATACTAAGGGCTTGTCTATGCTTTTCACTGCGGCCAGCGTGCATCAGAATGGCATTACTTTCATATAACCTCTGTAATTTCAGTGAATACTCAATCCCCTCGCCTATATTCATCTAAAGTACAGTTTTAAGCTCAATATAGTGCGCTGGTAAAGTCATGAACAACCAAGAGCCAGGCAGGGTTTGAATTTCAGCTCTCATTAGGTTCAAAGGACAGAAGACTTGAAGCACTTGCTGATGAAGTTAAAAGACTACCGCCTTCAGTATGGATTACAACTAAAAAAAAAAAAAAGAAAAGAAAATACAACTGGACCAATAAACAACAGCAAGATAATAGTGAAGAAATTGAAGTTGTCAAGGATTACGTTCTTCTTGGATCAACAATCAATGCCCATAGAAGCAACGGTCAAGAAACCAAATGATGTACTACTTTGGGAAAGTCTGTTGCAAAAGAGCTCTTTAAAGTGTTGAAAAGCAAAGATGTCACTTTAATGACTAAGTGCTTCTGACCCAAGCCATGGTATTTCCAGTCGTCTCATACACAGGGGAAAGCTGGACAATGAAAAAGGAAGACCAAAGAATTGACACATTTAAATAGTGCCGTTGTCAAATAATATTGAATATACCATACGTTAGTGAGCTGAATAGACTGGTATTGGCCATTTTGAATCAGACAATCCACTATGCTGGGAATGAAAAATTGAAGAGGAATGGCGTTGCACTCATCATCAAAAAGAACATTTTAATATCTATCCTGAAGCGCAATGCTGTCAGTGATAGAATAATACCCATACGCCTACCAGGAAGGCCAGTTAATAATAACTATTATTCAAAATTACACACCAAACACTAAGGCCAAAGGTGAAAAAGTTGAAGATTTTTATCAACTTCTGCAGTCTGAAGTTGATGGAACATGCAATCGGGATGCATTGATAATTTCTGGTGACTGGAATGCAAAACTTTGAAACAAAGAAGAAGGATCAGTCGTTGGAAAATATGGCCTTAGCTATGGAAATGAGGCCAGAAATCCCATGAGAGAATTTTTAAGACCAACAACTTCTTCATTGCAAATACCTTTTTTTCCACAACATAAACAGTGACTATACACATGGACCTCGCCAGATGGAATTCAAAGGAATCAAATTGACAACGTCTGTGGAAAGAGATGAATGAAAAGCTCAATATCATCAGTCAGAACAAAGTGAGGGGCTGACTGCAAAACCGACCATCAGTTGCACATAGGCAAGTTCAAGTTAAAACTGAAGAAAATTAGAACAAGTCCATGAGAGGCAAAATACAACCTTGAGTGTATCCCACTCAATTTAGAGAATCAGCACTGAATTTAGAGACCATCTCAAGAATAGCATTGAACATTAATGACCTAAGACCAGACGAGCTGTGGGATGACATCGAGGGTATCATCTATGAAGAAAGCAAAAAGTCATTAAAAAAACAGGAAAGAAAGAAAAGACAAAAATGTATGTCAGAAGAGACTCTGAAACTTGCCTTTGAACATAAAAACCCAGACATAGGGCAACTAAAATGAAAGGAAGAAATGACGAAGTAAAAGTGCTGAACGGAAGATTTCAAAGGGCAGCTCGAGAAGACAAAGTATTATAATAACATGTCCGAAGACCTGGAGATAGAAAACCAAAAGGGAAGAACACACTCCACTTTTCTCAAGCTGAAAGAACTGAATTAAAAATTCAAGCCTCAAGTTGCAATATTGAAGGATTTTACGCGGAAAATATTAAACGACGCTAGAAGCATCTAAAGAAGATGGAGGGAAGACACAGAGTCACTATACCAAAAGGAATTGGCCCATGTTCAACCATTTTAGGTAGTAGCATATGATCAGGAACTGATGGCACTGAAGGAAGAGGTCCAAGCTGCACTGAAGGCATTGGAGAAAAACGAGGTTCCTGGAATTGACAGGATACCAGCTGAGATATTTCAATAAACAGCTGCAGTGCTGAAGTGCTCACTATGCCAAGAAATTTGGAAGGCAGCTACCTGGACAACCAACTGGAAGAGATCCATATTTATGCCTATTCCCAAGAAAGGTGATCCAACCAATTGTGGAAATTATTGAACAATATCATTAATATCACACGTGAGTAAAATTTTGCTGAAGATCATTCAAAAGCAGCTACAGCAGTGCATCAACAGAGAACTGCCAGAAATCCAAGCTGGGTTCAGAAGAGGATGTGTAACACGGGCTGGCACTGCTGATGTCAGATGAATCCTGGCTGAAAACAGAGAATAAGAGAAAGAGGTTTACCTGTGTTTTACTGACTATGCAAAGGCATTTGACTCTGTGGACCATAACAAATTATGGGTAACATTGTGAAGAATCAGAATTTTGTAACACTTAATTATGCTTAGCAGGAACCTATACATGGATCAAGAGGCAGCCATTTCAACAGAACAAGGGGATACTTAGTGGTTTAAAGTCAGGAAAGGTGTGCATCACCATTGTGTCCTTTCATCATACTTATTCCATCTGTATGCTGAGCAAATATTCAGAGAAGCTGGACTATATAAAAAAAAAAAACAGAGCATCAGGATTGGTGGAAGACTCATTAACAACCTGCCATATGCAGATGACACAACCTTGCTTGCTGAAAGTGAAGAGGACTTGAAGCACTTACTAATGAAGATCAAAGACCACAGCACTCAGTATGGATTATACCTCAACATAAAGAAAACAAAAATCTTCACAACTGGACTAATAAGCAACATCATGATAAACGGAGAAAAGACTGAAGTTGTCAAGGATTTCATTTTACTTAGATCCACAATCAACACCCATAGAAGCAGCAGTCAAGATATCAAAAGACGCATTGTATTGGGCAAATCTGCTGCTAAAGACCTCTTTTAAGTGCTAAAAATCAAAGATATCACTTTGAAGACTAAGGTGCGCCTGACTCAAGCCATGGTGTTTTCAATCGCCTCATATGCATGTGAAAGCTGGACAATGAATAAGGAAGACCTAAGAAGAATTGCCACCTTTGAATTGTGTTGACAAAGAATATTAAATATACCGTGGACTGACAAAAGAATGAACAAATCTGTCCTGAAAGACGTACAACCAGAATGCTCTTTAGAAGCAAGGATGGCGAGACTTCATCTCATGTACTTTGGGCATGTTATCAGGAGGGATCTGTCCCTGGAGAAGGCCATCATGCCTGGTAGAGGATCAGAGAAGAAAAGGAAGACCCTTAAGGAGATGCGTTGACACAGTGGCTGCAACAACGGGCTCGTGCATACCAACAATTGTGAGGATGGTGCAGGACTGGGCAGTGTTTTATTCTGTTGTACATGGAGTCGCTGAGTCAGAATTGACTTGACATCACCTCACAACAATAATAAAAATAGTGGAAAAATGAATGAACTTTTCTTGCAGGAAGTACAGCCAGATTGTTCCTTAGAAGTGAGCATGGCAAGACTTCATCTCCCTTACTTTGGACATGGCATTAGAAGAATCTGTCATTGGAGAAAGACATCATACTTGGTAAAGTAGAGCGTTCACAAAAAAGAGGGAAATCCTCAGCGGGATGGATTGACACGATGGCTGCCACAATGGGCTCAAACATAGCAACAATTGTGAGGATGGTGCAGGACTGGGAATGTTTTGTTCTTTCACACTTAGAATCTCTATAAGTTGGAGCCTACTAGACAGAGCCTAACAACAGCAACAACAGGAATGCTGTAACAAATTGCCACAAACTGGGTGGTTTAAAACAACAGACATTTATTGTCTCACAGTTCTAGAAGCCAGGAGTCCAAAATCAAAGTGTTGGCAGGGATAGTTCCTTCTGCGGGCTCTGAGGAAAAATCTGTTCCATGCATCTCTCATAGCTTCTCGTACCTGCAGGCAATCCTTGGCATTCCTTGGTTTGTAGACACAAAACCCCAGTGTCTGCTTCCATCTTCATATCACCTTCTCCTCTGTGTCTGTGTCTCAAATCTCCTTCTGTCTTTCTCTTATAAGGAACATGTCATTGGATTTATGGTTCATGCTAAATTAGGTGATTTCATCTTGAAAATTGTTAATTACATCTGCAAAGACTCTTTTCCCAAATAATATCAAATTCAGAGGTGCTGGGGTTAGGACATGGGTATATGAGTTTGGAGCCACCATTCAACTCATTACACTATCCATGCATCCTTATGTGGTCACTTAATCTCACTGAACCTCAGTTTCTACAATCTGTAGAGATTAAAATATCTATTCTAGAGGTGGTATGAAGATTAGAGTACTTTAGGTAAAATGCACAGTGTCTAACATATAAACTAAGCCAAACCCATTGCCATCTAGTCAGTTCTGGCTCATACAGTCCTTATAAGACAGGATAGAACTGCCCCCATAGGGTTTCTAAGGCTGCAAATCTTTACAGAAGCAGACTGACACATCTTTCTCCCACTGAGGGGCTGGTAGGTTTGAACCATCAACCTTTCAGTTAGCAGCTGAGCAATTAACTACTGTGCCACCAGATCTCTTTTATTCTGATTGGAGAAATAAATAAACAAGAGTCCTAAATGAATAGCAGCTGCTATTATGATTGTGCAGAGTTTTTGATGTTTTGTCTCTTCGTATCTACTGCACAGATTCATCACTTGTCTTAATGCTCTACACATTTGGTTTCTGCTCCCTGCCAACACCTGAGAATAGTTTCACCTCTCCCCAGGGGAGGAGGAAGGAGTTTTACATAACTTTTACTCCAGGTAGGAGAGAAAAATTCTGAGGTTGAGAGTTTCTTCTAAAATCATATTCCCAATACCATGAAAATCACTGTCTATGGTCATTCCCTGTGAGCTAATCTGATGTGTCTTTCCTAGCTGGCCTTTCTACAGCATCTAGGAGACTGTGAGTGAACTATCAAGGAGCCCTCTTAATAATGTTCAACAAATATTTTTTGAACATCTTTTATGTGCCTGTTTAATGAAAGAAGAAACTAAAGTCAAGTATTTTGTAGAACAAGAAAGCAATCATGGTTAAAAAAAAAAAGTCTATCAGTTTTGGATTCTTATTTATAGCATACAAGAGCAAACTCAATTTATCCCAGCTTAAACAGTAAAGGGTGTTTATCACACAGAAGATTTCCAGTCATTAAGGGTATGTACGTGAAAGAAGAATTGATGCTTTTGGATTATGGTGTTGGCGAAGAATGTTGAATATACCATGGACTGCCGAAAGAACGAACAAGCCTATTTTGGAAAAAGTATAACCAGAGTGCTCCTTGGAAGTGAGGATCGTGAGACTGCATCTCAGGTACTTTGGACATGTTATCAGGAGGGACCAGTCCCTGGAGAAGGAAATTGTGCTTGGTAAAGTAGAGGTCAGCAAAAAAGAGGGAGACACTCAATAAAATGGATTGACCTAAAGGCTGCAACAATGGGCTCAAACATAGCAACGATTATGAGGATGGTATAGGACTGGGCCGTGTTTCATTCTGTTGATCATAGGGTCGCTATAAGTTGGAATCAAAACTCTGTAGCACCTAACAACAAAAACGACAACAGCATCCAACTGGAAGGTATGAAGGCAGGGTAGACCTCAGCACGAAATGATTCAGAGACTCAAGACTACCACAAAAGATCTGATTTCTTCATTTTTTTCTGCTCAGTCTTCCATTAATTTAGCTTCATGCTAAGGCTGCTTTGCTTCTTGATGATGGGAAAATGGCTGCAGTAATTCCAGGCTTTATAAAAAAAAAAATACGTGCAATTCATATTATCCAAAAAGATGGCAAGAGCATGAGAGTAATTTTCTAGTGTCTCTCTAGGAAAAAAGTAAGAAGCCACATTGAATATCCTCTTACATCTAATCGACTATAATTTTATTATATGCCCACCCCTGAGTTAGTCCCATTAGTCAGATCATTTCCATGATAGCACAAGTCAGCACTGTTAAGAACTTATTTGGCATTTTTGTTTCTGAAGTTAAAGTCAGCAATGTCCAGCTACTCTGCTGGGTACTTGGGTTTAACCAAGGTTGAACTCTGGCTTAAGGGAAAGGAATAGAAGGTCAAGGGAGTTAGCAGTGTTTGTGCAGAGATGATTATAACAGTGGACCATGGATTCTTAGCTGAATAAGAAAGTGATAACATGACAGAATGATGACGGTGTGATGAAGTAATCACTTGTATGATTTCAAATTCTTAATGAGGTCAAAGAAATCTTCATGAGTACTCTTCAAAGAGTACTATGCTAGTCAGTTGAAATTTCGGCAGTGGTGTAGTTATTCATGATAACTAGGTCAAGTAGCTACCCTAGGGTACAGGAAAAGGACCCTGGAGGTAAGGAGGCCATGTGGTGGGTGGCTTGGGTGCTGGATGATCAGCTGCATCGGGGCTGTCTGTAGTGTAGGGCTGTAAGGGGCTAAGCCGGCAGAGGGACAGTCTATTCTGAAACACTAGAAGCTGAAATGGCCTCCTCTCCTGTCTGTTCCCAATGGTGCAGTGTGCAGAAGGAGAAGACTTTACAGTTTCTATTTATGTCTGCTTCCCCAGGGGTGTGCCCAGCAAGAACAGGTGGCCTTGCCTGAGTCCATGCCAAGTATGTTCAGTTGGACCATAGCATAATTTAAATGATTAGGTTATGATGTTTTAAGATCTGCAGAGTGTAATTTTTTTTTTCCTGGATACTGATGGTTGATGGATCACTGATTAGAGAGTTAAAAATAAAGAGATAATATGATTGACAACTCATAAATACCAAGGATTGTTGGAAGCACTGAAATCTCTTTAGTAAATCTTGCGTATTTTATTTCTGGTAGAGAAAAGAGTAGGGGAGAAAGAAGGAGATGAGAGAGACAGGGAAAGAGACAGAGGGGGAGGGAGATGCCAGAGAAAATGAAGACAACATTTCCATCTGGGGTTTGTGCTTTTCTGAGTGCCGACTCATTTTGATAGATTATTAGAAAACTCATATTTGCTCATAAATGTGAAAAAATAGCAAATGTAAAATTTGCAAATTTATTCCTAAATGTAGTTAAATTCATAAATATTTAGACATTTTCTGTAAAGCTTCTAATTTATAACCTTTACATGAATCTATAATTTAGTATAAAAGCTTCTAAATGCAGTAGTAATGTCACAAACGTCTATAAATATTCACATCTCATTTACAAATGTTCTACAAACCATGAGATGAAAGAAATTGTGAATACAAACCATCTTTCAGGTGGATTTCTGCCTAGGTGAGGCAGGACAATGAACAAAGATACCTTCTAGAGATAATTTTGAGAGCCTGATTTCAGCCTTTTATTTATGTAATCTAAAAATTCCTTATTAAGACTATTCAGAAAAAGTTACTGATGCAATTAAGAAAAAAATGAATAGATAAAATATAAAAATTAAAAATCAAGACCTGAGAAAAGTTGGAATGAGACTTCCAAAGATACCAAACAATACCATGTAGAAGGGTGAGTCTTTGAATGAATTCTTCTGAGAATGTTTCTTCATCTATAAAATAGTAATGTTGTTATTGTCAGGTGCCACTGAGTCAATTTCTACTCATGGTGACCCTGCTCACAACAGAATGACCTTATGCCCAGTCCTACACCATCATCATAATCATTGTCATGCTTGAGCCCATCTTTGCAGCCACTGTGTTAACCCATCTCGTTAAGGGTCTTCGTCTCTTTCGCTGACCCTATACCTTACCAACACATCTATCAGTTTGTTGTGTTTCTGTGATACTGGAAGCTTTGTCAGCGGTATTCCAAATACCAGCAGGGCCACCCTTGGTGGACAGGTTTCAGTGGAGCTGACTAAGACAGACTAAGAAGAAGGACCTGGCAATCTACTTCTGAAAAATTGGCCAGTGAAAACCTTACGAATAGCAGCTAAACATTGCCTGATATAGTACTGGAAAATGAGCTCCTCAGGTTGGAAGGCACTCAAAATATGACAGGGGAAGAGCTGCCTCCTCAAAATAGAGTCAACCTTAACTACATGAAGGGAGTCAAGCCTTCGCGACCTTCATTTGCTGATGTGGCACTACTCAAAATGAGAAGAAACAGCTGCAAACTTCCGTTAATAATCAGTATACGGAACGTGCAAAGTATGAATCTAGGAAAATTGGAAGTCATCAAAAATGAAAAGGAATGCATAAAGATCAATGTGCTAGGCATTTGTGAGCTGAAATGGACTGGTATTGGCTATTTTGAATCAGACAACTGTGTGTCTACTATGCCAGGAATGACAAATTGAAGAGGAAAGTTGTTGCATTCATTGTCAAAAAGAACATTTTGAGATCTATCCTGAAGTACAACACTGTCAGTGATGGGAAAATATCCGTACACCTACAAGGAAGACCAGTTAATATGACTATTATTCAAATTTATGCACTAACCACTAAGGCCAAAGATGAAGAAATTGAAGATTTTCACCAGCTTCTGGAGTCTGATATTGATCAAACATGCAATCAAGATGCATTGATAATTACTGGTGTTTGGAATTTGAAAATTGGGGTCAAAGAAGAAGGATCGGTAGTTGGAAAATATGGCCTTGGTGATAGAAATGACGCCCGAGATTGCATGATAGAATTTTGCAAGACCAATGTCTTCTTCTTTGCAAATACTTCTTTCAACAACATGTGAATTCCACGTGGCCCTTGGCAGATGGAATTCACAGGAATCAAATGGGCGACATCTGTGGAAAGAGAAAATGGAGAAGCCAAGATATTATCAGTCAGAACAAGGCCAGGAGCTGACTGGAACATACCATCAGTTGCTCATATGCAAGTTTAAGTTAAAGTTGAAGAAAATTAGAACAAGTTCATGAAAGCCAAAATACAACCTTGAGTATATCCCACCTGAATTTAGAGACCATCTCAAGAATAGATTTGACTCATTGAACATTAATGACTGAAGACCAGACGAATTGTGGGATGACATCAAAGATATCATATGTAAGAAAGCAAAAAGTCCTTAAAAAGACAGGAAAGAAAGAAAAGATGAAAATGTATGTCAGAGGAGACTCTGAAGCTTGCTATTGTATGTTGAGCATCTAAAGCGAATGAAAGAAATGATGGAGTAAAAGAGTTGAACAGAAAATTTCAAAGGGCAACTCAAAAAGACAAAGTAATGTAAGGAAATGTGCAAAAACCCGGAGCTAGAAAACCAAAAGGGAAGAACATGTTTGGCACTTCTCAAACTGAAAGAATTGAAGAAAAAATTCGCGACTTGAGTTGCCATACTGAAAGATTCTATTAGCAAAATATTAAATCACACAGAAAGCATCAAAAGAAGATAAAAGGAATACACAGAATCAACATACCAAAAAGAATTGGTTAATATTCAACCTTTCAGGTAGCATATGATCAAGAGCTGATGGTATTATTGAAGGAAGAAGTCCAAATTGCATTGGCTAAAAACAATGCTACGGGAATTGACGGAATACCAGTTGAGATGTTTCAACAAATGATTGCAGCGCTAGAGTTGCTCATTCAACTATGCCAAGAAATTTGGAAGACAGCTACCTGGCCAACCAACAGGAAGATACTCATATTTGTGCCCATTCCAAAGAAATGTGATTCAAATGAATGTAGAAATTATCAAACAATATCATTAATATCATTCACAGGTAAAATTTTGCTGAAGATATTTCAAACAAAATGTAATAATACATCTAATACATCCTTCATGAAGCAGTTTAAGCAGTAAAGTCCTGGGTGGTACAAATGGTTTGTGATAGGCTACTAAGCAAAAGGCTGGTGGTAAGAATCTATTGAGCAGTGCCACGGAAGGAAGGCCTGGCAATTTACTTCCAAGAGATTATAGCCACTGAAAATCTTATAGAGTACAGTTTTACTCTGACACAAATGGGGTTGCCATGAGTCAGGATCAACTGTACAGCAATGGGTGTTTATGCAAGTAACAGACACTTAACTTACAAGTGCTTCAGGAAATAAAAACAAAACAAACATTAGTTTTCCTGACATTAAAAAAAAAAAAGAAAGCCTCAATTCAAGCCTGTCTGGATGCAGGAACTGAAATCAGGACCCAGTCTCTTCTCTCTCTCTTGTTCTTTCACTCTCTCTAGCTCTCTCTTTCCTTTTCACTGTCATTTTCTCTCTCCCCATCTCTCTGCTCTGCTTTCCTCACTCTGTTGGCCTTCTTCCTTGGCAGGCCCTATTGACTTCAGACCTTCCCAGACTCACATCACCCTACACATAGTGACCCCATCAGAAAGAGAGTTTCTCTTTCCCAAACATTCTGCCAAGGCTCCTTTGACAAATTAGCACAAGATTGACTTGGATATTTACCTGTCACCATGCCCAGAAAAATGGAATACCAGCTAGCCATTCTCATCCCTCCAGCCACGGAGGCTTAGGATCATGTAATGGAAAGTGGAAAAGATTGGGTCTGCTGTGGGTGCTGTCACCGGAAGAAGAAAGGGGAGGATGCTGAACACGCAAAGCTGTACCTGCTCTTCACACATGTTCAGTGAGTAAAACAAAGTAATTGAAGTACTGTGTGTAAAGGCCTTATCACAGTGTCTGGCACATAAGCCCTCAGTCATTTCTCTCATTAGCCACTATTTACTGTTGTTTCTGAATGTTCAACTGTGGAAAGAGAAGGGTAAAGGGATTTAAGTAGGAAACAGAGAAGTCTAGAACAGATACCAAAACCAAAAACCCATTGCCGACTCATAGCGACTCTGTAGGACAGAGTAGAACCGCCCCATAGGGTTTCCGAGGCTGTAATCTTCGCAGAAGCTGACTGCCACATCTTTCTCCCATGGAGTGATTGGTGGGCTCAAACTGCTGACCTTCTGATTAGTAGCCAAGTGCTTAACCACTGTGCTAACGTGGCTCCTAGAACACCAGCTTGGAATTCTCAGAGAGTCTCAGGAAATCAGATCTTCCTTTTGCCTCCCTGAATAGCACATACCCTGGTCATGCATGGCCTGTCCTATCAACACAAATCCATGAGCCTTGACTGTGTCCATCATGGTGCCAGGAAGAGAGAACATGGGAGAAATCTTCATCGGCTTCCTGGAAACGATCAATTCACAACCATAGAGCAAAGACTTTGTCTCGAATGCTGTCTGCCTCTGTCTTTTAAATTCCCCTTTGTGGAGTGGAGCTCCATATTTCTTGGATTTGGGGATACTGTCACTGATATGTGGCAGAGAATGTTGATGCTTCAGGAAGTTAGCTGCAGAAAATTAGGGAAATATCCCTATATCTTCTAAAAAATGTGCTCAGCTGGATACTAGGTCAGTCAGCCAAACACTTTTTGGAATCATTTGCTTTCCTGTGATGGTCTCTAATAAAGAATACACACCTTATGTTTATTTATTGGATAAACTAGCACTATGGTTGTTTCTACTTTTTTTCTAGATGTATTTTACTCAAATATTAGGGACGTTTTTATACTGCCAGTACATCAGAATTTGGTAAAGAATTATTTGCCTGCCAAACTTACACTCTCCATTGTCGTTGTGTGCCTTTGCATCGATTCCAACTCATAGCAACCCTGTAGGACAGAGTAGAACTTCTCCATGAAGTTTCCTACGCTGTAATTGATACAGGAGTAGATTGCCAGGTCTCTTCTCCTGCAGAGCCACTGGTGGATTCAAACCGCCAATTTTTTGGTTAGCAGCTATCTTAGTTATGTAGTGCTGCTATGAAAGAAATACCATAAGTGGATGGCTTTAACAAAGAGAAATTTATTTTCTCACAATCTAGTAGGTTAGAAGTCCAAATTCAGGGCATCGGCTACGTGGGAAGGCTTCTCTCTCTGTTGGCTTTGAAGGAAGGTCCTTCTCATCAATCTCCTCCTGGATTATGAGCTTCTCTGCTCAGGAATCCCAGGTACAAAGGGCACGCTCTACTCTTGGAGCTGCTTTCTTGGTGGTTTGAGGTCCCCATCTCTCTGTTCGCGTCTCTCTTTTATATCTCAAAAGAGATTGTTTCAAGACACAATCCAATCTTGTAGATTGAGTCTTGCCTCATTAACATAACTGTCACCTATCCCACCTCATTAACATCATAGAGGTAGGATTTATAACACATAGGAAAATCATATCAGATGACAAAATGGTGGACAATCACACAATACTGGGAATCATGGTCCAGCCAAACTGATAACACAGGTTTTTTTTTTTTAATAATTTTTATTGAGCTTTAAGTGAATGTTTACAAATCAAGTCAGTCTGTCACGTATAAGCTTATATACACCTTACTCCATACTCCCACTTACTCTCCCCCTAATGAGTCAGCCCTTCCGGTCTCTCCTTTCATAACGATTTTGCCAGTTTCTAACCCTCTCTACCCTCCCATCTCCCCTCCAGACAGGAGATGCCAACACAGTCTCAAGTGTCCACCTGATACAAGTAGCTCACTCTTCATCAACATCTCTCTCCAACCCATTGTCCAGTCCCTTCCAGGTCTGATGAGTTGTCTTCGGGAATGGTTCCTGTCCTGGGACAACAGAAGGTTTGGGGACCATGACTGCCAGGATTCCTCTAGTCTCAGTCGGACCATTAAGTCTGGTCTTTTTATGAGAATTTGGGGTCTGCATCCCACTGATCTCCTGCTCCCTCAGGGGTTCTCTGTTGTGCTCCCTGTCAGGGCAGTCGTCGATTGTGGCCGGGCATCAACTAGTTCTTCTGGTCTCAGGATGATGTAGGTCTCTGGTTCATGTGGCCCTTTCTGTCTCTTGGGCTCATAGTTGTCGTGTGACCTTGGTGTTCTTCATTCTCCTTTGATCCAGGTGGGTTGAGACCAATTGATGCATCTTAGATGGCCGCTTGTTAGCATTTAAGACCCCAGATGCCACATTTCAAAGCAGGATGCAGAATGTTTTCATAATAGTATTATTTTGCCAATTGACTTAGAAGTCCCCTTAAGCCATAGCCCCCAAACCTCCGCCCTTGCTTCGCTGACCTTTGAAGCATTCAGTTTATCCCGGAAACTTCTTTGCTTTTGGTCCAGTCCATTTGAGCTGACCTTCTGTGTATTGAGTATTGTCCTTCCCTTCACCTAAAGTAGTTCTTATCTACTAACTAATCAGTAAAAAACCCTCTCCCACCCTCCCTCCCTCCCCGCCTCGTAACCACAAAAGTATGTGTTCTTCTCAGTTTATACTATTTCTCAAGATCTTATAATAGTGGTCTGATACAATATTTGTCCTTTTGCCTCTGACTAATTTCACTTAGCATAATGCCTTCCAGGTTCCTCCAGGTTATGAAATGTTTCACAGGTTCGTCACTGTTCTTTATCGATGCGTAGTATTCCATGTGTGAATATACCACAATTTATTTAACCATTCATCCGTTGATGGACACCTTGGTTGCTTCCAGCTTTTTGCTATTGTAAACAGTGCTGCAATAAACATGGGTGTGCATATATCTGTTTGTGATACACATATTTTTGGGGCCACGATTCAATCCATGACAGCAGCCAAGTGCTTAACCATTGCGCCACAGGGCTCCTTACATTCTCCACATCAACTTTTAAATATTTCCTCTCTGTCTTTAGCTTTCCATTCTGAGATATTATATTCTTCCTAGTCTAACTCCTTATGGTAGACTAATCATTTTAGTTTTCCTTTTCTGAATTGTCTCTGCTGCTGGTTTATTTGTTTGCTAGTCTGTTTTTATTAAGGTATGGTGAGCAGAGTGCATGCAATACTGCAGTTTTACAAAAATAGATGCTTTATGGGTTTGTACGGCACATGCATAGAGCTTAATTTGTGTTTGAATTTCCCCTTAATACACACACAGTTGTGTGCGTGTGTCTATTATATGCCTTTTTGGTGAATATGACTGATGTTATTTACCTAAAGTCATGCCAAAGGTTTACCTTAAATCCAAATGATCTTCAGTCTCCTGAATTCAATGTTCTGTTTAATATGTTGTTATTAGTTGCCATCGCATTGATTCCAACTCATGGCAACCACATGCGTGCAGAGCAGAACTTGTACACAGGGTTTTCCAGGCTGTAACCTTTCGGAAGCAGATCAACAGGCCTATTTTCTGAGTTACCTCTGAGTAGGTTCAGACCACCAACCTTTAGGCTAATATTCAAGCATTTAACTGTTTGTGCCACCCAGGGACCCATTATTTCTAATATATTCTCCTTTTCTTTTTGAAGATAAATGTACCCTTTTCTTAGTGTTCCTACTATTTTCTTCTGAACACGAAGTCAGGATTGGTGTCCACCTCACATGGTAATGTGCAGAAAATCATGTACAGCACCTACAGAATGTTCAACAGTTGCCTGACAGATGAAAAGCCCTCAATAAACATTTTCTAACATGGTTTTGATCACTATTATTAATATAGCTCAGTTGAAGTCTAAGAACCCTCTTATGAAATCAGTTTCTGACCTTGGACACTGGGTCTTGACTTGAGTGATTCTCCCTTAGATTATAGCCTGAAAAATTACAAGATTTTGATGTGTGAAGTGTCTGCATATAAGAGTAACAAGGAGCTTTTTGCAGGCATCGATTTGGCCAAAAAGTGGCACATAATAAAAATACGGAGTTGAACATTACCAATCCCAAAGGAGGAAGTAATTCAAAGAACAGAAATATGGAAGCGAAGGTCAGTCAAGAAGTTGGCATAGACTACAAAACATTGGTTTTGTCTTCAGGTTTTTAGTTTCCTCTGTAATGTAAAAATTGTCCCTTAGTTGTAGTGTAGTCTTTCTTGGAATCCTTATTTTAATTCTGTAACATTTATATTCCAGGAGTAACAGCAAATCTGCTGATTACTTAAAAAGCAGGGGGAAAAAAATTGCAATTACAGTTGAAATTGAAGTTATTTTCTAATCTTCTCATCTTTTTTAAGGAATGAGAAACTTTAAATATGGTCAACGTAGCACATTTTAAGTGTCAAACTTACTGAAATTTTCTATGCCAATTGAATAATAATCTTCTGGGGAAAAAAAAAAAAAACCCACAGTGAATATTCTACAGATTTTTCATCATTTGACCTGTTTAATGTAAGTTGAAAAACCCTCTTGTGTAAGTACCATTGCATAATGCTGTGTACTGAGCTATTAAGATATTTTTAGTAATTCCATTAGAACTGCACCATCGAGCAGGGCAGAGCATATGGAAAGAAGTTGGTGAAAAACTGATTAAACATTTATATCAAGTACATTTTGATTTAACTCACATAAATAATTCATTTTTATGTTTTCTTTCTTTCAAAATAAACCTTTTTGACACCTGCTGTGCTAAAAATAATGCTAACATGGCTGTAATAAAGAAAGTCTTAAAGCTTACAGCAATGACATCATCTAGTACCCATGCTGATACTAAATTATAAACACATAAGTATAGTAAAGTAGAACTTGGTATTATTTATTATTTATTTAGTGCCTCAAAAATATGCCATACTTAGTGGCAAGCACCTGGCCGAATCTGAGTGTACAGTTTGTCTCAAGTAAAAGCTAAAAATTAAAGGACTCACAAAGACATGCTAGAAAATTGCAGAGGCGTAAATATATTGGATCCCCTTTTTTTCCCTTGAGTATGAGAACTAAGCTGAGAGATAAGAGTGAATGAGCTAAAGCAAAGGCTCTGAGAGGTGCTAAAGTCCCTTTCCAATGGGAAGTGAGAGGTAAGGGCAAGAAGATGATCGTTACCAACTAAATATGGTTACAGCATCATTCTAGAGCAATAATTCCCAAAGTAGGAGGCACATACCACAGGAAGAACAAGGGGTGGTTCTGGGGGCTCCACAGATATGTCACTGAGTCACATCATCAATAATTATTCCCTTTTAATCCTATTTCAATCATTCTGATTAAGTCTAAGAGAAAATCTCTCAAGATAGGGCTATTCTGCCCCTAAAATCCCTGTATCATTTTTACTCTCCTTTTTAACTGAGATGGCTTGATCCCCAAAATCTTTCTGGGTTATGGAGCGGTGGCTGGTATCACCTAACTAAAATTGGGTAACATTTCTTTATTCTGATTTTATTTACTCGTGGCAAATGGTATTCCTTTCGGGTGTACGGGATGATATAAAAATTTCTTTAAAAATGTTTTGGCAAGAACATGAATGTATTTAATGACAATTGTTATGTAAATAAGAGTAGATCACACACACAAAAAAAAAAGATCACATAGGATGCCCAAAAGGGGGATATATTTAGGCAGAATCATAACAATTCTTGCAAATCCAGCCACAATAGCTGGCTGGCTCTGACTGGTTTTACCAAAGAGAAAAATTTTAAGGTGAGTGTGAAGAGTCAGCCTTCTGTTTTTGGTCTCATCATGAACCAAAAATACATAGACTGTAACAGTGGATGGTCTGGCAGATTCGCCTTAAGCCACCCCTTTCCACAGATGCCAAAAAGGCATACATGATCTTATGGTTGCTTATTGGTGGGGTGCTGTTAGAGAAAATGTATTTATTCTTGGGGAAAACACATCAAAGAACAACAATTGACTGGAAAAGAATATCTCCCATTTGGCACTTGCAAGCTCAGACGGCATCTGCTTAACCAAGTATTTGTCTGAGGTAATTTTGTTGTGAGCTGACTCACTTAGAGGATGATTTTCCTTCAGAATACACTCTTACATTTCTAAAATAAAATTCTATATAAGCATTATCACGTCTATTAGAATGCGGTACTGGCACACGTTTTTCTGGGCTGTATTAAATTTAGGATGCCCAGAATCAGGGCCATGGAAGCATTGCCGATAGTCTTCTCTTTGCTCCTGGAAGAGCACTTAGCAGGAAAAATCCTTGGAGAAAATGTGGGAATATCACATTTTGAGTAGAGCTGGACTTTGGCTCTGAAAATACACACTTTCTTTTTTTTTTTAATTTCTGTTCTAAAACAACTTTTTCCATGATTACAAAATTGAAGCATTTCATTTTGAAAACATTTACAAAATATAAGAGTAGAAGTAAATGAACTTCAATCCCATTACTCAGAGATTTGCACTGTTAATATTTTGTTGTGCATTTAAAGATAGAATTGGTCTTCCCTGTAAGACTTTGTAGTAATCTATTTAATTTAAAAAAAGAAAAAAATCACAGCAGTTAATATTCTTCTTCAGCTGTAATTTGTGAAATGTAAACTGTGTTTGCACACTGGGTGTAGGGAACATTGAGTGGTCTGGGCCATTTTAGCCGGAGCAATTTAACTGTGACATTCTTTCCATATTAGGATTACACATAAGATTTCATTCTGTTAAAACAGTTAGAAAATGTTTCCTGAGTCATGGTTTTCATAGCTTCAGAACTTCCATAATTTAACAACTTTCCTATTTTTAAAATTGTTGTTGTTCCCAATTTTTTAGCTCGTATAGTTTTTTTTATAGGTAAAAACTTTGACAACTATCTTATTTATAAGTGTTTAGAAATATAAATACTTTGAAATGGAATTTCTTGGGTAGTGTAGAAACACATTATGGTTAATTTCCACAGAAATAAAATATCAGCTTTTTTCTTAGCAGAGTATGCCTTTACTGCAACTTTATCTTCATTGACTATTATTTTTCTGTTAAGTCTTTTGGTTACATTTAAAATAAGAAATGTATTTCTTTAAAATGCTTAAATGTGAATAAGAATATTCAGCAAATAACTTTAAAGGAGGTTAATATTATTTATTAATTAATGATCCCACTTGAATGTGAATTGGAGAGCAAAATTACAATGATGTAGAAGTCACTCTTTCCTAATTAGTACCTCTATGGTAGTTTATATAATCCCTTCTTCATCTAGAGTAAAAAGTAAGGCTTCATGGTGGCATCCCAGTTTTTGATGTCTATACCAAATGTAAAAACCAAGTATTCTCCATCAGCCATCACTAGATTAGTGGGTTACACACTGTCTACATATCTGTGCTCAAGCTAATGGGTATTTATATAATGGAATCTTTCTGTCTTCATTAGTGGCCGGAATTAATCACTCCCATGGAAACCCTGGTGGCGTAGTGGTTAAGAATTCAGCTGCTTAACCAAAAGGTTGGCAGTTCAAATCCACCAGGTACTCCTTGGAAACTCTATCAGTCAGTTCTACTCCATCTGTACCAATTACAGCCTAGTAAGCTTTATGGAGAAGTTTTACTCTGTCCTATAGGGTTGCTATGAGTCGGAATCTACTCCACAGTTTAACAGTACTTCCTTTGTACTTATATGGATCCCTGGTGGCACAGTGATTAAGAGCTCAAGCTCTAACCAAAAGGTTGGCAGTTCAAATCTACCAGCTGCTCCATGGAGACCCTATGGGACAGATCTGCCCTGTCCTATTGTGTTGCTATGAGTCAGAATGGACTCATCGGCAATGGCTTTTTAGTACTTATATCTTCACTGTCCACCACACATTTGCCAGTTTATCATATTGTGGGGGCTTGTGTGTTGCTGTGATGCAGGAAATTATGCCACTAGTATTCAAATACCAGCAGGGTCACCTATGGCAGACAGGTTTCAGCTGAGCTTCCAGACTAAGACAGACTAGGAAGAAGAACCCAGTGATCTACTTCTGAAAAGAATTAGCCAGTGAAAACCTTACATATAGGCAGAACATTGTCTGATGTAGTGTTGGAAGATGAGCCCCTCAGGTTGGAAGGCACTCATTCAACTGTGTGGATCATAACAAATTATGGATAACATTTCAGAGAATGGGAATTCTGGAACACTTAATCGTGCTCATGAGGAATCTGTACATGGATCAAGAGACAGTCATTCGAACAGAACAAGGGGATACTACATGGTTTAAAGTCAGGAAAGGTGAGCGTCAGGGTTGTATCCTTTTACCATACCTATTCAATTTGTATGCTGAGCAAATAATCTGAGAGGATGAACTATACGAAGAAGAACGGACATCAGGATTGGTGGAAGACTCATCAACAACCTGAGTTATGCAGATGACACAACCTTGCTTGCTGAAAGTAAAGCAGACTTGAAGCACTTATTAATGAAAGGCAAAGACCGGAACCTTCAGCATGGATTACTGAAAATAAAAATCCTCGCAACTAGACCAATAAGCATCATCATGATAAATGGAGAAAAGATTGAGGTTATCAAGAATTTCATTTTACTTGGATCCACAATCAACAGCCATGGAAGCAGCAGTCAAGAAACCAAAACACGCATTGCATTGGTCAAATCAGCTGCAAGGCATCTCTTTAAAATGTTGAAGAGCAAAGATGTCACCTTGAAGACTAAGGTGTGCCTGACCCAAGCCATGGCATTTTCAATCACCTCATATGCATGTGAAAGCTGGACAATGAATAAGGAAGACCTAACAAGAATTGACGCCTGTGAACTGTGGTTTTGGCGAAGGGTGTTGAATATACCATGGACTGCCAAATGAACAAACAAATCTGTCTTGGAAGAAGTACAGCCAGAACGTTCCTTGGAAGCAAGGATGGTGAGACTGTGTCTCACATACTTTGGACATGTTGTCAGGAGGGATCGGTCCCCGGAGAAGGAAGGACATCACTTGGTAAAGTAGAGGGCCAGCGAAAAAGAGAAAGACCCTCAACGAGATGGACTGACTGCAACAATGCACTTAAGCATAGCAACAATTGTGAGGATGGCACAGGACTGGGCAGTGTTTTGTTCTGTTGTATGCAGGGTGGCTATAAGTCAGAACCAACTTGACAGCACCTAACAACAACAATGACGTATCTTTACTGTAATATTGATGGCATTTTGCTTTGTAGTATAGTTTTTTGTGTACATGTCTTATCTATAAACAATATCTAATGTATTTATGAATTCCACATCAAAACCCATTGCCATCGAGTTGATTCCAACTCATAGTGACCCTGAGGGACAGAGCAGAACTGCCCCGTAGGTTTTCCTAGGAGTGCCTGGTGGATTTGAACTGCTGACCTTTTGGTTAGCGGCCATAGCTCTTAACCACCACACCACCTGGGTTTCCTAAATCCCACACAGTTATTAGCAAAACATATTATTTACATTTAAATAAACTCACTTACTTATTCAGTTGATATTTACTGAGGACCTACTACATACTAGAGTCATGATAGTCACATGACAGTCACAGCAACATATAAGAGGGATGTAGTCCCTGACATCATGGGCTTTCTGTAGTGTCTGTAGTGTAGGGTAGACAAATATTAACTAATTACAGAAACATTTACAGAATTCCAATTGACTGAAGGATCATAAAGGTGTTGGATGCAAGGAGAATATATAAGAGGGAAAGTGTGTGGTGGCAGTGGTTATGGTGGTCATGGGGAGCTGGCGAGCGGGAAGAGCATGTGTGTAGGCTGTTGGTGAATTAAGAAAAGTAGTCAGTAATGGTACCATGTCTCTAATATGAGCAGTCAGGTGAATATTTGCATTGGAAACAGAATTATCAATGAAAAGTCAATAGAGCCATTTGATTTGTTTTTCATTAACAGCCTTCAATCAGTATACAGATTTTTGACCGTGAAGTATTTTTTATGTGTCAAATACTATGGCACATACACATATTACTCTTCAGAGCCCTACTCAAGTAGGAGGGTGACTCTATATTTATAGGAATAGGAACACATTTTCAGAAGTTTTCTCTGGATTCAGAGGTCTCACCGGACTTTAACCTGCATTCTCCAGAGGAAATGACAGTGGCGGTCAATCAAAAGTTCGCATTTTGTTGGGATTCCTCAGGACCTTTCTAAGCAGATCAGAATCTTTGAGTAAGGAGGAATTGGAAGCAGTGGAACAACTTCCCCAGAATTCCTCTTGAACTTCATTATTACTCCTCGGGTAGCTTCACACAAAGACAGAGCTCTAAACCACACTAGAATGGTCTGGTATCTCCTCAGCTCCTTCTCACTCACTGATGCAGTGACTAGTATGGACTGGAAAGCAACCGAAATCTCATTTGCACAAACTTTACCACGCTGTTTTGGTTTCAAACAACTTTTCCCTAAATGCTCTAATATTTCTCCTTGAGTATTAGCATTACCCTTAGATGTGTGCTCTGTTTTTGCTTTAGACATAAACCTTAAATTGAATTTACCTGATGGAGAGAAATGGTGGTGATATGTGATGTCATAATTCTGATACTTGCTTGAGTCAGATGATCTTTGTTCACTATTTTTCTGTTCTAAAATTTTATGCTATCATTAGGTATTTTTTTCTCACAAAGTAAAACATGTTTTTACTGAGATCATATACAAAATGTACCTTTGCCCTGAGTCCTTCTGCATGTTTATTTTATTGCCATATCTGTTTTCTTAGTGAAACACAAGGAGGGAACTGCTAACTTGGGATATTAGCTTTTATGAGGTTCATTAAATGACTGTGAGTAGAGTCAGGAGAGAGAAAACTTGGTGGACTTCTTACTACAGAAACTAAAGTTGCTGTCCTTCTCTACAGAGAGGATCTTGCCAGTAAATTTTGTCTTGTTCAATATATTGATCACTGGCTGGACAATCTTATTTTTGCTTCAGCACCAATGCATGTGAATAATGTATTTATACATCAATGCATCGTTGAAGAAATTAATCATTACTTTTTCTATGTACAGAAATTTGCATGTTGTTGTTATGGTTAGTTATCATTGAGTCAGCACCATGACAACATTATGTATAACAGTACAAAACATTTCCCAGTCCTGTGCCAGCTTCATGGTCTTCATATATTTGAGCCCATCGTTGATGCTATTGTGCCAATACTTCTGATCATGAATTTTCCTCTTTTTTGCTGATCCTCTACTTTACAAAACATGATGTTCTTTTAATACATAGTATCAAATTAAAGAATTAACTCTTCAAACTTCAGCCCTTTATAGAAAATACTTCAAGTTTTGTTGTTGTTGTTTTCGGCATGCATACTAAATCCATTAAAATGAGTTTCAACCACGGGTAGCAGAAAAATTCAAGACATCAGTGGCTTAAATATCATTGTTTTTTTTTTTTTTGGTGACTTAAAACTACAAACCCATGACATTCAAAGTCCTTTCTTACTCTTACTTTATTCTCACAGAAATTCTGGGATGGAAAAAGAGTAGACATTAGAGATGAATAAGCTGAAACTCAGAGAATTTCAGTGTTATCTCCACTGTGGAAAATTTCACCAGCCCAAAACAAGAGAACAGACTTTAATAAAGGCATTGGAGGTACCAAGTCCTTCTGCCTATTTGCCTATCTCTGGCCATCGGAAAACTTTCCAGCCATCAACATGTAAATCTCGCACAGACAACCTGGATGTGGCCCACACAGAGAGGGAAGTAGAATGAGTATAAGATTCACAATCCCTTAAAGTTACCCAGGAAAGAATTTTAATAAGTATTTGATGAAAACTTGTACTGTGAATCTTTGTCAACAGTGATTCCAAAAGAATTTTTGCCCATTGGAGATTACTGATATAGATATTACCATATGTGAAAGAGCTTATAAACTGTACTGGGCTCCCTACTATGAAGTCAACCTCTAAAGGTAGTGAAATAGAGAAAAGAAAGGGCGTGGACTTTGGAGACAGAATTAAATCTGAACTGTGGCTTTGCTGTGTGATTTTGGACAAGTAACTTAACGACCCTGAGTTACCTGATGAGATAGCTGTAAAAGCATCTAGCATAGCACTTGGCATTCTAAAGGCACTCTCTAAACAGTAACTATTATTATTCACTGGGGGCCAATGGAGAGTCTAACCAGTTCATCTCTTTTGCTGAACTCAAGTCTAGAAACAGACAGAAAGGGGTCAAAGAAGCTAAGGGATTCCAGATGTAGCCAAAGCCACAGGGTGGCAGAGGTTGTCTGAGAGCCTGGATGCCAGAAGGAAAGTGGGAACCAGAAAAAAGAAAACCTCCCAGCTTTGCTACTATTTGGTCCTCTTTTTTATCTTTGAACTACTTAATAAACACTAATTAACCCTGTGCCCTGTGAGACAGACTTGCCTAGAGCGACATGCTCTTAAGAACTATACACATCTCCTATAATTGACTCGATTATCCTTACTGCCTGAGACATCAGTAAAGCTTTCTTTCACCAGCATTTTAGGGCCATAGAGAAAAACTTGTCTGGAGATACTTCTATCTAGTTGAGAGTTTAGTTCAAGTGCAGCAGAGAATAAGTACCAATCCTTCTGTCACAAGAAGTTCCTGACGGAAATAAATAGAAAAGGCATTAGGCCAAAATTATTCCTCCAGTATATCAAAAAAATGCAAAAATTTTCAATTAAAATATCATAATCAGAGGTGCACTTACATGTGTGAGACGTGTTTGATCTGGCATACACGTATAAACATCGCATGCTCAATCCCTGGCAGATTATTGTGTAGTCCCTTTACTTTCTCTCTGGCCAAAACGGTTGCAAAAGATCTATTCTAGCTCAAGTTGTGCAGCATTGAAAATTAACTCTTATGTTAGGTCCCTCCTCCCTAGCACTGACTGCTTCTGTTGTTGTTGTTGTTAGGTGTCGCTGAGTCGAGTCCAACTCATAGGGACCCACTTGACATAGTAGAACTGCCCTGTAGGGTTTTCTGTAATCTTTATGGGAGCAGATTGCCAGGTCTTTCTCCCACAGAGTCACTGCATGGGTTCGAACTGCTGACCTTTTTGTTAGCAGCTGAGAGCTTAGCTTTTGCACTGCCAGGGCTCCTTTGTTCATATTTAGGGGTTTGGAAAAGGTCCATTTTTAAACTGCAGACTTGCCCTCCCAGTGGCAAGATGCCTCCACCATGGGAGACTGTGAGAACCTGGAGTGACTGAGGCAGCTGCACCCACCCGGGGACGAGGCTCACAGAGGAAATGCAGAATGGAGGGTGAAGTCACCTGCGCCATT
The DNA here is from genome assembly GCF_024166365.1 of Elephas maximus indicus. Taxonomy (NCBI): domain Eukaryota; kingdom Metazoa; phylum Chordata; class Mammalia; order Proboscidea; family Elephantidae; genus Elephas; species Elephas maximus. The sequence continues at coordinate 49,469,467 of NC_064833.1, forward strand.
TAAGCTATTTCTCTCACTTTTTTGACCAATCACTTACAGCAAATTGGTGAAGATTACAGATGCTGATGATGCTGTACCGGCTGGTCTCTGATTTTCTCTTCTTGTGGAGGAATCTGTGTGCCCAGTAGCTGAGGGCCCCTAGGGAGACTTATCCCCATCCCCGAAGGTCCCGGGAGTGTCTGGACCCATGGGTCCTCAGGAAACATTTGTTCGTGGGAAGAGAAGGAGCAGCAATGAGCAGACAGGGTTAGAACATGTGCAGCTCAGGTTCCCAGTCCCCCCAAAAGGGCATGAACAAAAATCCAGATTATCTCCTCTGCTTCCACAGGGCCTCAAACCTGCCTGCCCCTGCCTTAGGCCAGAAGCAGAGAAATGAGCTGCCTACCCTGCATGTGTCAGCTCCATCCAGTCAGCCTGGGTCTGCTGGGCTCCAGGAGAGAGCAGCAGGCCTCCAGACCCAGTAGGTAGACCACAGAATATGGAAGCTATAAGGTCCTCACAGACACAGAGCCCAACTCCTCAAAGACAGATGGGGAGTGAGGCTAGGAGTTGAACTATGAACGGGATGCACCGCTCTGATCGCCTGATCCCACTGTGCAGGCAAGTCTTCACACATTTTGTCTTAGTCATCTAGTGCTGCTACAACAGAAACACCACAAGTGGAAGGCTTCAGCCAAGAGAGGTTCACTCTCTCACAGTCCAGCAGGCTACAAGTCCGAATCCAGGGGCATCACCTCCAGGGGAAGACCCTCTTCTCTCTGTTGACTCTGGAGGAAGGCCCCGCCACCAGCCTTCCCCTGGTCCAGGAGCATCCCAACACAGGAGCTCCAGGTGCAAAGGACATGCCCTGCTCCCAGCACGGCCCTCCCAGTGGCATGAGGTCTCCATGCCTCTCTTCTTGCTTCTCTCTTTTATATCTCAAAAGAGATTGGCTTAAGACCTTACCTACTCTTGTAGACCTTATCAGTATAATTTCCAATAATCCATTTTATTACATCATAGGGATAGGATTTACGACATATAGGGAAATCACATCAGAAGATAAAATGGTGGACAATCATACAACCCTACAAGGGAATCATGACCTAGCGAAACTTGACAGATATTTTTGGGAGACACAATTCAACCCATGGCACACATGTATGTGTGGACATCCTACTCTAACCTCAGACACTCAGCTCCTCCTCATCTGCTTCCTCCCCTCACAGCCCAAAGTTTCCAGGCTTAAAAGTACCAGTGAGGAGCATGATGGGAACTCTCCCTACGGGACACAGTGAAACCACACATAGCTGGCCCTGTACCTAGAGTCCCTTATAACTGCTTTATAAGGTTCTCTGTCTAATTTTTACATAGTTTTGTACCTCAGATTACGTTTTCTTTGAAAGCAGAAATCTGGTAGTTCACCATTTTATTCTTCCTAATTGCCTGACCCAGGGGAAGGCACATTTTGCTGCTAAATTCTTTGAATTTTGATTGACTCCAGTATTCTTCAGGACACATCCTCTCCATCAGTGTGGTCATTCTCCCCAGTTCTTATCTGTCTTGTTTTTGGCTTCTGTTCATGCTTTCTCCATAACCTTGACTCCTTTTTCTCTTTAAATCTGTTGCCTATCCAAACTCGAATGCTCAATTCAAGCACCAATTCCTTTATGACCTGTGGTCTGATTACTCTGTTCACTAAATCAGTTCCTTCCCTGGATTCTTATTGTGTTGCTCTACATAACATTCAGTTGTTCCCAATTGTTTCTGGCTTTATATGTACAACTATGTTGTCTTAAGGAGAAAGGATAACATCTTAAATTTCTTTCATTGATTGATTCAGCAAAATTATTTCTTTTGTTATCCCCAGTTGCCAGCTGGAATAGAACAGAAACATAGTAGGCATTTAGTAAGTAATGGCTGAATGTTCAGTTGATTTACAATTTCTAACATGGGTTAAATCTTTAGTTAAAAGTTTTCTTGGATTTGATTAGAAAAGTAATTCTATTTTTGAATTGCTCTTGCAAAAGTTTACCATTCATGTATTTCTCGTGAAAATGGCATTTAAAGTAGGGGGCTATATGTACACATAAACCAAAAAAGCCATCCCTGTTGCTGTTTAGTCGCCTCCAACTCATAGCGACCCTATAGGACAGAGTAGAACTGCCCCATAGAGTTTCCAAGAAGCTCCTTTTGGTTTGCAGCCATAGCTCTTAACCACTACACCACTAGGGTTTCCGTACATATATATACACACATATATATATAGCACTTATTTTATATTTATCTCTCAAATATTTAATATTTTGACCCTGATCTTCCTACCACCCACCTCTGTAACCTCTTCTCTAACAACCCTTGCCCTTATCCATCATTTTCCAGCCATTCTACAGTCTTTGAATTCCTACGACTTGCAATGCCCTCTTTTATTTCAAGTCCTTTGCACAAGCTGTGGAATCCATAAGAATTATCCCCCCAATCCCGGCGCTCTCCCCAGTCCCTTTTCTCTTACCTAATTCAGTTTATCTTTCAGAATTCATCTTCAATGCCACTTTTTCTGGAAGGCCCTTCTTGATGCTGTAGCCTAAGGAGCTATAAACTCTGAGAGCATGTGTCTCTTCTCAAATGGTGAGATATCACAGTTTGTCAATTCCTGGACCCTAAACTCAAAGAGTCAAGGCCTGTATCTTTTTTGTCCACTTCTAATATCCCCAGTGCCCACCACGGCACAAGATACATATAAATTGCTCATTAAATATTAGTGAATGACTGACTTCCAATAAGAGATCTGTATGGCGGGGCATGGAACTCAGCCTGTCCCAAATGACCAGAATAGTGGCTTCCTGTTTGTTCCCTAATTTATCTATATAGTTCAGTTTACTTGTTTTTATTTCATTTTTTGAAAGTTTCAGAACCTCTGAAGCTTTAAAATGAATCACAATCCTTATTTCATTTTGAATTGTTTAGTTGAAAAATAAATTCTGGCAACATTGTTTTTTTTCTAGAACAACACAGCTCTTTTAAGATGGTAAGTTCTCTTTGAACATTTTCCAAGTGTATGGCCATTTAAATATTTACTTGGAAGGGTCTTTTGTTTTTAAGAAACTTATTTGGAAATTAATTCTGAGTGCAAATTATGGCTCTGTAATCCATTTGGACAAAAGCAAGCTGGTTGCCAGGTTACTATTTTAAATAGGCTCATAAAATAGTGCTTGGTAATATCACTTTAATCTGGTGTTTACTGTACCTGGCAACTGTCCTTGTCATATGCTTCAAAAGTATTTAGATAGGATGTGGTTACTAATGACCCAGGGACCACCACCACTCTGTAAATAGGATTAGAAGCAAAACAAAGCTATTTGCTACCAGAAAGAGATGGCATTTAAGCACACGTGATTGAAGTCTGGCAAACTGGTGAAGTTTCTTTTATGTAGATCAGTGCTTTCCTTGCCTGAAATATTTTATATATCGGAACCATAGAAAGGCTACTTCAAACTTTAGGAAATGCTGTCATATTTGGTCCTGCTGTTTATAACTTTCAGAAAAGAGGATCAGAAACCCAGCGAGGAAATCAGCCGGCACATGCTCGCCTGCAGGTGGATAGACAGCCGCCCGGCTCCTGCAGCTGTGCCTCTCTGGCAGACATCTCGCGCTGCTCAGCTGTGCTCAGAACCCAAAAATAGACATTTTCCCCTTCACTTCCTTTCCTGACTCACCTCAAATACAACAAGATTTGCCACTTACAAAAAGCATAGCTTTCTTTATTTTTATGCTCACAACATCACCTGATAACAATGCAAAGGACTAAATCTGGATGGTACAATTTTGTCTCCAAGAGACTCAACAAACACATCCCTGTGTGGCTACTCTGTGCCACATTCTTCTATTTTTAAGATTCCCCGAGTCATTTTTTTAAAGAAATAGTTGCCCTGCCTGAGTCTTTTTAAAAAGGGTTGAAGGGTGTGCCCAGATGCTAAATTTTTAGGGTTTTCTGAGATTTAAAAAATAATAATTATAATTTTGTGCTGTGGCGGAGTCTGCCTAGGTGTCCCCCAAATGATTTGCCTTCTCCTCCTGGGCACATAACAGGCCTCAGTCTCCCTGTGGTTGGAGCAACTGTAGGGTTGGGTTCTGGCCAATGGAACGTTGGCAGAGTTGATGTGCACCATTTCCAAGTCTGGGCAGTAAAACCTTCTGCTTAACCCTCCACATTGCCCTCTCTGCCTGTGGAAACTGTGCTTAGGACCTCTAAAGCCCTAAGTGGAAGCAGCCCAAGTAGTGTCCCCAGCTGGCTGCCACTGGACCGTGACGTGGGCAAAAAATTAATTTGTATGAAGTCGCTAAGGTTTGGGTTCGTTTGTTAGAGCAGTTAACCCAATCTAAAACCACAATGCTCCTTACACCTGGTGGCCTTCACATACTCGTGAAAATCCTTGAAAATGAGCACCGTGAAGAGCAAGGTAGCAGTCAACAGGGAAACTAACGTGCAGTCTGAATGGGGAGGTGGAGGTAAGATGGGGTAGTTGTTCTTGTTGGCCTGATCCTGCCCTTTGAAAATGGTGGTGGCGAGGAGAGAATACCCACACGACCTGCCTCCTGTGGTATGTTCTGGATACAGCATGGGCCTCTTCAAAATGCTTCTATAATCTTTTGTACCCTTTAAAAAACAGACCCAGATAATTCTGACTTGGCATAGTATAGTGGCAGCTCTATTCATGCCCCTCGTTTCCTCCCGTCTTCACAAGGATATCTTCAATGCTGAGAGTAGACTTGGCATAGTATCTCAGGATTATTATTGGTTTAGAGGTTCATAAAGTGTGTTTGCAAAAATTGTGCTCCCAGATCAGACTTATTGCTTATAATTATTTGCTAAAGCTTAAAAATATGTCCGTGAAATGAAAAAAAAAAATCAAGTACAGATTTGACAACAACTCAGCTAATCTGCTCACCGTAGCCAGAGAAACCAGGTAATTTAAATTAAAAAAGAAAATTCACTTAGATAAAGCATTTTCAGTTCAGGCCACACAGGAGCATTTGCCACCTTGTAGGCTGTCAAGTTTTTGAAGAAGTGTTTCATTTTCTTAGGGTGTACAAGTATAGAAGGAGTACCCAAGTACTTGAAATAACCTTGTCTTTCTCCAGGTAGCCTTGGGCGATCAGGTCTCACCAAGTAAGCAGGCATTTCCCCTCGGAAAAAGGCTGACTTTAATGTCTAGCAGTTAAGCTTTCTCTCAGGAAAAGGAAAATCCTTATATTTTCCCCAGGTGTACCTGGGTCCTAAAACAGCTCGGCCACATTAGTTAGTTGTCCTTTAGCACCTGGATTGGTGAATCTCCCAAGGCCTCTAAATTCAATTTCTTTAAGTTGATGCTAACATTTTCAAAGGGCTATGAGATGGGAGAAACTGGAGATAAAAATCCAAAAGAGCCTATGGAGGACATGGTGGAAATTTAGACTGCTTCCTATGTGCACAGTGCCCTGTTACCAACTCTTTTGCACAGGAACACCTGCCTAGGGCCTCGCCACATGCCCAGGGTGCAGGGCACTGTTTCCGCAATGTATACTGGGATGTGGGATTATCCTTGTGTGCATTCTCTCCTGGAACTGCGGCTGGCTCCAAACGAAACTGTTGGTGATCCAGAAACAAAGTGGGCTTCTTTTCAGAAAGCTGTAACAAGGGGATTAAGCAACTACAGAGGCCTAGTAACATTTTCCATGTTACATAGAACTTGACCAGACTGAGCTTTAATCTAAATTAATCAGTCCAGTTGAGGCAGATCAGAGAGGAGATCCAAACTGGGATGAATGCTAATGCAGTGGGGGGCACCAAGGGCCTTATTGGTAATGGGCAAGAAAGCCTCTTCCTCCAAATGTGTGAGAGGCTCGGCTGTGCACAGCCATATGCCTGCTGCAATCTGTGGTCTTAGGGACAGAGAACTCTCTCGGCCCGGAGACACTGTTGAACATGGAACAAAATTTACAGTGCAAGGGGTAAAGAACATTCACTGTGCTTAAAAGGAAATGGAAATATTTTCGGTAACAAAAGTGTTGGTAAATGAATACACCATTGGTATTGATTGTTTTCTACATCCTTTGGTCAAGAGTAAAGGAAGAGAGAGTTTTTGACCTTTTTTTTTTTTTTAATTGGTGACTATAATATTAAGGGCTTAAGTTCATTTAAACACACAGGAATGCTGACATATCTAAATACCTGGTACTCTTTTCAAAGTTTTCAATTGAGGAGGCTCTACACACATCCCAATAAAATTACCATTTTTCAAATAATGTTTGGAGCTTTTCCTTGAGGACTGATTAAAAAATGGTGGAATATTTTATTAAACAACCTGAGGGGTGAGAGCCCTCTGTGCAAATACTGTGGATTTGATTTTTGCTAAATAGCCAAAAGTTATAAACCTACATGTTGCAATTAAGGTGTGTGATCAGGAATCATATTTGGGGGTAAAAATTCCCATGTAACATTAAAAGTATCAAAATTAACTTTGGGGAGCTAATACATAAAGTGGTTCTAAAAACAATGATCTAAAACAAATTCTTGAAATGCTTTAGCAATGGTAAAATGTAAAAGGAAGTGGCTAACTCCCACAGATGAGTTGACAGGGAAATGTTTATTTGAATGTTTACATTCTGATGCAACTATTTAAAAGGTGTCCTGATGGGCTTTTGACATCCACTGTCAGTAACAAAGGACAAGGTGATTTGGACAACCTCCTGCTGTGGACAGCTAGGAAAGCACACACAGAAATGCCTTGAATCTGCTTGAGGGTATTGGAAAGCTAAAAAGACATGGAAGGGTCAGAGAGTCAAGTTTTTGAAGAAGACAGACATTCAGAGAGGGGAATGCTGCATTTGGGGCCAGCTTTTTTTTTTTTTTTTTTCCCCTCGTGGCTTCTGAACATTCCAGAATAAGTGACTAAGGAGCTAAGAAGCCACAATGCTCATGAACAGTCTCTTAGGAGGGAAGAATCTGGAGTAGAGAACCTGTCGGTGATGCTTTTGGGTTAAAACCTTAAAATATCGTTCAAGAGTAATGACAAAATGAAGATATTTTGAAATTATAACTTAAAAAAAAAAAAAAAAGAATTTGCCACTAGATGATCTGAGCTAAAAGAAACACTAGAGAGTATTCTTCAGGCAGAAGGAAAGTGAACCCAGATGGAAAATTGCAGATTGAGGAAGAAATTCAACAAAACACAACAACAACATGAGTAAATATGTGGGTAAATTTAAATTAATAGAAACTTTAAAAAAAAATTGATAATATCGTATAGTTTGTAATATGTAGAGTATTTAGATACATATAAACCATGGCAAATGGTGTTCAAGTACTCTAAGGGTCTCACGTTGTCAGATAAGAGGTAAAATTACTAATTTGTATAACCATTTTAATAAGTCTAGGGTGTACATGACAATCTCCTAGATAAACTGTAAAAGAATTGAGAAAAGCTAAAAGAGGTAGAAATTTAAACAAATGTAAAAAAAATAGTAAATAAATCCAAAAGCAAAAATCATGTGGAATACAAAATTTAGGAAAAATAAATGAAAATAGCATCAAAGTAGCAAATAGCTAGCAAATATCTATGCAGAAAACATAAAGACTTTCTCTAATCAATAATAACAGTTTTAAAAACAGAGAACTGGATAGAAAAATGGGCAAGAGACTGAAACAGACTCTTCATAAGGATATCGAAATGGCTAATAAAAATATAAAAATGTATTTACCATCATTATCAATCAGTGATACAAACTAAAAGCACATCAGAATGGTCAAAATTAAAAAAGACTGAAAATATTAAGTTCTTGAGACTATGGAGTGACTGAAACTGTTTTCAGTGCCGTGGGGAGTATAACTTGATATAACTACCTTTAAAAACTGTTTTCCATTATCTTGTAAAGTTAAACATACACATACCCTGTGTTATAGATTGAATTGTGTCCCCAAAAATGTGTATCAACTGGGCTACGCCATGATTCCCAGTATTGTGTGGTTGTCCACCATTTTGTGATCTGATGTGATTATCCTATGTGTCGTAAATCCTAACCCCTTTGATGTTGACGAGGCAGGATTAGAGACAGTTATGTTACGAAGCAGGACTCATTCTATAGGATTAGGTTGTATCTTGTGTCAATCTCTTTTGAGACATAAAAGAGAAACTGAGCAGAGAGGAGAGAGACCTCATACCACCGAAAAAGAAGTGGCGGGAGTGGAGCATGTCATTTGGCTGCTAACCGAAAGTTTGGAGGTTATGGCTATGATTCTGTTTTTGTGTCTGATCAAGTTGGTTCCAAATCCAAGTTTTATCTCCTATTTGTTGTGTGGCCCTGGGCAGGGTGATGTTCCTAAGCTTCGTTTCAGTTTCTGTGTCTGCAAAATGAGCCTAATAAGAGAACTTCAAACACATAGGGTTATTGTATTAAATGACATACGAAGTGCTTACCACAATGACTTAAGCCCTCAATAAGTTTTAGCTTAAAAATAATTACCAAAAAATTATATATTTTATTATTCTGAGTACATTTATCTTCTAATATGAAATTGATTTGAATCACCGTCAGTTTTTGAGAAAAACTTCTGGAAACTTTATTCTTTAAGCACAGAGTTAAAAAAATTATTAATATCTTTTACAAAGAAATTACACTAAAAAACAAAATAAACTAAAATAATTTTAAAATTTGCTGCCTCAGGGGGCAACATTATGACCATTACTATCCTATAAATTTAGTCAGTCAGTCAATCTTCACATTGTTAAGAAATTATTTATTTAACAAACATTTAACAAGTGTTTATTCTCTCTCAGACACTGTGCTTTGAACACAAAGATAAATAATATATAGTCCATGCCTGAGCAATTCCCACTCAACATTTACAGAGTATGTAACAGACACTTCACATATAGATATTGCTGACTGCTTGGGCGTGGTGAGGAAAGGGCTTGGAGTTTTAGCGGTGTCCATCTAGTTATGGGATACGTAAAAGGATAAGACGGAAGACCGTAAGTTCAGTTTTTACCTCTTTAGTTGTAGGTGCCTAAGGAATAAATAGACATGTAAATCTCTATGCTGTTTGCTCCTGTTGAGTCAGCCCCCAACTCATGGTGACCTCATGCACAAAACTGAACAAAAATCTCCCGGTCCTGCACCATCTCTGTGATTGGCTGGGAATACCATTATGACCCATAGGGTTTTCATTGGATAATTTTCAGAAATAGGTATCCAGGCCTTTCTTCCTCATTTTTCTTAGTCTGAAAGCTCTGCTGAAACCTGTTCAGCATCATAGCGACATGTGAGCGAGCCTTCACTGACACACAGGTGGTAGCCGCACATGAGGTGCTTTGGCTGACGGGAGGCAGGTCTCCCACATGGCAGGAGAAAATTCTACCACTGAACCACCAACGCCTTGATAAAAATCCATAAGCTTTGATAAATGATGTTAAGAACATCTTTAAAATTGTAAACTAAATGTGCTTATGTTAAAGATTATACTTTTCCAGTGCAAGCCTGATACATCCTTTAGGAGCAAGAATAAATTCTGTGGTCCTTTTGGAAAGTGTATCATTAGTGCCCTACAAAGCTCAATGAATATAAAAAAGTTCTCCTTTCCCCCATGACTTATAAATGTCCCTAAATTTCTCCGCAGCCACCTTTACCACCGACCACAAAATAAGCCTCCTAAAGGGCTCTAGGTTGTATCTGTAAATGAAAGAGGCTGATTACTTAAATATTAAAGAGTTGAAGCTATCTATCTTTGGAGTGCCTACCTTGGCCTTTTTTTTCTCCCTGTCTTGTTGTTAGTAAAAGACAACAGTCTTATTTTAAATTTTGACTCTGTAATCTTGTTTTCCAAAACAAATACTCTCATTATCCTGGTGTGTTGCTCTTTCTCTCTTGAACAATCACTCCACTTTTCCTCCTGTGGTTGCATTATTTTCCTAATTATCCCATTATCACACTGGGGATGTGTCTTAAGTCTCCGGAACTTACAAGGTCCTAGCACAGCACCAAGCCGGTAGTCTGTGCTCAGGAATGTTTGCTGATGATTAGTTGACATGGTAATTGTCATTTGATTTTAACTGTCAGTTGATGCTATTAACTATTTTTTAACAACTCAAAGTTTACACTTAAGCTACAAGTCTTGGATTTGACCAATAAGTTGTCTCGGTTTTCAAAATAATAATTTTTTTTTTTGGGAAAACACACATCATGCCCCTCACAAAATTAACTTCCCGAATTCCTTAGTGATGCCTTCTCTGAATTATAAAAGGAAAATAGTAAGTTTGAGTCAAAAAAGGAGGAGGTGAACTCCTGTTCTCATGTTCAGAGTTTAACAGTCATTTCTTTCCCTCTGCTGATTCTGCTGATTTGCTAACGAAAAGAACAGAAGCCACAAATCCCAAGGAGACCTCACATAACCACAATGACCTCACTCGTGTCCTGCTTGTCATATTCATCAGGTGGCCAGCCAGCATATCTGTAAAGGCCATAGAGCTTTTACAGTGAGTTGGAAACAGGCAAGTCTGTTTCTGTGAACCTTGGGGCAGATATGCTCCTGCACATTGTTTTTGTCAAGGGGCATTCTGCAGTCTTTTCCTATTTAAAAAAATTATAATTGAAGCTCACCACCCAATTAAGAAGGGATAACAGTGATTTTTAGAACCAACCTTGGCTGTTCCCTGAATATTAAGTGTTCTTCTGAAATTTCCAAAAGTTCCTGTGTGCATGGAACCTTGTGTGCACAGAGGAGACCTGATACTCTCCCCTGAAGGGATTAATCTCCCAGAAGAAGACCAGTGGAACCTGAAAAGCCCATTCATCAAACAATGATGGTGCCTTACACTGAAGACATTTACGGGGCTGAGATTGCTTGCCAATGGGATATGAAGCTTGAAGAAAGCAAAAATGGTATAATTTTAAGGTGGTTCTTACAAGGTCACTATGAGTCGGAATTGACCCAGTGGCAATGGGTTTGGTTTGGTTTTTTGGTTTAGGTAAAATAACATAAAAGCCACACTGACTTAATTCCAACTGGGTATTAAAATAGAGCCATTTCTCATGCAGAGAGGTCCAAACCAGTAACTGAAGTTAGTGCAGAAATGGCTGCAAATCACCAAGGCTCAAAAGTCTGTCTTTCTGTGGACTTATTATGCTTTGCTTCTTTCATTGTATGTTGGTTACAGCAATAGTTGAAGTCCTACCCACATCCTGGGACAGTTAATTCAAATGATTCATGCTTTGTTTACTCTACCTTTAAAGAATTTTTTAATGTACCAGTTGTCCATTAAATCCATAGAGTTGATGTGTCAATTGGTCCAGTTCTTTGGTTGCTGTTAAGTGTTTATTGAATAAGCTACAGTGTATCAAACACATTATAGACAAAGTCCACTCTAAGCTTGCGAGCTAAATTGCCATAAGCATTACACATAAAGACACAAACCCTAAACAACATGTATTGATCAAATTTTAAAGTTAGTTTGTCAGCAGTAGACTTGATGTGAATACCATGGGGAAACACAGTTGCTAAAAGGGAATGCATGGAAAATGAGAGTTTTCATTTTGTTCACATGTGAGGTGTGGCTTGATGAAAAGTCTTAAATGTAGGATGTCCATGGGCTTTGCAGGCTAGGGGGGAACAATCCTAAAGAAATGCTTTCAAACCTAAATCTGAAGCAAATTCTTCAATTAAAATAGAAAACTGACTTAAAAGATTGGCAATTATCTGGTCACTTTGAACAATATTATTTATGTGAACAAATCTGGAATTGAACCAAGGCAGCTTTTTCATTCTTTGTTGACCTTTCACAAGTTGTATAATGAAATTAAGCACAGACTTCCACTCACACTACTCAGAGCATGGCTGAATACCAGTTGAACCAATTCGAAACCTCCAAACCCCACACAATCACTGTAGTAGCCAAGCCTTTCTGTTTGAGAACCTGGAAGCTAGCATATAAGGTTTGGTTGCCTAGGAAAACAGAAGGCAATGCATAGGGTGATTTGTTCATCCAGGATACCCAGACCCAGTGCTGTCGACTTACCAAACCAAATCCAAACCGGTTGCTGTCAAGTCAATTCCGACTCACAGCAACCATATAGGACAGAGTAGAACTGCCCCATAGAGTTTCCAAGGAGGATAGACTTAGAACTCTACAAATTTTGGAACTCTACAAATGTCAGATTTAAGGGTTCTGTTGCTGCTTCTGGAAGCCCTGGTGGTAAAGCGGTTAAGTGCTAAGGCTGCTAACCAAGAGGTTAGCAGTTCTAATCCACCAGGCGCTCCTTGGAAACCCTGTGGGGCAGTTCTACTCTGTCCTATAGGGTCACTATGAGTTGGAATCAACTTGATGGCAATGATGGGTTCATTGCTGCTTCTAGACACTCATCAGTATATAATTTTCCTCAAACATTCCTTTCCAAAACAGGGCAAAACAGCAAAATTGTTAGTCATGACTCGGAAGAAGCCACTAGTTTTACTGCATTTTAAAAGATTATTTCAGAAATAATGAGATTACGCTGTAGTTATTATATTTACATTGGCTTATACACAAGATCCTATTCCTACAGCCTTTGACTTTTTACAATACTATTTTACATTTATTATCTCATTAGGCTTCATATTTACTCTTTGAGATAATTATTACTATTTTTTTTATAATACGTGAAGAGAGTAAAGCGCAGGAGATTGTGACCTGCAAAAGCCCATTCAGCTAGCACACCCATACAAAACCCATTGCCGTCGGGTCAATTCTGACTCATAGTGACCCTGTAGGATAGAGCAAAGCTGCTCCCTAAAAAAAAAAAAAAAAATCAGGCTCCTGACTTCTAGAGTTGGTATGTTTGTTGTTTTGTTTTGTTTTTATTGCACTAGAATAGCTGCTAGAATCCAGTGAATAATCATGCTAGGGGATATTTTTGGAACTTTGGAGATCAATTCTTAAAATGCTAAAGCAGTGTTCTTAAAAACACATTTAAACAGTGATGGCTCTGGTTTTTCTGTTTGGTTGGTTGTTTTAACAAATGGGACCTGTTGTGGCATTCAGGAAGATACTTTTCCTTTTTTGCATTCAGCTACTCTTCTTCCCTTCCGATCAGGGTGATAGAGATGAAGTAGAGGAGGTAACCAGAAGTGCCGCAAGGATGACTGAAACCTGGTCTTCATCTTTGAATGAATACTGGACCCAGAAGTTTTCTGAGTGCAGATAGTAAAAAATTTTTGAAAAATTGTAACTTACAGGTGAAAAAAATAACTTTTTCATTGTAATGACAAGAATTTATCAAGATAATAAAAGCCACAGGGCGTTAGATTTCTCTTTATTCCAAAAGGCCATTGTAATGGCTCAATTGGTAATGCAAAGTCTTCTCAGGTTGGTATCATTCGCTGAAATTCTCCGTTTTTCCTTTAACTGTGGATGGTAAAGTACTATGACTGTAGGGGATTGGGGGTAGGGGGAAGGAGAAAAAGGAATTTGTTTATACAGATTTACTCTTACCCAACCCAAAAAAACCCGGTGCCGTCGAGTCGATTCCAAGTCATAGATTCAGATGTCCTAAATTATGCCTCAAAAAATAATCATTTAAGCTGTTCCACATAAAGACCTTGTAAACAAACACATTTGCAATATAATTGTTTAAATGAGAGATTGGGGTGTGGGGACAGACTTTTAAGTTGTAAGCTATGCCTAGTGTCTTTGCAGCTCTGCTTCTGAAGTGTCCGACGTTCCTTAACAACACAGGGGAGGATGGACCAGCAGTTTGCAAAGTTAATTCCACCGCAGGTTTCAGATTTCCCTGATATATTCCAGGTATTCTGTTCATCCTTTACAAGATAGTTTTTGTTTCTAGTATCTAGAATTATCAATATGATTTTATAAAAAAATTACATTACTGCTTAAAGCTATAGAAGTTGTAGCTACAAATCTAAAGTCTTCAATATAGTTACAGTTCGGGGGGAACACATCTTCAGTGTATATAAGCTTGAAACAGGCATATGCATTCTCAAAAAAACTTTGTTCCTTTTAATGGAAATACAACCACTGGGAAAGCAATTCAAGTGAATAAAACATTTCGCAATGTTGTGAAAGGAAAACATCAAATAAAATGATGCTTCAATAAACATGTCCAAGCTATGACTTTAAAAGGAATATGTCTTATAATAGGGTTGGTGTTATTAAAATATAAACCCAACATGAGTATCATTCTAATGTACATTAGTTTTTCTTTTAGTGCTGAATAATAATAATACTTTGTGTTTGTATAGCTCAATGTGGTTTTTAAAACTTGGTCATGTGCGTTAGATCATTTTCATCCTTTGGAAAATGGACAGACGTTCGAGAATTACCACCACAATTTAGCTGATGGAAACAGTGAGCTTCGGTGGGTTAAGTGGTTTGCCCATAGTAACAAGTCACGTCCATGACATTGTTGGTATTAAAATTCAGAAGATCTCAGCTAGCATCCTATATTTTGCCATATGTTGCCATGCCAAGGCCCATTTTTAGCCTTGAGAAATTTTTACCATACTTGATTTGTTTATCAGTAAAGTCAAATCCAAAGACCATTTAAAAATGACCTTAATGGTTGATCGCAGAGTGTTTTCAATTTTTAACTTCACTCACCTATATATGAAACACTGCTTTTTGAATAATACATCTCAGTTTACATTTACCTCTGACTTACGAATGCATTATATATTATCTATGATGTAAGAAGTATTTATTGAGATAACAAGTTGAATTGGTAAATCTCTCTCTTATGACTCCATGCTAAAAATCTCATTCTTAGTTGTGTAGTAAATCCTGGCTTGAGTAGTGGATATTTAATTTTGAGAAAGCTGTCAGTCTGGATTCTATCTCAGACCAAAGAACATTTGTTTTTATGCTGAATGGAAAAGAAACTTCAAGATAAGGCAGAATGTGGCTACCATAAAAATGATCTTTTTTAAAAGCTTGCTGTACTGTCACCCCTGAACTGACAAAAATTTTATAGCTGTTGTTTGTTTGGTAGCCTAATGTTGAAAAAATGGGGGAAAAAGCATTTCTTTTTGCATGGTGTTTGTGGTGGCACATATTTACTTGCACTTGGCAGATTATCTTGTTTTAAATGGATTCAACAGTCTGTGAGGGGGCAGATGTTCATGACAACAAAAGGAGGACAAATTAGACTGAGTTAAAAAGGGAGCATACGGGAATAACTACAACACATGATTATTAGCTTACAGAAGTGCTATAAGAAATAAAAACTTGACTTGAATAAGAAAGTAGGGTGATGGTGTATATCGGGGGAATGGGAAGGAGAACCAAGGGAGAAGATTTTGTCAAGTAAAAAAAACAGTCGGCTAATACTTCAAGATCTTATGAAATATTTTACAGAATTCCATTCTCATCACCAACTTTACCCTACCCAGCATGGAGGAAGGCTTAAGGCTGTGTATAGTAAAACCTCAGTGTTCAGACTTTCAGAATTTTGAGATTTCTTCACAGGTTGCCTAGGCCAGAGGGTATCTTAGACTGCTAAGACACAATATTTATTTCCACTACATTTTCAAGGGGAAACATCAAATTTAGCTCCATGAATAAAGCTTGTTTTTACTATACCTATATCTGACATGGAAACCCTGGTTAAGAGCTACAGTTGTCAACCAAAAGGTCAGTAGTTTGAATCCACCAGGTGCTCCTTGGAAACCCTATAGGGCGGTTCTACTCTGTCTTATAAGGCTACTATGAGTCTGAATTGACTCGATGGCAACCGGTTTGGTTTGTTTAGTTTTTTTTTTATACTGACATACATGCTACAGAAGTTTTATCAGAAGGCTAAGGAGATAGAGGGATGTATTGCTGGTGAGTTTACTAAGTCATCAAAGTACGTTGCTTCATGAGTATTTTAAAAGATATGGTCAGGGCTAGAGATGGCCCTGCTCAAAAAATCAGAATGATGCATGCGTAAGTCCTAGGGCTGCCATAACAAAGTACCCCAAACAGAATGGCTTAAAGCATCAGACATTTATTGTCTCACAGTTCTGGAGGTTAGAAGCAAAAAATGAAAGGTGTTGGAGGAGTATATGTTCTCTCCGAAGATTCTAGGAGAAGACTCTTCCTTGCCTCTTTCTAGTTTCTGGTGGTTCCTGGAAATCCTTTGCATTCCTTGACTTATAGATACATCACTCCAATCTGTTTCTCCATATTCACGTGAACTTCTACCCTCTGTGTCTGTGTCTCTTCTCCTATTTTCATAAGGACACGGTAATATTGGGTTAGGACCTACCCTAACAATCTCCTTGATTACATCTCAGAAATCTTACTTCCAAACAAAGTCACAGTCACAGGTACCAGGGGTTAGGACTTTGTTGTGGATTGAATTAAGTCTACCAAAAAATGTATGTCTCAACTTTGTTAGGCCATGATTCCCAGTATTGTGTTTGTCCTCCATTTTGTGATTGTAATTTTAGGTTAAGAAGATTACAATGGGATTGTAACACTGCTCTTACTCAGGTCACCTCCCTGATCCAATGTAAAGGGAGTTTCCCTGGGGTGTGGCCTCTTAAGAGATAAATGGAAAGAGAAGCAAGCAATCAGTTGGGGATATCACACCACTAAGAAAGAAGCACTGGGAGCAGAGTGTGTCCTTTAGACCCAGGGTTCCTGCTCAGAGAAGCTCCTACTCTAGGGGAAGATTGAAGAGAAAGACCTTCCTCCAGAGCTGACAGAGAAAGCCTTCCCTGGAACTGACAACCTGAATTTGGACCTCTCACCTACTAGGCTATGAGAAAATAAATTTCTCTTTGTTAAAGCCATCCACTAGTGGTATTTCTGTTACAGCAGCACTAGATAACTAAGACAGACTGCAGACTTTGACATATCTTTTTGGGGTTAACTCATAACAACTCAAAAGGGTAACCAAGGGAGCTGTGCAATTAGGATGCTTTTAGAGACACTCTGCAATATGTTGTGCTGTTATAGTTATTGCATTTTAATTATTGCTGATTTGTTTAGTAATGTTTTGACCATCTTAGTCCCTTCAAATATGCTGTCAAAAATTTGAGTATTTAATGTGTGACTCAAACACACTTAAGGTTATAAACAGCTTAGGTTAGGTCTACATAAAACCAATATTTTCAAGAAACATTAAGTCATTTGAACTAAAAAGAGAAAACACGAAAGAAGTAAAGGTCTATCTCCAGCTTGTGAATATGAAGTAGAAATGGAACATTTTCAAGAATACCATAATTCGGTTTTTCTGAATGAAGATGAAATAAGGTCTGTTGGTGAGACAGGTAAGGGTTTGCCCCAACACGCCATTGACAATTATAATGAGCCTCTTAGTGCCCCATCTGAATGCATGCTAACATCATGACTTAAAAACATTATGAGGCATATTTAAGAGTTGTATTTTTTTTTCCAGGACACTAGAGAATATTCTTCGTTTTAGAAGTTCGTAGTTTTACTCAATTTGACAAATTCCTGAAGGATTATTTGGAAAAAAGGTTTTTGTAAATAGAATATTTTAAACATTAACAAGAATATGTTGAATATAAAATTATGATAAATTCCAATTGTCTTTTAAAAAAATTATTGTAAAATATGTATAACAAAACAGATACTACACTTATTGCATTTGGAGTGGGCCTTATATGTATGTAGTACTCCTAATGAAAGAGTTAATTCTGGTTCCTCAAGTGCCTAATTTATCACAAGACTTACCTTAGGTGCTGGAAGCATCTGGCTCAATACGTACATATTTTTCAAGTACAAATTAAGGACTGAGAATGAGGCTAGGAACACGCTGTTGTCTGCGGCTATGGGCTGGACTCACCAACAGGGAAAGGCATAAATATTGCCTCTGATTTTAATAAGGGTGAAACTCCATGTATCATTAATGATTTTTACTTCTATGTCTTGAAAGCCCTCGGTCATTATGCTAGATCTCTGCTTAATATTCTGCGTGCGTGAATCAGTTTTGGTTTTGCGATAGTATTAAGCAGATAAAAAATAGGGCGTTGAAAATAAGATGCCTCTTCTACTACATAGATGTTTTTAAAGAAAGCCTGCTTTATATGACTTATCCTGCAACTTGTACAAAGATATGTTATCTGCACACTCATTCATGTCTACCCTATGTGATCTTAGAGGGAAAACTACACGGCTGTTTTGCATGCCATTAACTGATGATATGGTTTGTTCAACTCTCTTTATTTATCTTTATTTTAAAAATGCAGTCTTAGTTATGGTTAACTGGGGAAAAAAACTGAACAAACATTTTGTAAATGCTTAATTTCCACATGAATTCTCAACAGTAGCCAAAATAAGTTAAAAGTGTTAGTTGTAAGGGGGGGGGGAAATGTAGTACTACATCAGGAGGTTTGGTGAGAGAAGCAATGGCACTGCTTATAGGAGTCTGTTCCTTGCTTTTACTGTCTCTCTGATGTCACATTATCTGTATGCAAATGATGCATGTTGCCTTAAATCAAAAGTAATTTGTTCAATGAACTGGAAGCCTCTGTGTGCCCTAAGCAGAGCGTACAGGCAAATGCTCAGTTGTCTTGAAGAGTACAGGGAGTTGTCTGTGCATCGATGACTGGATGTAGGGTGGTTTGAAGTACATTGAACCAGGATGGACACGGTTTTCTGTGGAGGATGGCAATGCCATCAGCATATATTAGCTAACATAAATACGAAAGGAGAAATGAGAGCCAAACCTCTGTTGAATAGTGCTCATATCTATGCTAATGAAAAGAGAATCATGCTTTGGGAAACTAAACACTAATATTTCTTTAACCATCTTTGTTCTTGTTCTAAAGTACCAATATAAGGAGCCCATGGATCTTTCCAAGAAAGGCTATTTTTCAGGCAATAGACAGACAGATGAGATTTAACCCTGCTTCTTGCTCTGTGCATCACAAAAGCATCCAGGTTCCAAGGTGATCAGCTTGACCTTTCTCTTAAACACAATCTAACTTTTTTTTTAACAAAAGCCCTTAAAAATGCCAACATGCAAATTGTACATAAAATATTTAAAACAGTGTCTTCACTTTGAAAAGGTGAATTAATGAATTCATCAATCAAAACCTTGAAGTTCTGAAAACCTCTAATTTACTCTTTATTATAATTTAGTGGGAGAAAAGTCGTCTTCCACTGGATAGCTTCACAGAAATGTAATTAAACTTTGCTTTTTTTTGATGGAACAGGTGAGGCAGTTGGTGGAGCAAGATAATAAATAAGATACATGCACACCCTACACAGCCTACAGCATTCTTCCTTATCGAGCTATTGTGAAGATCAAAATTTGAAAGTGCCTTTGAACTATCCATTATTCTACAAAGTATTCTGAAAATATTAGTTGTTTATAAATAGCTAGATATATAGATAAAATATTAAAGGAATATCATATCATTATATCTATAACAGATATTGAGTTATTTTCTTTCTTACTAGATTTTCTAATGATTTAGTAATTAGTATGTGTTAATATTTAATAAAACAAAATGAAATTGCAGTGTTATTTTAGCAGTAGATGTTCACAGCTAAACCATATATATCATGGCAATGGTGGCATATTTTCAAATATAACAATTGTGGCCCATGGACCAGCAAGTTAGAGTGCTTTCCTGGGAACAAAGGATCAGAATATGTGGAAATGAGACTGCCCATAACATGTAGATTTGATTTGGTTCAAGACAACAGAGAAAACAACCCTTTTCTTGTAAATCTGAAGTGTGCAGATTAAAACAGGATGCTATTAGCTCTTTCTTACTCCTCAACTCCATCTTCTCCTTATTCCCCTAGGGATGTTCCTCACTAAACCTCCAGTTATTTCTCTCCTTTGCTTAGTGAACTGAGAGTTCTTTTATATTCGATTCTAACCTGTGCTTAAGGCTTGACAAAAGCTTAGGAGGAGGGCAAAGGCATCTTCTTTGGTAGTATCACATTGAACCTCTGATGCTATACAGAAAAGATTTACTCTTCCAATTTTTACAAGTTATTGCTTCTTTAATTAATTTTACTTCCACAGGTGAAAATGGATATAACATTTCTGGGAAAAGCAAAGAGCCCAATTAAAAGCAGACTATGTCATTACACTGAGAAGAAATGAATATGTCTTTTTTAAAATAAAGAACCCATATATTCCTGAGCCCCTCACTTATTTCTCTATTCCTTGTCTCAATCGTTAAGGAACTTTTCTAGGTCACCAGTGTTTGTGCGTGTATTTGTGTGTAAAATGTGCACGTGTCCCAGAATAAAATTGTAAAGGATTTCAAGTTCTTATTGCAATACAAATACAGTTTATATTTCAGTATAAAACCTACTTTTCAATGGCAGTGGGCTTGACTAAGCAGCCAGGGTTTACCCATTATCTAATTTCTTTTGCTTTAGTAGGAGAAACTAAATTCATGTTGCATTTTTAACATGCTCTTTTTTCTTTCAATACAGGCTCTCTTCAGATGATTATGTGTTTAGTAAAAGTAAAATGTGTATTGGAGGAGGTGGAAATTTTTTAATCAATCACAGCATTAAAACTCATTTAAAACAAAACAAAATAGCAGAAAAACCCCAATCTCTTTTTTGAGGGAACTGGCTGAGATTACATATGATATAGAAAAGACGCATTGCCGTCAAATCAATTCCAACTCATAGTGACCCCATAGTACAGAATAGAACTGCCCCACAGGGTTTCCAAGGAGCACCTGGTGGATTTCAACTGCTGACCTTTTGGTTAGGAGCCATAGCTCTTAACCACTATACCACCAGGTTTTGGAGGTGTGGCAGTGGGTGGGTTGGGGGTGTGTGTGTGTGTGTGTGTGTGTATATATATATATATATATATATACAGTATATATATACACCCCAAAACCACTGCCATCAAGTTGATTCCAACTCATAGTGACCCTGTAGGACTGCCCCATAGGGTTCCCAAGGATGTACACTGTAAATCCTTGTGGAAGCAAACTGCCACATCTTTCTCTGGAATGTTATATATGTAAATTAGCCCTGGTAATAAATGATAAATTATACATTGGAAGGGTCTCAGAACTGTTCTAATTTCTCCCCTACCCCACATATACTTTTTCCCTATTTTTGTTTTGGAAACAGGTATTTAATGGGAGACCCTGTTGTTTCTGCATTTTGTTCATTAAAACTTTTGTCTTTTTGTTTATATCTGGTTTCTGCACATTAACTGTAAGGCTTAAAGTGTGATATGGCTGTTTTTCTTGGGCTAGTGAGTAAATATGAGATTGTATAGGTTAACGTTCTTGACTTCCTTCTCACAAAAATGTAGCTCTCCAGTTTTATTATACCTTATAACTGCTCAAACAGAAACGGTCAGAATAACATGAGTGGTAGGTTTCGCTACCAAGACAGTTTCATACATTAATGAGATTCCCCCCCCCCGGTAGGAGGGCTATGAACTGCTAATTAGCATCTATGACCTAATATTCTCTAGCAACCGAGAGTAATAGCAGTAATTTCCAGTTTTATGCAGGGTACAAGTCTCTAATATTACCAGCACTTCTGTTTCATTTGTAATTAACTGCAAGCAATTATTACAGTCAAGAAAGTATATCTTAATGCTCCTAGATAATACAAAAAAAAAAAAGAAATTATGTTTGTAAAACTTATATAAGTGTCATGCTGAGTGACTAGAGTTCTTTGAAGGCCCTGAGGTTATGTATCTATAAATTAAAATTTTCTTTTTCTGTCTACATTGGTATCACTCAACTTTCATTTGTAGCTTTTGACGTCACTACATAATTCTTTGTTCTTCTGCTTAAAAATCAGTATTTACTACATTTGGTTTTGAGTTCACGGATAGAAAGAAGCCTTTAAAGGTAATAAGTAAGGGAAAATGTTTTGATATTAGCTGACAGTGGGTTTCAAGAGATTGGTAATGCATGCTTCTCAGGTGAGGATATACAACGCACAGGAAGAACATTGTATAAAGTGGAAATAAAGCAAGTTTATTTAAGTTTTTCCCATGGCAGTTATAAGTCTGTGAATGTCAATAGAACTTGCTCCATGAAAATTAAAAATGGCGTTTGAGATGATTTCTTCCTTAAAATAGCAAGGTGAAACCTTATCTATCTAGAACTGTAAATGATTGCAATTTTCCATATGAGTGATTTTCCCCTTAATGCACCAAACCTATACTTTAAATACCTTGATGGGTAGTTTCTGAAAGAAAAAAAAAAAAAAATCATGCTTTGATTTCTTCATCTTCTAAGGGTATAACTGAGATTCTGTAGAAACTTCTCCTGTGATCAGGGATGTCAATTTAGGTGGGCATACTTATTGTTTTAATCCCTACTTCACATCCAAAACAGCTCTGTTCATCTGCCATTTACATTTTACTGAGCTTCCACCTTAGATTACATTCATCTATGTTATTGTTCAACCGTACCCTTAAAAAACAAAAGCCCATACCTTAGCCCATACCTTATTAAGGAGGGTAGGTATCATGCACATCAGTTATTATACTGGGCAGAAATAAACTAGTATAATTAACCTTTGGGAGTTTGCACTTTTCCCCTGCACTGAATGGCTTCAGATGTCTGTAATTTTCTTGTTTCCTTGTTTATTGACAACTGCATCTTAAGCATATTGTAACTGTTTTAAGTCATCTAGATCCTTGATTCTAATCTATTATAAAGCCAGGGAAGAACTGAAGGTGACTAAGGAAAACCATACAGCCACGCTCAGTGAATCCTAAAGTGATGACATAAAAGCACATTGTGAAACTGTCAAATACTCTAAGACCATTAAGTATTGTTACTAAACAGAACTAGACCAACAAGTAGGTTATATAGTTATATAGTAGTGGAGAATTAAGCTCAAACTAAAGAAGAATTTATTCAAGCTTTAGTGTAGAAATGATGATGATATTGATTAAAAATAATGTTGACTACTTAATATATGCTAGGCACTGTGCTAGCCCATTTTACACGATGTTACATTTAATGCCATCTGTTATGCTAATGGAGTAGGTATTACTATTATTAATACTATTTTATAAAACAGAAAGCCCAGGCTTTATTTATATAACCTTAAAAAAAAACCACAGATAGTAGGGAAAGAAGTTGGGAATCATACCCACACTGTTTGATTTCAAAACCTATGAGGATAATCACTATGTCCTATTGCCTCCAGCTATGATCCCACTGCCATCGAGTGGATTCCGACTCATAGCGACCCCATAGGGTTTCCAAGGCTGTAAATCTCTGTGGAAGCAGACTGCCACATCTTTCTCCCGCTGAGCAACTGGTGGTTTCGAACCACCAAACTTTCAGTTTAGCAGTTGATTGTTTTAACCACTGTGCCACCAGGGCTCCTTCCAACTATGATAGAATACTAGAAAAGGAAATGTTTTCCACAATCATCAAGGCTGACCTTTTATTTTATGTAAAGAAACCGAGGATCATAGGGAAACCCTGGTGGAGTAGTGGTTAAGAGCTACAGCTGCTAACCAAAAGTTTGGCAGTTGAAGTCCAGCAGACGCTCCTTGGAAACTCTATGGGGCAGCTCTACTCTGTCCTATTGGGTCGCTATGAGTCAGAATTGACTCAATGACAACATGGTGTTGAAAAAGACACTCCTTTGCATTTAAATCTCCTACTCCCAAAGCAGGGAACTTTTCCTTAATTACCTTGAATGCAAATCCTTTACTGTCTATCTGCATTTCTCCTGCCATCAGGCTTCCACCTCATTACTTGAAACTGCTCTTTTAGGTATCAGTGGAGTCCTGCTCATTGACAAATGCAGTAAGCTTTTCTCAGTTTTCAGTTTTCTGCCTGACATATTTGGAGCATTCACATTGCCAACCACCTTCTTCTTTTTTGTACTTCTTGCACTTCCTCCGTCTTGGCAATAGCTTATACTGGTTCTCCATCTCTCTCTCAATTTCTGTGTGCTGTCTTTTACTGCATGATCAGCTTTCCCCAAAGTAAATAGCTTAAAATAGCAACTATTTATTTAGTTTACCATTTAAAAAATCTGTTATTTGGGCTGTGCTCAGCTGGGCAGTTCTTCTGAGCCCAGCTGGGCTCACTCACGTATCTATGGTTAGCTGCCAGTTTGAATGGGGGATGATTGGTCTAGGACGTCCTCAGCTGGAATGGTCAGTCTCTGCTCCAGAAAGCCCCTTATTCGCCAGCAGACTAACCTGGGCTTATATACTCAACAGCTGTTCAAGTTTCTAAGAGAGAGTGGGAAAGTGCACATCACTTCTGCAGCATATTGTTGGCAAAAGCAGGTCTCAAATTCAGCTAAGATTCAAGGTGAGGGGAAATAAATTCTACCTCTGCCTGGGAGGAGCTGAAAAGTCGCACGGAATGGAGGATAGCTAAAGGGAGGAGCAAAGGAAAGGTCGTGACTATTTTTTTGCAAGCTACTACAATGTTCTTTGCAAGTTCCACTTCTTTCACTTGCAATTTAAATATAAGCTCACTTTTAATGTTCACTGGTGGCTTCTTCTTTTTCTACCTTCTCTTCCTGAGCCATCATATCTATTTCCATGGATGACTCCCAAGCCTCTATATTTAACTCTTACCTTGTTCCTGAGCTTCAGACTGGAATTCCCAACTACTTTCTGGAAATAAACCTGTTTTCCTGTATTTATCTCAAATGCAACAAGTTCAAAACTAAACTACACATTTCTTCCACAAATAACTCCCCCCCCCCCCATTTTTTAAACCACATTCTCTGTTCTGTGTGTCATTTTCCATCTAGCCTCCCCATCTAGAGACCTCAGAATGCTTTTTGATGCTTGTCTCTCTTTCAGTTTCAACGTTCATTTAGTCAGTGAATCCTGGTCGTTCAACCAAAATATTGCTCATCTTCCTCTTGGTTTGTTCCTAATCTTACCCTAATTAGGTTCATTATTGCCTGCTGGGTTATTTATTTATTGTCCATCTAGTGTCCTTTACTCCTTTACATACACAATCTAATATATCCTCCCCCGCTGTTATCAGAATAGTATTTATAAAACACATATCTGATCATACACATTTCTACTTAAAAATTATTGTATAGCTTCTCATTTTTTGGAATACAAAAAGAGCCTTGTGATCCTTGGTCTTGGAAATCTTAGTGTTCTTGGAGGTCTATAAGGTCAAGAACCATAATTATTTTATTGTTGTATGTCTAGCATTCTGCCTGACTCACAATAGTTGCTCAATAATATTTGTTGAATAGATAAATAAATGAATGAATTATAGCTAGATTCCTTTTATAGATGAGGGGAAGAACAGCAATCAGAGAGTTCCTGTGTGTTAGGCTAAAGAGTAAGAAGGCTTACAAATCAACAACCTTGGGTATGACTCTAGCTCTGCCACTTCCTAGCAAGAAACTTTGGACAATTTAACTCCTCTGAGCCTAGGTTTCCTTGTCTATAAATGCCAATAATTACAGTTAATGTACAGAGTGATTGTGTGATTAAAAATAACATATGTAAAACTCATTTTAGTATGTGCTATATTTTTATATTATTAATTACCTCCATCATCATAATCAGTCCATGTCAGGGAACTATGAGTATAAGGTGTGACAATCTGTGACAAGGACCCAGCCATGTGGTCTGAAATATATTTTTGGGACTTAATGTCAGTATACTAGCCAAGTTCTAAAAAAAATAGATAAATAAATAAGCAAAACAAGAAACACAGTTCTCAGAACAGACAATATTTCAGGTACAGAAGAAGACAAATTGAAACTTGGCTTAGAAGATAAATCTATTGGGAAAGAAATTCAGATATTACCATAGGAAGCACGGGTAGAATGGGAGAGGACAGGGCTGCTTGGCATTGAAGTGACACGCTCCTTATCTCACGCTCCTGTCCATCCCCAGAATCTGGATGGGAATAAATCCATAGGAGTTACCAGGAAGGTACAGCTCCATCTCCAAAGCAAAGAGATGATAGGGGCAGAGGACACAGTTGATCCTTCTATCTTTAGGGCTTTTATTGAGCTACCTCTACAAATATTTAGGTGATAAGAGGATTCATGCTGTTTGCAAACAGACAAAAGAATCAGCCACTCCATAGAACATATTTTAATTTTGATCTTTTTCTCAAACTACCCCTATTTTCATGTTAAAAAAATGTTTAATCTCAAAGAACGAAGAGAATATATTTTTAGATAAAATGTAATAACTGATAATAATTTATAAGATATTATATTTTGCCTTATACTTTTATATATTCATTTCTAGTTACAACCTTTGAAGTAGGGAAGGCAGACATTTCATGAGAGCATTGATTTGATTATATAATCTTTACTTCATCTACCTTTTCAATCACCTTAAATACCTCCCCCATCTGGATGGCAGTTTGGTTTCATCTTGTATTTTAATTCTGATTGACTGGTAATGGCTGTCTAGAGCAGAGTGTTTAGGGGAATTCTAAGGCATTGTCCAGACACAGCGGGGAAGACTGCCATGATTGATTAGCAATGTCTGCTGAATGGGGAATGGCAGAAATTTTGCAGTGTATATGACAAACTAAATCTATATAAAACTGTACTTCTCTTTGTTTCTAATACTTATATCAGTGATTTTCAAATTACCTGTAGCCTTACAAGTTTCTTCATTTGAACCATAGAGCACAGAAAATGATTTGAGTAATTATTTTTTTCAAGATTGGTACATAACCGGTACTATACTAGATACAAAGGAGAGAAGTTAATTCAGTGCATATAAAGGGTTCTGTAGGTCATGAGGTCTTACTTGTAGGCAGGGTAAAAATGATTGTAGTTCAATATGTACTTAGAAGACTGCCATAAATGGAAGGAAGGGCCAAGAGGGCAGGATTCCAGTCACCCATTAGTATGTCAACCAAATCAGTGGCACCTTTATAGAAGAATATGTGTATATGTGTGTGAATTGTGCATGGAGCCCAGTTCTGCTCTGTCTTATAGGGTCACTCTGAGTTGGAATCAACTCGACAGCAACACGTTTGGTTTTTTGGTTATATTGTGTACATATAAGCACAACACACATGGAATTCATTTGAAGAAAACATCCTACAGTTAAAAAAATTGAAAACAACTGATCTAGATTTGTTTTTGTTTTTTTCTCCTGGCTTTTTCAAGTTCATCCTCTTTCGATGTATATATATTTCTCTTTATTGCCTGAGATAAATTAAAATGTTTCTGTATGCTTTGTTATTAATTCTTCCTTTCTTCTGGTTGTCTAAAAAAACAATGTGGGAGTTAGAATACTTATCATCAACCCTAGAAATAAATAAAAACTAGATCTTGTCATCAGTAGGACAGGCAGTGCCATAACATCATGATAAAGGAACGAACCCTTGAATAAAAGAGTGGATATAAATTTCCATTTTCACGTTGGCACCTGGATCCTGACACAGGTGCCCCTTAAATGATTTACAAATTCCTTCAAATAGTGCTTCCCTTTCCTGTGTTGTATTATACTAGTATAAGTAATATTATAATTCCAACAAACCTATAATAATCTGTTTGTAGATTTAGCGAAGTGTGTCTACTAGTGCCTTCAGATGGATTAAAGGTATTTGAAGCAGGATCTGCTTTTTGGCACAGAGCCTCTCAATGCCCCATAAATAATTAATCACAAAAATCCTACATTAATGCAGCCCCTGGATCATAAATTGGGACCCAGAAGCTAAATGAATGCAAAGTTCACATTTTCCAAGAAATATTTATTTTCTCACATGGCTTATTTTACACAATTTATTTGCTCTATATTTAGAAGCCCAATATCATACGTGCAGTGTGGGAAAATTCTTGTTATTATAAGCACCCTGCATTGCATTCATTTAGTCAACAATTATTTACTAAGCACCTACTTGCACCAAGAGCTGGGTGAGGGGGATGTAAGCATATGCAATGGACATGGACTCAGGAGGCTTACAGTCCAGTGAAAGAAGACAATTTGTTAAAAGTAAATTTATAAATGTGTCTATCATAGCATTGATCACAATTTCTGATCACCAAACAGTGGACCAAACTAAAGACTAATGGGGCAGTATTCTCTGAGGAAGTGACATCTATATTGGGCCTTGAGTTCAATGTCCCCAAGGCATCTAAGGCACCTTTGGGCCTATGAGCCTGAGCGTGGAACACGGAGGGATGGAATAAGAAATAATTCTTCAGAAGTAGGCCTGGGCCTGATTATAGAGTCGGGGTAATCACTGATTGGTGTGTGGGTGGTGACTGAAATCAATTGATTAAAAGAAAACTGTGGCAGGAGGTTTGTGAGCAAGCAAGAGCAGAAAGAGGAAGATGCTCTGAGTGGCCACTGAAGTAATCGTGGTCAGTGATTACTGAAACCTGGGCCAGGGAGGTGGCTGAAGATGGCATAGAGTGGGTAACAATGATGTATATTTGAAAGCCAGAATTGACAGGATTTATAAGTGGATAGCATGGATGGGGAGCGTGGTGAGGGAAAGGAAATAATCAGGAATGATTCTGAGGTTTCTGGCTTGAGAAAGTGAGTAGATAATGGTGTCATTAACTAAAATAGGAGAAACTGGGCAAAAATGGGCTTATTGGGAAAATCAAGAGCTCTCTTTGGATGAATCAAAGTTGAGATGCCTGTGAGGCATCTATATAGAGATACCAAAAAGGCAGTTGAATAGATGAGTGTTCCAGGCTTGAAATATTAATGTGTGAATCATCACCATAGAGATGGCATTTAAAGCTATATAACTGGATAAGGTCACCTAAGGAGGAATATAGAGAAAGAAGAGAAGAGAGCTCAGAATCAAACCAAAAGAATACTAACATTTTCAGATTTGTTTGAAGAAGTACTTGCAAAAGAAATAGTAACTAGGGAAATGCATCAGAAAGGTGTATGGCCAGGGAATCCAATCAAGGAGAGTGTTTAAAAAGTAGGGGGAGGTTCAGTCATGGAGAATGCTACTGAGAAGTAGATTGAGTTGATAAGGACAGAGTGCTCATTGGGTCTGGTGTCATTAGAGTTGCTCACGACCTTGAAAAAGACAGTATCAGTGAAGTAGTATCATGTGATAGATATGACTGAGTAACGATGGATGATCAGTAGTCCAAGGGAAAAATTGTATCATGTATGAATCAGAAACCCTGATGGTGTGGTTGTTAAGTGCCACGGCTGCTAACCAAAGGGTCAGCAGTTCAAATCTACCAGGTGCTCCTTGGAAACTCTATGGGGCAGTTCTACTCTGTCTTATGGGGTCACTATGAGTCGGAATTGACTCGACGGCACTGGGTTTAGTTTACGAGTTGTTTGAGAATATGAAAATGCGACAGAATTCAAAACACAGGTTGAAGATTTGGCCTTTGATAGAAAGGTAGGAGAGCCTTCCCTGTCTTCCCCATTGATTCTATTTTCTCAACAAAGCAGGACACTTTAGCTGAGTAGAAGAAATAGTGTTGAGATTTCTGGTGAGAATAGACAGTTTCTCTGATAAGTTAAATTTTCAGAAGGACTTCTGTGGAGGCAGGGAAAGCGTTGTTTAAAAAAGCCTGCTATGTCCACTTATACTGCCAGAGACATACAAGATGGCCCAGCAAAACATAGGGTATGCTATCTGAAGTCTCACTCTCTTAATTGATTGGTGGAGAGCATCTGACATTGTGAAATCATAATGGCAGAGTCAGAAAACAGTCCAAACAATGTATCTGTAAAGTGAAAGATCTCTTACTTTCAAATATTAGGTTTAGGAACTGGAGTCTAGAAAGGGTTTAATTTCTTGATTGGAGTATGAAGAAACAACTAGTCACTTCTATTTAAATATTGTGTATTATTTAGTGTAAACCTATTACTAAATCCTCTGGAAAAACTTACACAGGTCTTTTAATAAAAACCAGGATTTAAAAAAGAACTGAAATTCTGCTAAAACGGTTGAAAGTGATCTTAAACATTTAAATGCAAATTAATTTTTATACTAGCTCCAGGCTTTGAAGGAAATGGGGGCTGAGGGAAAAGAAGAGTGAAGGGAAAGAAAATTACTCTCTCCTGATGGGAAAGAGATCATTATTAGACGATTGCGTGGTTTTACACACTCTTGGGGCAGGAAGCAAATTCCTGACTACCTGACTGCGTGAGGAGCTGACAATTTAATATCTTATAACTTAAACCAAACTATGTGGAGCAATGATTTCTCTTCTGTGCAATGAATCAAAGAACCACAGTAAGCAGAGTGAGAAAGTGTGTGTCATCAAATGCTACAGAATTAAAGCTGGAACAAGCACAACTAGGGAAGAAATCAGACTTTGAGGGTTTGTGGCACTTTTTTCAAAAGCATCACTGGGAAAGCAAGGTTATGTTATTCAGTAATTAATAATTGAAATTTGGTTCAGAAGTACCAACTTTTACCTATGACTATTTCTTGGCTTTGAAATCTAATGTTATTTAACTATGTAAAATAATGTTATTAGTGATTGTCAACTCAATTTATTTAAACAATTATTTACATGCTTCCAGAAAACAAAATTACCTTAAAAAAATACACGAGCAGCAAAAGATAAATTGGCCTTCATCAAAAGTAAAAACTTGTGTGCATCAAAGAACATTATCAAGGCAGTGAAAAGACAACCTACAGGATGGGAGAAAATATTTGGAAAGCACATATGTGGTAAGGCTTTAATATCTGGAATATATAAAGAACCCTTATAACTAAAAAAAATAAAAAATGGACAAAGGGCTTCAATGGACATTTCTCCAAAGAAGCTTTACAAATTGTCAATAAGCACATGAAAAGATATTCAACATCATTAGTTAAATATAAATCAAAACCAAAAGGAGCACTTCACATCTACTAGGGTGAATATTATCATAAACATAGAAAATAACAAGTGTTGGTGAGGATATGGAGAATTTAGAACCTTTGTCCATTCATTGCTGATAAGAGTGTAAAATGATACAGGCGCTGTAGAAAACAGCGGGCAGTTTCTCAAAAAGTTAAATATAGAATTACATGTGACCCAGCAATTGTACTTCCGGGTACAATTCCCAAAAGACTTGAAATTGGGACTCAAACAGATCCTTGGACACCAATGTTCACTGAAGCATTAGTCACAATATCCAAAAAGGTGGTAAAAACCACAACCCAAATGTCAATCAACAAATGAATGGATAAATATATAATGTGGTATGTATGTATAATGGAATACTATTCAGCCGTAAAGAGATATGAAGCTCTGATATATGTTATGCCATGGATGAATCTTGAAAATATTATGCTTAGTGAAATAAGTCAGATGTAAAAGGACAAATATTGTATGATACGTATATGAAGCATCTAGAATAGGCAAAGGCATAGAGACAAAAGTAGATGAGTGGTTACCAGGGGTTGATGGGGAGGGAGGAATAAGGAGTTATAGCTTAATGGGTACAGAGTTTTTGTCTGGGTGATGAAAAATTCTGGAAATAGTAGTTATGGTTGCACAACATTGTGAATGTA
Organism: Elephas maximus indicus; assembly: GCF_024166365.1. Lineage (NCBI taxonomy): Eukaryota > Metazoa > Chordata > Mammalia > Proboscidea > Elephantidae > Elephas > Elephas maximus. The sequence goes on from NC_064833.1 coordinate 49,500,860, forward strand.
ATTAATCTCACTTAATTGGAACCTTAAATGTTTATATATATAATATCTGCGTATATTAATATTATATATATCTTATCACAAAAAAATAAAAAATGCAATTTGCTGAACAATTTTTTTGTACTTTTTGTGCCCTATGAGGAATTTAACCATTTTTTTTTATCACACTTCAAGAATTAATCAATACCATCCCTCTCGTGTCAGTTACTGATATTTGAACATGAGTAAATAGAATGAAAAACCCTTTGCAAATCCAAAAGCTGTGGCTCTTTTCATATGGAACTTTCTGAAGACGTAATTCTATTTGGACCTCGAATCAGGTAAATTTTCTGTCTCCTAATCTCTATTGCTGTTGGGTTACAGTTCTAAAATTATTATGAACAAGTTTTTTAAGAAAGCAGTTTTTTTGTTGTTGTTGTTATTGCTTGTTTTTGTTTTTTCCTGCATCAGGCCTCATGCCCAAACAAACTGGTATAACAGAAATGCAATAACTTTGAAAAAATTAGCATCTATGTATGGGGTCTGAAGGCTGTTAATAAATATGAACAACTCAATATTCTGAACATGTGTCTGGCATCCTGCTGTTTGACTGAAATCACTAACACATTTTATCAAAGTACTTAACCCAGTGGCTTTATGCTTATATACTTACACATACAACTTGAAATAAAAGATAAAGACAAATTTCCAATTAAATTCCCATTTTTGGTGTCTATTATCCATAAGACCCTAAAATCAGCTCTATATGAAGCCCTGTTTTCAAAGCCCCTGGCAAGTATCTGATAGCAGTAAGGGTCCTGTAGTGTCTTTCTTCTGGTAAGATTTTTAAGGACCAAGGACAGTTACAACACAGCCATCTGGACTCAGATTACAAATAAATTTGTTAGTTTTTACCAAAATATGTATTAATGAATCACCATTGCTCAGTGGTAATAGAAATTTAGTTGAACAGTGACAGTTGCTGCTTGGAAAGAATAATTTCACATTTACTATATTCTCTAGAAAACAAAACTAAAAGCCTGCAATGAAATCTTTTTATTATTATTTTTCACCATTGCTCCCAGGATCTAAGAGAGGATTAGAGTGTGACGCTACATGCACTGTATTCAGCCCCGTGGTACATGAGGAACTGAAGAAGCATGAGGGGAAAAGCCAAGATGGATTGGAAGCTGCAGCGCTTACTTTCTCTGGAAAGGCCAGAATGTACCTGTAACTCAGGGATAGGATGAGTCTGGACCCAATCCTGGGAGGCCAAGCAGGGCTTGATCCCAAAGGTCCGTACTACTGTAATGCTCAGGGCCAGAGGTGGGATGTTTGGGATCTTGAGGGGGAATATTGAGTTGTTCTGTCTGAATCTTATTTCAGTATAAGATAATATCAGAATCAAGGATGTATCCCTGAAAAATGACTTTCAGGCTGCCTATGACTATGTTAGATTCCATCCTAGCTGCTGGGCTACCTTGGTTACTAGAGACCCACAGGTGAAGGTGTGAGGATACATAAAAGTTCTAGCCAGAGATAGGGTACATAGCTAGATGGACTCCTCACGGAGGGAGAAAGGTAGGGTGGTAGTTCTTGACACTTCAACAGGAAATTTAATCTTAGTTCTAACCCACCTATATGAGTTTCTTATTTATTCTGTAAAACAGGGATGATATTATCTACCTTATAGATTGCTGTATTAGAGGCAAAGTGTATAAAGCCCTTGGCACATAGTAGATTAAGGACCACTATTTTATTATTGTTAGGGAAGGTGTCCTCTGATGGTGCCAATAGAGTTAAGGAAGTGATTACCTTCATGGGCCTTAGTTTTCTAAAACAGAGCTATGGAATACGCCCTTTGAGACACAAACTCAAGAATAGTCTCATTGACTTTAAGAAAGGGGAAGAATTTGCAGATGACTGGGTGCTCGTTGCAAAGAATTGGATTAATGGAGGACTAAAACTGCTATCCTTTTTGAGAAACAGTAGTTCTTCATCAATATGCTAGATGTGAACAATCTTGATCACAATATTAGAGTCAAAGTGAAGTGAATACCCTGGGGAACCTGAACTAGTTTTAGCACAGCCACATTAAGTAGTAAGTAGACCTAATTTTCTCATTCAGACTAATCTCACATGGTCTAATGGCCCTATTTGCAATCGCTATTGTTGATTCACATGAAATGTGAAAATAATGGCTTGAATCCAAGAGCCCAGAAGACAATGATTACTTCACTAAAGCTAAAGTGATAATCAAAGGTCTCTTTCAAAATACTCCCTGGTCTTTTTGGTCAATTAATTGTAGAATTAATATATATATATGTATCAGTTGGATTTTGAATTTGATCATGGCTGAGTTGTTTGCATATATGGTTGCCTGCCTGTGTGTGTACACAGGCATTCTTCTATGCACAAAATAAGAGGGCACATTAGGTCTTATGTGGCCTTACTTATTTGGACTTTTTGAACCTATGAAAGAGTCAGTGTAGGAAGGCCTGAAATATACCAGGATTTTACTAGTAATGTTATAAAATAAGTACTTAAATTTAATAGCAGTTTTTCCCTGCCACAACAGATAAATATACCAAAATATATTAATTCCTAGCTATTGAGAAATATGGCCATGTTCTAGATTTGCAGAATGACTAGCTATTATTTTTTTAATAATATTTCTGTTCAGGAAAGCCTCCAGGTTGGTTTGCCAAACACATTTTTCTGCATTTTCAACCCATGTATGTGTTTTAATGAAGTGTAATCTGTATGTTCTGATTCATTTAAACTCAACTTGACAAAATCTGTTTAAAAAATATGATTTCCAAGAAGACTTTAGAGCTGTCCTATGAAGCCTCATCTTTGATTTTAAAACAAGGGATTATAGTTTATGAAGAATAAATACAATTGGATGACATAAACAAATACAAATCTAAATCTGAGATCCACAATTTAAATGACTTGCAGCAGCTTTATTAATTTATGCTTAATAAATAGAAAATTCAACTCTGAATTATCAATATGCATATAAAAAGGAAAGTAAAGGGAAACATGATCTTTCTTTAAACTTCTATTAAATGTACCAAGGAGAATGATAGCAAAGGTGAAAGGACAGACAGTTCAAACTTATGCTCTTTGGAATATGCCAAACTTGACCTCTGAAGTACCCTCTCACGATGATTTACAACAAACATAAGTTTTGTATTTCTTGAATAATAAATAGTAAAGGGATCCTAAAATAACAATTTTTAAAAAGAACACTCATATGAAAACAGGGGTGAAAAGAAGCAGTTGGCAGAAACGCAAAAGTAACATGGGAAAAATTCAAATAACAAAGACTGGACCTGGATTCCATAAAGAAGAGCACTGAACCAGAGACCTGGAATAAGTGAAAACAATCTTAGGATGGTAGTGGCCCTTTGACAGGGTCTGTATGAGTTGGAATTGACTCGACAGCAACAGGTAAGGAAACAAATTTGTAATAAAATCATTCTCAAATTCGGCCTTCACAATTTCCATAGATTAATTAATATGAGTTAAAATTCAAATTAGAAGACAGAATGTTCTAAAGTTATATGTAATATATTAAAACAATTAAAAATTTTAAAAAAGGAAGAGAAGAAGCAATCGTTGACGTCATTACCAATGGCACAAGGAAACAAGTCACCATAAGTGAAAGTCGACAGAAATGATAGCAGACTAGATCCTCAAGCACTTCGGATATTTGAAATATCAGAGGTAGAATAACTATGTGTAAAGTGTTAAAAGAAACAAATAAAATTTTAAAATTGGGAAGTAAGAAGATGCTTTCAAAAATAACCTGGTAGATTTGAAAAACAACAAAATAGAGCTTTTAGAAACCAAAAATATAAAAATTGAAAGAAAGACACAATGGATGTATGAAAAGCAAATTAAATATAGTTCATATAGGAGTCCTAGTGGTACAACATTTAAGTACTCAGCTGCTAACCAAAAGATTGGTAGCTTAAACTCACCTAACAGCTTCAGGGGAGAAAGACCTGGTGATCTGTTCCCATAAAGATTGCAGCTTCCAAAACCCTATGGGGCAGTTCTACTCTGTAACATCGGGTTGCTATGAGTCAAAATTGACTCGATGGCACCTAACGATAATAAAATATTAGTAGAATGTTGCATAGAGACACAAGGAGATAGAAAAATGAAATAAAATTTAAAGGATATGAGGAAAAGAATGATAAATAATCTGAGTTTCAAAAAAAAAAAACATGTAAATGGAAGTGAAGCAGTACTCAAAGAGATAAATTGTGATAATTTTTAGAATGAGCAAAAGGCATGTCTCCAGAGAAACAAAACCCAAAATGCACAATAAGCAGAATAAATGAAGATAAATTCTCCCAGACACATTGTAGTAAAGCTTCAGAACACCAAAGACAAAGACAAACTCTTTAAAGCTGGGGGTGGCGGGGGCGGGGGGAAGGAACACTATTAGATCAATAAACCTTCTCAACAGCAGCAATGGAAGCCCAGACAACAGAATGATTTTTTTTTTAATTATGGAGAGAAAATAACTGTCAATCTACATTGATGTACTTAGCATAATTCTTTTTTTACTGATAAGGGTAAATAAAGACATTTTCAGGAAGAAACAATATTGGGAGCATCTACCCTCAACAGAATTTTTTTTAATTATACATGATATATTTCAGAGAAAAGGAAAAAGTCTCCAGAAGTAGGAAATGGAAGAAGAAAAGCGATAAAATAAATTGGAAGATGTAATTTAAACATCGTTTGTCTGAATAATAATAAATCTAATCACATGGTCTGCATAAAACAAAACTAAAACACTTGGACATATGTCTGTTTCTAATTGCTATTGTCCTGGAGGTCTGTAGTAGCTTGACTTGTATTTCCCAAAAAAGATATATCTAATTCCTAACTTCTGGTAGCTGTGGATGAGACCTTATTTGGAAGTAGGGCCTTTACAGATGTAACTAAGTTAAGGATTTCAAGATGAGATCATCCTGGATTATAAGGGTCCTTATAAGAGAATGAAGAAGGAGATCAGAGACAGGGACAAAGACACAGAAAGAAATATCATGTGAAGATGGGGGCAGAGATTATAGTTATGCAGCCACATGATGAAGAATTGCATGCATTGCCAGCAGCCACCAGAGGCTAGGAGAGAAACATGGAATGATTTCTCCCACAGAACCTCCAAAAGGAACTAAGCTTGCTGACACATTAATTTCAGACTTTTGTCCTACAGAACTGTGATAGAATAAATTTCTGTTGTTTGAATCTACCCAGTTTGTGTTAATTTATTACATCATCCTAATACAAGGCCCTAGCTAGCAAGAAAAGGAAAGAAAATAAAACAAATAAAGGTTGGAAAGGAAGAAATAGAACTATCACAGGTATGATTGCCAATATAGGCAAAAAACTAAAATAGTATACACAAATCATGAGAATTAGAATGAGAGTTTAGCCAGGTAGATGGATATTAAAACTAATATATAAAAATCAATGGCATATCTATAGGCTAGAAACAAAATACAATTAAATTTTTCCTATTTATAATAACTGTCAAAAATGTAAGCTATCCCGAAATAGCAGAAGACAAACAAGAGTCTCACGGAAAAACATTTTTTAACTTTATTGAAGATATTAGAGAAGATCTAAATAAACGGTTATACAATATTCATGGATAGTACAATATAGTAACATATTAATTCTACCCAAATTGAACTACACAGCCAATATAATTCCAATAAAATTTACACCAGGATTTTTGGGGAGCTTGTCAAGGTGATTTTAAAATGTAAAAAAAAAAAAGAGCAAAGGTGGAAGATTAGTCAAAAAAACTGAAAGGAAAAATAGAAGATATACCCTGCCAGCTATCTATATCTGTTGTAAAGTCATACAGAAGTTGTTTTCAATTAGTCACAGCACCAGTGGGTGTTTGAGCATGAGTGAGTGTGTTTTGGTAGTCATGATGACTGGGGGATGCTAAACAACAATTAACATCGTGCAGTGTATGAGACAGTCCCATGTAACCAAGTCCTAAAAAACACGTCCCAAAATGTCAAGAGCTGCCTAATTGAGAAACATTGGGTTGTAGTAATTAAGACAGTGTGGTATGGCTTAGGGACTCCTTGAGTGGAACAAATCGTTAAGTCTTAAACTACTAAGGAAGGTTGGCAGTTCAAGTCCACCCAGCAGTGCCTTGGAAGAAAAGCCTGGCAAACTACTTCTGTAAGATCACAACCATTGAAAATCCTATGGAGTACAGCTCTACACTGAAACACATGGGATTGCTATGAGCCAGAGTCAACTGCACGGCAACTAGTTTTTTGTTTTATTTTTATTTTTTTGGTGTGGCTTCCTAAAACCAAACCCATTGCAGTTGAGTCAATTCTGACTTATAGTGACCTTATAAGGCAGAGTAGAACTGCCCCATAGGGTTTCCAAGGTTGGCAGAGTAGAACTGCCCAACAGGGTTTCCAAGTGTGTAAATCTTTATGGGAGCAGATTGCCACACCTTTCTCCCGTGGAGCAGCTGGTAGATTCGAACCAATGACCTTTTACTTTGAAGTTATAGCTCTTAACCACTGTGCAACCAGGAATCTTGGCTTAGGGGTAGGTTAATTGACCTTATGAAACAGAGAATCCAGGACTCTTGTATATTTTTTTTAAACAAACAAATTGCCATCAAGTCGATTTTGACTCATAGCAACCCTATAGGACAGAGTAGAACTGCCCCATAGGTTTTCAAAAGGTGGCCAGTGGCAAAAGATTTGAATAGATGCTTCACTAAAGAAGACATTCAGGTACCTAACAGATATACGAAGAAATGATCATTAGCCATTAGAGAAATGCAGATCAAAACTACAATGAGATTTCATCTCACTCCAACGCGGCTGTCATTAATCCAAAAAAACACAAAATAATAAATGTTGGAGAGGCTGTGGAGAGATTGGAACACTTATACACTGCTGGTGGGAATGTCAAATGGTACAACCACTTTGGAAATCGATTTGGCGCTTCCTTAAGAACCTAGAAATAGAACTACCATATGATCCAGCAATCCCACTCCTTGGAATATATCCTGGAGAGACAAGAGCCTTTACACGAACAGATATATGCACACCCATGCTTATTGGAGCAGTTTACAATAGCAAAAAGATGGAAGCAACCAAGGTGCCCATTAACAGATGAAAGGATAGATAAATTATGGTATATTCACACAATGGAATACTATGCATCAATAAAGAACAGTGAGGGATCTGTGAAATATTTCATAACATGGAGGAACCTGGACGGCATTATGCTGAGTGAAATCAGTCGGTTGCAAAAGGACAAATATTGTATAAGACCACTATTATAAAAACTTGAGAAATAGTGTAAACTGAGAAGAAAACATTCTTTCCTGGTTATGAGAGGGGGGAGGGAGGGAGGGTGGGAGAGGGGCATTCACTAATTAGACAGTAGATAAGAACTACTCTGGGTGAAGGGAAAGACAGCGCACAATACAGGGGAGGTCAGCACAACTGGACTAAACCAAAAGCAAAGAAGTTTCCTGAATAAACTGACTGCTTTGAAGGCCAGCATAGCAGGGCCAGGGGTCTGGGGACCATGGTTTCAGGGGACATCTAAGTCAATTGGCATAATAAAATCTATTAAGAAAACATTCTGCATCCCACTTTGAAGAGTGGCATCTGGGGTCTTAAACGCTAGAAAGCAGCCATCTAAGATGCATCAATTGGTCTCAACCCAAATGGATCAAAGGAGAATGAAGAACACCAAGGACACAAGGTGATTCTGAGCCCAAGAGACCGAAAGGGCCATGTGAACTGTAGACTACATCATCCTGAGACCAGAGAACTAAATGGTGCCCGGCTACAACCGCTGACTGCCCTGACGGGGAACACAACAGAGAACCCCTCAGGGACCAGGAGAGCAATGGGATGCAGACCGCAAGTTCTCATAAGACCAGACTTAATGGTCTGACTGAGACTAGAAGGACCCCAGTGGTCATGGCCCCCAGAACTTCTGTTGGCCCAGGATAGGAACCATTCCCAAAGCCAACTCTTCAGACATGGATTGGACTGGACAATGAGTTGGAGACGGATGCTGGTGAGGAGTGAGCTTCTTGGATCAGGTGGACACTTGATACTATGTTGGCATCTCCTGCCTGGAGGGGAGATGAGAGGGTGGAGGGGGTTAGAAGCTGGTGAAATGGACACGAAAAGAGAGAGTGGAGGGAGAGAGCGGGCTGTCTCATTAGGGGGAGAGTAATTGGGAGTGTGTAGCAAGGTGTATATGGGTTTTTGTGTGAGAGGATGACTTGATTTGTAACTTTCACTTAAAGCACAATAAAAATTATTAAAAAAAAAAAAAAAGAATTTCAAGAACAAGAAACAAAAAAAAGGTGGCCAATAGATTCGATCTGCTGACCTTTTGGTCAGCAGCCAAGCTTTTAACCACTGTGCCACCAGTGCTCCATGTGGAAACTAGATATGTTAAATAGGTGGCAGTGCAGATCAATGAGTAAAAGATAGTCCTATGCAATAAATGGTACTAGGACAATAGAGTCGACTAATAGAGTATAATAGACTAATAGAGTCATTATACCAAAAAGAATTAGTCGGTGACCAACCACTTTAAGAGGTAGCATATGATCAGGAACCAATGGTACTGAAGAAAGAAGTCCAAGCTGCACTGAAGGCATTGGCAAAAAACAAGGCTCCAGGAATTGAAAGCATGTCAATTGAGATGTTTTAACAAACCGATGCAGTGCTGGAGGGTCTCACTCATCTATGCCAAGAAATATGGAAGACAGCTTCCCAGCCAACTGATTGGAAGAGATCCATATTTATGCCTATTCCCAAGAAAGGTGATCCACCCAAATGTGGAAATTATAGAACAATATCATTAATATCACACACAAGCAAAATTTCACTGAAGATCATTCAAAAGCAGCTACAGCAGTATATTCACAGGAACTGCCAGAAATTCAGGCCAGTTTCAGAAGAGGATATGGAACCAGGGATATCATTGCTGCTGTGAGATGGATCCTGGCTGAAAGCAGAGAATACCAGAAGGATGTTTACCTGTGTTTTATTGACTATGCAAAGGCATTGGACTGTGTGGATCATAACAAATTATGGATAACATCGCAAAGAGTGGGAATTCCAGAACACTTAATTGTGCACAAGAGGAACTTTTACATAGATCAAGACGCAGTTGTTTGGACAGAACAATGAGATAGTGAGTGGCTTAAAGTCAGGAAAGGTGTGTGTCAGGGTTGTATTCTTTCATCATACCTATTCAATCTGTATGCTGAGCAAATAATTCAAGAAGCTGGACTATATGAAGAACGGAACATCAGGATTGGAGGAAGACTCATTAACAACCTACATTATGCAGATGACACAACCTTGCTTGCTGAAAGTGAAAAGGACTTGAAGCACTTACTAGTGAGGATCGAGGACAACAGCCTTCAGTACGTATTGCTCCTCAACATAAGGAAAACAAAAATCCTCGCAACTGGACCAGTGAGCAACACCATGATAATTGGAGAAAAGATTGAAGTTGTCAAAGATTTCATTTTACACAATCAAGACCCATAGAAGCAGCAGTCAAGAAATCAAAAGTCGCATTGCATCGGGTAAATCTGCTGCAGAGGACCTATTTAAAGTGTTAAAAAGTAAAGATGTCACCTTGAAGACTAAGGTGCACCTCACCCAAGCCATGGTATTTTCAATCACATCATATGCATGTGAAAGCTGGACGATGAATAAGGAAGATGGAAGAAGAATTGAGGCCTTTGAATTGTGGTCCTGGTGAAGAATATTGAATATACCGTGGACTGCCAAAAGGATGAACAAATTTGTCTTGGAAGAAGTACAACCAGAATGCTCCTTAGAAGCAAGGATGGCGAGACTGCGTCTTACATACTTTGGCACGTTGTCAGGAGGGATCAGTCACTGGAAAGGGACATCATGCTTGGCAGAGTACAGGGTCAGCAGAAAAGAGGAAGACCCTCAGTAAGGTGGATTGACACAGTGGCTGCAAAATGAGCTCAAGCATAGCAACGATTGTGAGGGTGGCGCAGCACCGGGCAGTGTTTCGTTCTGTTGTACCTAGGGTCACTACGAGTTGGAACCAACTCTACAGCACCTTAAACAACAACAGCAACAGGACAGTAGAATATCCCTGTGAAATAAAGTGTTCTTTGACTCTACGTCATATCACATTTTCAAGTTCAATCTTTTAAACCATTAGAGGAAAATTTATGAATGTACATTATGTCCTTGGAGTTGAGAAAGTTTTATTGAAAAAGACCATTAAGCAGTAGTCATAAAACAGATGACTACATTAAAATTTCTGTTTATCAAGAGATGTAAAGGAAATGAAAAAAATATTCACAAAATGAGAGAACGTATTTGCCAAGTATATAACCAACAAATGATGATTTCTATGGCATATAAAGCATTTAAATCAAGGCAATAATAAAAAGATAAACAACCTTACAGAAAATGAGCAAAGATATCAAATATTTTTCACAAGATGCATAATGGCAAATAAGTATATGAAAAAATGCCCAATATAATCAGTAATCAAGGAAATGAAAATTTAAAATTCACTGAGATTTCATACTAGAACGGCAAAAGTTAAGCCATCTGGCAATATCAAGCATTGGCAAAGATATGGAGAAAAGAGGAATATTATCTACTGCTTTGGGGCACGTAGTGGTTAAGTACTACAGCTGCTAACCAAAGGTTTGGCAGTTTAAATCTACCAGGCGCTCCTTGGAAACTATGGGGTAGTTCTACTCTGTCCTACATTGTCACTATGACTCAGAATCAACTCGACAGCAATGGGTTTGGTTTTTTTTTGGTTTGGGAGGATGTAAATTGGTACAATTACTTTGGAAAAGAACTTTGCATTATCTTCTAATGTTGAATTTGTGTACAGTCTATGACCCAGAATTTTTACTCCTTTTTATATATCTTAGAACAAGGGTTTTCAAACCTTCTTGATTGTGACCACAGTGTACCCAATACATTCATAACATACAAATATAAAACTGAAACAAAGTTTTATGAATACCCTTACTCTGACGTTTCTATTCAGTTTTTCCTCTTTTTTTTTTTTTTTTTAATTCTGGCTAAGGCCATTAAATTGATTTCATAATCCAATAATGACTTTCTGCCCATGGTTTGAAAAACATTGCTCTAGAGAAATGTAATGGTTAAGATTGTGTGTTAACTTGGCTGGGCCATGATTCTCAGTGTTTATAGGTGATCACTCCCATCATAGAATCTGCTGTGAGAACCCAATCAGTTGAAAGAGAATTTTCTTGGTGGTATGGCCTGCATTCAAATATAAGCAGATGTTCTGGCTTTTTGTTCACTCTGGATCCTGTGGCTGCCCGTGTTCATCTGACCTCTGGTTCTTAGGACTTGAGCTACCAGCTTATCTGCTGATCTTGGGATTCATTGATCTTCACAGCCTCTAAGAGGGCTTTCTGACCTGCCAATCTTGGGTTTGCCAGCTCCTGCAGCTGCGTGAATCAGGAGAAGCCTTGTGGCCTTGCCTGCCATTCTTGGGATTCGTCGATCTTCATAGCCCGTGAGTAAGAGCCTTGCTCTCTGACCTTCAGACCTTGGGTTCACCACCCCTGAGGCTACATGAATTGGGAGAAGCCTCTATCCTGATCCACAGACTTGGGACATTCCAGCCTCTACAATCACGTGAGCCATTTCCTTGATATTAATCTCTCTCTCTATATATTTATACACTTTACTGGTTTTGCTTCTCTAGAGAACCCAGGCTAAGACAAGAAACTTTTGCATATGTTTTCCTGGAAACAGGTACAAACATTCCAAGAAAGTTGAAAGCAATATTGCTTGTAACAGCAAAACAATGGAAACAATTGAAATATTCATCAACAAAAAAAGTGGATAATTAAATTGTGATCTATTCAAAGAAATATATAACAGTGAAAAATGAATGAACTATTGCAACAACATCACTGACTCTTAGAAATATTACTTTGAAAGATAAAGGCAAGACATGGATTAATGCTTACATGGTTGTGGATTGAATTATATCCCCAAAAAGTGTATGTTGGAATGCTAATCCCTATACCTGTGAATGTAATCTAATGTACCATAGTCATTTTCAATAATGCAGTCTAATGTAAGGTAATCAACCAATCAGCTGAGGTCTTAGCAGTGGAGAGTGAATCCTCAACCTAATCATTTCTGAGTTATAAAAAAAGATTAGACACAGACTCAGGCACACACAGTGGAAGACAGATGCCATGTGAGGATTATCTACAATGCAAGAAATAAATTCCTCTTAAAGAGATACAGTATTTTCAATCAGCTTTCTGTACTGGGGTCTACTACACTGCCTAGGACTACCCACAAAGAAAGAAGCAACACAGCCGAGATCCTAATTTGGACTTTAAGCCTCCAGAACTGTGAGAAAATAAATTTCTGTTCCTTAAAGCCACTTACTTGTAGTATTTCTGTTATGGAAGCACTAGGAAACTAAGACATATACATACACATAAAATTTAGGAAAAAAAAAAGAAATGCTAAATCCAAAATTCAGAGTTTAATAGTTACTTCTGGGAGTGAAGCAACGAGCTCCAAAAAGAATGTGCAGATGGCTGTAACACAACTAGTTCTTAACTGAAGTAGTGAGTTTATATCCATTTATTTTAGTATTTTGCTTCTTCACCTACATATGTTATGTATACATCAAATATTATGTAGTAAATTCTAAGGGAAAGAAAAAAAATAAAATAACCCTTTAAGAGTTCACAGTGTTGAAGCCAGAGATGCTACTGAGGTAGATACTAACACACAGTTCTTAAATTCCTTAAAATAAGTTATAGATGGCAGGGGAGAGACATGCAAAGAACATTCTGGCAGGTTTATTAGATTCTGAATGAGTTACAGAGGGAGGGTGTGTCTCCTGAGACACTTTAGTGCGGGCTTGACAGTCATATGTCTTCCGTGGTTTAGGAGTGGTCCCGTCCAAGGCAAGGATTGATGTTCAAGGAATGGTTTAGATGACCTCTTTGATCCTCTTCAGCATATGGCGCTTGATCTTTTAGTCTTGCCCTTCTCTTCTGGGCCCTGACAACACCATGGCCTCACGCTCTGTCTCTGGGTCTTCCCTGTCTACCTTAAACATTCTGCCAGAAGACCCAGACTTTCTATTTTCAAGTGAATGGTATCTCTCAGACAAAACATTCATCAGAGGAGACAAACAAATCTAACAACTTAAACTATCAAGCCTGGACTTTGAACTTTTTACCTTCCTCAAGGAATGTTAGCGTCCCTAGGACTAAAGGGAGTGAGTGCGCGCGCGCACACACACACACACACACACACACACACACACAGGCACCATACTGTGCTTTATGCTAAAAATCCCATGTGGTGTATTTACATACAATAAATTTGAAAAGTATATCAGCAAGTATATAATCATACACACACACACACCCCCACACGCTGGCAATATACACATATACGAAGATATACATAAAGCAATTTCTAAAGAAGCTCCTGCAATTAATAACCATGGTTTAGAGACTCAAAGTGATGAAATGTACGTTGCTAATCTCTCAGCGGCACCCTGACAGTGTCTTAATGAATGACACTGTGGCATCCCTAAGCCCCTGTGAAGCTTCAGGATCCAGCCCAGGTTCAGTTTACTGCAGCCACATTGAGAAAGCCTCTGCTTCAAAACCCCAAACCAGCCAAATGCTTCTCATTTGGTTCAAAACTACAGGAATATACAGCACACTAGCACACTCAGTAAGTTTATGCTTTAAAAGAATGTGGGGTTCATGTACACAAGTATCCTCATACTGAATTTTTTCCCTTTTTTTTATTGTGGTAAATACATATGTACAAACCATTTGTCATTTCAACATTCTTTGCTTGTACAATTCAGTGACATTATGTTTATCATGCCGTTCAGCCATCACCATTATCTGTTTCCAGATTTTCCCATCACCCTTAACAGAAGCTTAGTGTCCCATAAACAATGGGTCCCCTTTTTCCCTCCTTCCCTCCCACCCCTGGTAACTGCAAGTAAACTTTGATCTCTGTACACTTGCCTATTCTAGATATTTCATAAAAGTGGGATCACACAATATTTTTTCCTTTGCCCCTGCCCTCCCCATAATATATTTTCGTTTGGGGATTTGAGATGACTTCATGAAGTCATTTTCCTTTAGTTCCTTTCATTTAGAGACGTTTTAGAGGTCTGTGAATATCTGTTCATGTGCAGAATATAAAGCAAGTTTGTTTTTTAAGGAGAGGAAATTCCAACTCTCTAAAAAACATTTATTATTTGGGTAAAGGGAGGAGGGGGTGTGCTCAAGGGGAATGTTCCTTTTTTCTATTCCACTAGAAACTTTTCACAATAAGAATATATTCATAGATTTCTTGTGTTATTTAAAATAAATAAGTAAAAATGGGTTCAAAAAGAAATCACTGGAATGAACTCAGACATGAGCAGGCTGTATGATGTAACACACATGACCACTATTTTGGGTTTTCAAGGCACATGTCTGTGTTCAATTTGCCACTGGAGCCTTAGAGCAAACGTACTTCCCTCAGCTACCCCCACTGCCCAAGCTGCAGCCAGCTGCAAGACAGATTCCCATCCAGACGGAATGCAGGTGAAACATCAATACAGCCAGAGCCCAGTCAGAAGGGGGCATGTGGAGTTTGGAGAGTTTTAGAAAATTTTATTGCAGGAACACATGTGTTCCTGTAGCAGATGGAAGCAATTATGGCAGGAAAACTTTGCCCTATCCTGAAAACTAAATTCCAATAGTGTGAGCTAAGGCTAATGACTATCCTTGAGGACAAGTAAAATCAGACCACAGTGAATTTTGAATATGGACTACACATTGCATCAGGTCATGATCTGCATTGCTAAAAACTCATCAAAACTTGATATTATCTCTACCTTGTTTCTAAAATTAATATGCTTTCCTGTAGTTTCTGCTAAGGACCTCATCTAACGCTGACATTTTATAGTCTGACCTGTAGGAAGTGCAATTATGATTGCTAATGAATAGCATGATTATTCCAGATAGAAGGCAATGTGCTTTGTTTGAGTATTTCTGTGCATGTGTTCCTTTCTGAAATGTGCCTGTTCTCTTTGAAGGAGACAGGCAGATACCTGACATCTCCCTTAATAAATAGTATCATGGGAGTTAAGATGGAGAAAATAAAGCAGAATGAGGTGGAGAGGTAAATCAGTGACCTATAAAACAGTCAGAAGGATTAGAAATAAATCCAGCCCCATGAACTCTCTTGTCTAAGGGTTTATCCTGCAGACTTGAGCACTAAAGTAATATCTCCCCCTCTTTGGTGTTGTCATATGATTGTCTGTCCTTACTGGTGACTCTCACGGAACCTGGCTGGTAATGATTATGGGTGTACAGATGTGTGTTTTTTTTTTTTTTTTACAGTGTTTGAAGAATCACTCGGTGAAGGAGTTCAACTCCTTTACTCTCATGGAACCCCTGGCTGAAGGATTTACTGAACAAAGAGCAGAAGGACGAGAAAGGTATGAAAATCCAGGGCCCAGAAGGAATGGAGTCAGCTGCTCAGTTTCTTAAATCAGAATGCTGGCAATATAGCTCAGTGGCTTAAAAAAAAACCTATTAAAATATCAAATAATTTGGATATTTAAAATTTGACTTTTTAAATATTTTAAGTAGAAGAAAGAAAGAACGATGACCTAATCAAGAAAAAGAAGTCTCACAAAGCTTTAAGATTGGTTTTAAGAGTTTCCATTAAAGACAGGACTGAACTCCAAAGGTGTTTCAGATGATAGTACCAGCTCATTGCATTTACGCAGCTGGGGGGGAAACACAGCAGAGGAGAAAGAACACAGACCACAAGTTACAAGTGTTCCGGTTCTATGCTTGGTACTTCCACCCACCAGACTTGTTATTTCAGCTGAGTTAACTTTACTTTCCCAGTTCTCAGTGTCCTCATGCAAAAGGGGACAAAGGCCTCCCTTAATTATCTCGTAGGTGAAGTAAGTGTGGAAATGAGGATACATTTGAAAGCATACATGGAGTACATTTGCATATGGGGCTCAAACAAATACATTCTCCTTGAGGATTACTAAATCTGTAACCCTCATTTTGTGATCTGTTTAATCAGGATCCCTAGGTAAGGTTGTTTGTGTCAGCTGGCTACAGCAAGTTGCACGGCCTCCATTTAACAAGAACTGAATTAATTCTGTAATTTGGAAATTTATGAGCTCAGCAAATATAATCGTTTGGAAATAAACTAAGTTTATTGAATTAACTGGCAATTGACTTACTCCCAAAACCACCCAAAACCCACCGCCGACGTGTTAATTCAGTGGACATTTCAAAGCACCTGTGATTTGTCATATTTTGGGCTGGATGCTGAGGATACAGAAGCAAATACAGTGACCATAGCTCAAGCGGATGCGGAGGGGACGATCAGCAGAGAATTGCCTTGCCTTAACCTCCTAAGGCTGAGCTCACGGACTGACCATCAGATCATACTGAAATTATCTGACCCTAGTGAAATGGCTACAGAATTGCAATATAGGAAATACTTAGGAGTCCCTGGGTGGTGCAATGGTTAAGCGCTCGACTACTAGCCAGAAGGTTAGCATTCTAACTCACCCAGAGGTAACTTGGGGGAAGAAAAAAAAAGCCTGGCAATCTGCTTCTAAAAGGTCACAGCCTTGAAAACCCTAAGGAATGCAGTTCTACTCTGCAACACCTGGGGTCTCCATGAACCATAATCAACTCAATGGCAAGCAGTTTTGGGTTTTGTTTTTGGTTTGCTTTTGGTGTTTGCTCTTGATTAGTCAAACTGAAAACACTGAGAAGAACAGAGAGTTAAGTCTACGATGCACCTCCAATCTCCTTTTAGTAATAGCAGCCCCAGTGGCCAGCGTCTGAAGCCCAAGGCTAGGAGTCATCCTCATCATTTGGTTTATCAGCAGACCTTCTCATTTCTATTTTAGGAAATATTCCAAATGAGATTCAAGTCTCCCCAACACCACCTCTCTAATGTAAGAAGTCATCTCTCAACAGGACTACTAGAGGTCTTCCTAATTCATTCATTCTACTCATGGCTCTTCCAATTCTTTATTTACAAAAGAGCTAGAGTGATATTTTTAAATTAAAAAAAAAAACAGAGATTAATCCTCTGCTTAAATCCTATTGTAGTTTTCCATCTCTTGAACAATAAAGCCCCAATGCTTCCATGGCCTACAAGGCCCTGACTCTCTCTCCAGCTTCTTCTTCTTCCATGCCCCAACCTCCTATTCGCTTCCACCACACTGACGGTTTCTTCTGAGAACCCCAGATGCCATTTTAGTCTATATACTTTAAAAAAAAAAAAAATATATATATACTTTAGACGTGCTTTTTCTGCCTTGAATATTCTTCCCCTACCTCTTCAATTTGTTGGCTCATGCTCATTCTTCAGGTTTGATATCACATGTTGCTTTCTCAGAGAGGACTGCCCTAAACATCCTATATAAAGAAGCTTCTTACAGATACTCTCTACTTCACTGTTTTTTGGTTGATGGCATGTATTGCAACCTGCTATTTGCTTCTGTTCCATCCTATGGATTTATCTCCATGAGAACATGGCCTTTGTCTATTTTACACATTGCTTTACTCTCACCATCTTGTACAGTGCCTGTCATAACCTAGGAACAGTTACGGGACAGCCCCAGCAAGGAAAGACCCTCCTTGTGTGTCCTGGCAGATAATCCAAAGAACTGACACATAGCCCTTTCCAGATTCATACGTTCAGGGAAACTTACTGACATGGGCAAGCAGCTGCTCTCCAGTGGTGGCTGGCTGCGGTATTTTCTGCAACTGCCTAGCAAGGGACCCAAGCTTATGTACCATTCCAGTTGGGACCAAGGCTCATTGTTTTTCTCTCACGTCCTTGGACAGTCAGTGTTCCCAGGGACTTCATGTCCAGGCCGAGATGTTTTCCATCTTGTTGCTAAGGTATTCTTCATCCTTGGCCACTGGCCCAGTCATGCCCTTCCCAGCCTTGTACCTTAGCCCGAGTCCATTCCAAATTCATCCCCACCATGCTTTGGGGAAGAGCAAAGCTGATTCAGTTATGGAGGGGATGCATATAGCTGAATAGCGTTACCCTACAGGAACTCAAAACTATTTTTGACTAAATGAATAAATAATGTAAACCAAAGTTTGTACATAGGTTGTTTTTTTTTTTAAAAAAGAAAGTCGTAAGAGTGCATAGGGTGAAATTAACAGTGATACAGAGACACAACTGGTACAGGAAGTCAAGGAAAGAAAGCTTCTTGGATCAGGAAAATTAAAGACTAGCTGTAGAAGTATAAAATGACAGTGAGCAGGTCAAAAAAAAAGACATAAGGGCCTATTCCTCGTCATAACAAAACTGAATAATTGCAAGAATTTATCCCAAGGAATTGCATGTTTTAAGATGCAATATAAATACAGCATATGGTGGATTATTAGAGTACAATATGGGGCCAAAACTGCACCACTGTTAATGAAGAGTTTAGTATAATATGCTAAGGTGCTTATACTTTGTTTAGTGGGCAAAAGCAACCAACAAGTTTATAACAACAGAATAATATGATCAGAATTGTGTCCCTGTTAAACACTCAGCTACTAACTAGAATGTTGGCAGTTCCAATCCACCCAACGGCACTTGGAAGAATGGCCTGATGATCTACTTCCAGAAGGTCACAGCTATTGAAAACCCTGTGGAGCACAGTTCTACTCTGAAACACTTGGGGTTGCTATGAGGCAACTGTTTCCGATTTTTTAACATGATCAGATTTAACTTTTAGGAAGGGAGAAATGGATGGAATAAGAAAAGACTAGTCGGAGGAAGATACCTTGAGAAGTTTTCAGACCACCAGAAAAGTCATCAGAGCTTAAAATAAGTAAGGCTGTGGCGTCAGAGTAAAGAAAAAGGGTCAGAAAAGAGACAAGTTTCAGAGATAGAAGCAGTGGGAGTAATGACCTGAAGGGAGTGGGCTGAGACGGAAGATACACAGGTGGATCCTGGTTTCTAATTTATACAATTGAGTGGAGGTGATTCAACCAGCTAAACTCAATGCGTTCCATCTTTAAAACATTTTTTGTCAAACAAATAGTAAATGTTTAATTCAGAAAACTTGGAATACATAGAAGAAATGCAAAGGAAAATAAAAATCAATTGTAATCCCACCTCCAAACTATTATCACTAGTACAAGTTTGGGATGTGGCAGGGTTACTACTGAGGGTTTGTTTGCTTTTGTTTTATGTAGACGGAAGCCTAGCTAGCTTTTTCATATTACAATATACCACACATATTTTCAAAGTTAAAAAATATTTTAAACCATAATTTTTAATGACCTCATAATATTGTATGTTATAATGTAGATATACCAAATTTTACTTGACCAGTTCCCCATTGTTGAACACTTAGGATTTTTCTATTTTTATTATTAAAAATAATGTTATAGTGAAATATTTTTACAAATTCATTTTGACCATACTAAAATTAAAGAATCTAAGAGACATCCTTCTTCTTGTTGTTAGGTGCCATCAAGTCGGTTCTGACTCATAGTGACTTTACGTACAACAAACAAAACACTGCCCAGTCCTGTGCCATCCTCACAATTATTGTTATGCTTAAGCCCATTGTTGCAACCACTGTGTCAATCCATCTCATCGAGGGTCTTCCTCTTTTCTGCTGACCCTCTACTTTACCAAGCATGTGCTTCTCCAGGGGCTGATCCCTCTTGACAACATGTCCAAAGTATATGAGACATAGTCTCACCATCTTTGCTTCTAAGAAGCATTCTGGCTCTAATTCTAAGACAGATTTTTTCATTCTTTTGGCATATTCAATATTCTTCTCTAACACCACAATTCAACCTCGTCAATTCTTCTTCAGTCTTTATTCATCGTCTAGCTTTCACATGCATAGGCGGTGATTGAAAACACTGTGGCTTGGATCAGGCACACCTTAGTCTTCAAGGTGACATCTTTGCTTTTCAACACTTTAAAGAGGTCTTGCAGCAGAGTTGCCCAAATCAATACGTCTTTTGATTTCTTGACTGCTGCTTCCAGGGGTGTTGATTGCGGATCCAAGTAAAATGAAATCCTGGACAACTTCAATCTTTTCTTCATTTATCATGATGCTGTTTATTGGTCCAGTTGTGAGGATTTTTGTTTTCTTTTTGTTGAGGTAAATCCATCTGAAGGCTGTGGTCTTTGATCTTCATCAGTAAGTGGTTCAAGTCCTCTTCACTTTCAGCAAGCAAGGTTGTGTCATTTGCATAACGCAGGTTGTTAATGAGTCTTCCTCCAATCCTGATGCTCCATTCCTCTTCATATAGTCCAGCTTCTTGGACTATTTGCTCAGCATACAGGTTGAATAGGAATGGTGAAAGGATACAACTCAGATGCATACGTTTTCTGACTTTAAACCACACAGTATCCCCTTGTTCTGTTTGGACAACTGCCTCTTGATCTATGTACTGGTTCCTTATGAGCACAAATAAGTGTTCTGGAATTCCCATCCTTCACAATGCTATCCATAATTTTTTACAAGCCACACAGTCAAGACATCGTTAGGAGACATCCTTAGGAGAGGGTATTAACTTCTATTTTTCAAGCACTTTCTATGCTCCAAACCAGCTAACATCTATGAATATTATTTTATTCAATCCTCATAATAGAGTAGGTAATAGAATAGATATTATCAACCCCATTTTTCAGATGAGAGAGGGATGGCTTAAAGGCGGTAAGCAGCTTGCCTAGGGTCATACAGTCAGCAGGTAGAGAAGCAAAGATTCCATTATAGTATAGCAACCCTATGTACAACGGAACAAAACACTGCTGGTCCTGTGCCATTCTCATAACCATTGCTGTGTTTGAGCGTGTTGTTGCAGCCACTGCATCAATCCATTTCAGTGAGGGTCTTCCTCTTTTTTGCTGACCCTCTACTTTATCAAGCGTGATGTCCTTCTCCAGGGACTGGTCCCTCCTGATAACATGTCCAAAGTATGTGAGATGAAGTCTCACCATCCTTGCATCTAAGGAGCATTCTGGCTGTACTTCTTCCAAGACAGATTTGTTTGTTCTTCTGGCAGCCAATGGTACATTCGATATTCTTTGCCAACACTATAATTCAAAGGCATCAATTCTTCTTCAGTCTTCCTTATTCATTGTCCAGCTTTTGCATGCATATGAAGCAATTGAAAATACTATGGCTCCAGTCAGGTACACCTTAGTCCTCAAAGTGACAGCCATGCTTTTTAAACACTTTAAAGAGGTCTTTTGCAGCAGATTTGCCCAATAAAATGCATCCTTTGATTTCTTGACTGCTGCTTCCATGGGTGTTCATTGTGGATACAAGTAAAATGAATCCTGACAACTTCAATATTTTCTCCATTTATCATGATGTTGCTTATTGGTCTGCTATCAGTACAGGTTATTTTATTTGTCTTGAAAGATATATAAAACATACCTACTTGTTATTCTAATTTTTTAAAATTTGTATTTGATAACATGAATTTATATGTACATCTTTTTTATTAGTGTCTTACTTAGTTTGAATCCTCTTGCAATCAAAGCTTAGACAAGGACTTGGGTGTAAGTAGCGTATGTTGGAGGTGATTCTGGGAACAGGAATTAGAGTGCAGGGTGAATGAGGCAGGAAAGGAGAGCAGATGAGCTATAGAGGTTAATATTGAGGTTGCTGCTATAGGCAGGGTGAGTTGAACGGGAGGATCAGTTCTACCTGGGGAAGCACTCAGGATTATCCCTCTGAAGGCTGGAAGGCTGGAGCATATATCCACAGATCCCTTCTACTATCATTTGAGAGCAACCCTGGGGTCTTTATTTCCCATCACTTGCACTTCAAGGATGCTATTGTTCAGCGGTCCCAATAGACCCCCACAGCTTCAGAGCACTCCCTGGGGCTGGACACTTGTGATTGAGATAAGGACCCTGTTGACAAGAGAGGGTCTGCCTTCCCAAGACATTGTCCACTATAGCCAAAATCAGAGCTGGGCTGAATAGATGTGATACAAGAACATGACAGGCCTCTACCACAGTTCTAAAAGTCAAATTGTACTACTTGGTTTACACTGAAAAACAGCAAGAGTCCCCTTCTCATCATCCCACATCTCCTGCCACCCAGAAAATTACTTTCAACTTTTTTGACCCTTTCTAATTTCTAATAATATGCTTATTCTGCTCTATACTGATAAATCAATTTTACATAATTTCTTTTGACTTTCTACTATAAATAATGAAGATTTAACATTTTGAAACCCCTTTCACCAGCACAAGCCCTCCACACACAGTAAAATTATTCCTCTCCCCACATCTTCCCAGTATAGTTATATTTCACATTTGTGGTATTAGCTTAAAAAAAATTTTTTTTATAAATATGTAAATATTTCCACAGTTGAGCATCATTGTACTATGATTATATTTTCTGTTCAATTTTTGTTTTCCTGTAGTTGCAGGGATTTTTGTTTTTTTCTATTTGCCTTTTGCCATCAATGATTCATCCTTATATTTTCTATAGAACTAAAAATCTCCATCATGTTCTTTCAGATTCATTTCGTTAATTGCAGGCATTCTTTCTGGAGTCCTGCATTTTCCTATCCTAGCCTGGAAAAGCTGTCCTAGGTCTCCTTTCGCAGTCATCCTAAGCATGCTTTCACCTCTCTTCTGAGTTCTTGTTCCCTCATCTCCTGTTTCTTTGAACTCATGTCTTCTTCTTCCTTGTTGCATCTCTGATAAAAGGCACATGGGAGGTGAATTTGTTGAGATCTTGCATATGTGAAAATGTCTTTATTCTACCCACGTTTGCTGATTCGTAGTTTAGCTGGGTAGAGAAGTCTAGCTTGAAATTAGTTTTGCTCCAAATTTGAAAGCCAAAAGGAACAAATTAGAGACCAAGATTTGAAGTAAGCTAGTTAGCATGATTATTGTGAAGTAATCTGGTCATGAGATTTCTAATCATTTGAATATAACCTGTTGCTCTTTTCCTGATCTTTTCCCCTACACCTCAAATAAACAATGTGCTAGGCATTTCATGGGCCATCTTAATCTGAAAATCCATGTTCTTCAGTTTTCAGAAATTTTCTTTTCTTATTGTGTGATAACCTTCTTATTTATTTTCTATCCTTTCTTTCCAATTCATCATAGCTTTGTCTTCTTGGTCTACTTTCAGAATGATTCCTTTCTCCATTATTAAAATTCTTGTTTCAACTTAAAGTTCTTTCTTGGATTTTAATTTGTTCCTTTGTGGTTTTGTTTGCTTACTTTTGTTTTTTTCATTTTTAATATTTTATCATCCCACCCTTGTTCCTGCTGTCTTGCCCTGGGGCTAACAGCTTGACCTTTGTTGTTCACTCTTTAATGCCTGCTGAATTGGTGTACAGAT
Organism: Elephas maximus indicus; assembly: GCF_024166365.1. Taxonomy (NCBI): domain Eukaryota; kingdom Metazoa; phylum Chordata; class Mammalia; order Proboscidea; family Elephantidae; genus Elephas; species Elephas maximus. The sequence goes on from NC_064833.1 coordinate 49,524,314, forward strand.
TTTTAATTTAATTATATATATTTTAGAAGTTTTCTTCTGCTCCCTGCATTGCCTCTGTTTAAAATTTTCTTTATCTGTTTATTTCAGTTTTGATCTTTCCTACTGGAGGCATTCCAACATCTGGTGGCCCTTGCCAATCCACTCAAACATAATGCTGAGCCACGAAAAAGTTAACCGGAAGGTCTGTGTGTAGGAGGAGGGTTGTCAATTGGTAAGTTTTGCTGCAGGATGATTATGAGGAGATTCTGGCCATTTTGATGGACAATCCAAATATTAGAATCACAATTTTTTTCCAACAGTTTCTCCAGAAATGGTTTATCTAATCTCCCTCCTGGGATCTGGAAACTTGGCTGCCCACTTTTTTGGAGCAAAGCAGAGGGAGGAGGGCTTGAGGTTTCACTGTTCGTTGTGTTGACTTTCTACCCCTGTTTTCGTTCTGGCACCTCAACTTTACTCTCCACTGTGGCTAGAGCCCAGAATCTGACGAATCTATCGTTCATTTTCTCCAGGAAATATGCCTCTGCTTGTTTAGCAGGTTAAAGGAAAGGTATCACCCTGTTAGGGATGGGGGATGGGGTGGGAGGATCTGAGGGTCTAACTGCTTCATATATAGACTTTCAGGTAACCTTCCTTTTTTCAGCACCACCTAGTGCTTCAATTCCTGGGTATTTCTGTACTTCTTTTACTTAAATAAACTTCTCATTTGTATCTTGTTCTGTTGGCATTTGGGGTGCAAAGTTCTCTACTCTCCTTAGTGACTTCTCACCCATCTACTTTGTATCTTCTGTGTGTCCATTGGTATCTCCCACCCACTTTTGCCTTCTCTTTCATCCGCTTTGTATTTGTGGAAGTATACCTTTCTAATTCCTTGATGGTAATTTTAAATGGATGTCAAGATTATGAGTGTGTATGTTCAAGCTGCCACGTTTAACCAGAAGTTCCAGGAACTATAACTCTACTGTTTTTGCCATTCACGTTTTGTTGTTAATAGCTATTGAATAACATATAAAGTAAAGGAACTGTAGGGTGGACAGTAGAAAAGAGATGGCATTCATCAAGTTATGTCTATTTGATAAGCACAATGCTAGGTGGTTCCTGCATAAAATTTTATTGGATCTCTATCATCTCTGTGTGGTTCTGTAATAAACATTGTATAGATGGAAAATTGAAACTCAGAAAAAAATTATTTTGACCAAGATCACAAAGCTAGTAGGAGAAAGAACTAAGATTTCAGTTGAAAGCTGATATCCTTTTCACTGTATCATGTCCAAGTAATTTCTCTAAAATACAAGGAAATGTCTCAGAATATCAACTTCTATCACCACTATTGAACAGAATGAAAAGCATCAGATATTTTACAGAGATTAAAAGCTATTTTTTTGTGTTAAGTGCTGTCTCAAAGGCTTTCTCTTAAAATTATTCTCTCCCTTGAGAAATGACTTGCTAGAATGATAAAGGGGGAACAGGGAATCTGTCTTTGTGCTTTGCCCTGAGGCTTAGAGCTTGGGTATGATGTTTAACTCTTTCATATCAGTTGGGTTGGTGTACAATCATAAAGCATACGTCACAAACCAGGAAACCAAGATTTCATCACCTCTAGAGGTCAGGGAAGAAACCCTGGTGGCGTAGTGGTTAAGGGCTATGGCTGCCAACCAAAAGGTCAACAGTTCAAATCCACCAAGAGCTCCTTGGAAACTGTATGGTGCAGTTTGACTCTGTCCTATAGGGTTGCTATGAGTCAGAATTGACTAGATGGCGATAGATTTTGTTTTTTTCCTTTTTTTTTAGAGGTTAGGGTGAAGAACAAGAGCCTTAAATGAAGTTCCAAGAAAGTAAAACTTCAGTTGTATGGGACATTTACTTTGCATATCCTGGAATCAGAGAACCATAGTCTCAAACTGGGAATGGAGAGTTGAGAACATCTAGTCCATTACGCAGGCGGTATGGTAAGGCAGAGCTGAGAACAGAAATGTAAGGGTGACTCACTTACCATATTCTTCATTAGTTGCTTTTTCCCTGGGGCCAAGAAGGGTGTAACATGCTGGGTTTTATGTTTGCTTGTTCAGCTCTGTTTATTCCAGCGATTCAGTTATTTGCCATACGTACTTACCGAAGAGTAGAGTTTCTTTTTTAATCTTGGGCTTCTCAGTGTATCATCAGTGCCAGTTGCCTCAGGAATGCAGAGTCAGGGCCAGTGTCCATTTTAGCCGTTTATGCTGAACTTTCTCCTTTGATAATTTGTTGGCCCTGTGAAGACAAGCCCAGGTGACTTTACCCTTATAAGGGTGTTGTATTTCTCATCCATTTCTTTTTTTCTGTGTCATGTAATATCACCTCTCTACCTTATCACACAACCACAACAACCTTATCCCTAACACATGCAAACACAAATACAGACTTACACACGCCACAGAGTGTGAATGCAAATCAAAATGCTTCATTTCATGATGCCCTAATTCACCGGCAGTGGACAAGTTCTTTTCCCCAACGCTAAACCTTCCATTTTCTTCAAGTAAAATCCCTTCTGAGCAGGGATATATGTCCTCATTTCCCTCCCATTTAAGGGAGACTTTTTCATTCAGAAAAGAGCCTCTTTTTTTTTTTTTTTTTAAATTTCAGTGACTATGCTGCTGGCTTCCAAAATGCGTTCGGGCTTTCATTATGATTTACAAAGACACGTATCCACAAATATAGTTAATATATTAAATAAAGACTATAATATTCTTCTACAGACATTGTTATGCCAGAGAGTCGAGAGGACTAATTTTAGTTGACACTGTCTTTTAGCAGAGCAGAAATAATGTTACTCTCAGCATGCCACACATAAAGAATCCAGGGCAGAGAAGATAAAAATACACAGCAGTAAGAATCCTGTGACAGCGTAGCCTCATGGCATGCTGCTTTATTATTACTCTTAATAAGAATATTGATAGGCTAGAAAATATTTCTGCACTGGAATATCCATATAATTATTTCTCAGCTGCATTATATAAAGAAAAACAAGAATTCAATATGTTTTATATTGTAGTATCTTATTCAGAATTTATCCGTCTAACACAAGATAAGGGGAAAAAATCAAATCAAATAAACTCCCGGACAGAAATGTTGTTTGACCAAGTGTTAGGAAGCTGATGAGGAAAGGACTAGATGCCAGTTCACAGTTTTGAAGGATTGGGGTGCTCTGGGGATAGAAAGTCGATTATGGTCTTTTCACCTTGGTGTTGTTGCCGCTCAATGCAGAGCAGGTTTGTAAGTTGGAAACTGCTGATGCTGCGTGAGGCAGCTTGAGCAATCTCTGGCATATGATTTATGGTGGTCTTAAATCCGCCGTTAGCGGGCAGGAGCCGCATTTCATGTGTGATCGTTGTAAGTAGTTCTTCATGACAGTACCTCTATTGGCTTTTCCCATTTTTGCAACATTATTCAACATTTCCTAGGAACAATTCTTTCACTTCTTGAGCTATAAAAGGAGCTCTTATTACTGATTGCCTGTAATGCGTGAAGCTCTGTTTTGGGCACATGACTCACATTATTTTTAACCCCTGAAACCCTGCAAAGTGAACATTATCCATATTTTACCCCAAAGGAGGAAGAGGTTCAAAGAGATTAAACAACAGAACTAATAAATGAGAGAAGCAAATTTCAAACCAGGCCAGATGGACTCAGAAGCCCGTAATCTTTCTAAATTAACATGTCTCTCCCACTTTCTCTTTTTTTATTGTTGTAAGTATATATAACAAAACATTTGCCATTTTAACATTTTTTATGTATATAGTTCAGTGACATCAATTATGTGTATCATGTTTATCACCACTTTTTATTTCCAGATTTTTCTACCACGCTCAGCAAAGCTCAGTGCCTCTAAGCAATGACTCCCTCTTCCCCACTTCCATCCCTAGTAACCACTAATAAACCACTGAAAAACTCTATATGTTTGCCTATTCTAGCTATTTCATATAAGTGAGATCATACAACATTCATCCTTTTGTGAATGACTTACTTCTCTCAGCATAGTGTTTTCAAGGTTCATCCGTTTTGCATAGCATATATCAGGATGTCATTTACGTTTATGGCCAAGTAATATTCCATTGTATGTATGTGTCACGTTTGGTTTAACCATTCATCTACTGATGGACGTTTGGGTTGTTTCTACCTTTTGGCTACTGTGAATAGTGCTGCAATGAACATTAGTGCACATGTATCTGTTTGTGTACTACTTTCAGCTCTTTTGGGTGTATATCTAGGAGTGAAATTGCTGGACCATATGGTAATTCTGTGCTTAACTTTTTGAGGACATGCCAAACTCTTTTCCATAGAAGCTGTACCATTTTACTTTTTTTATTTTTCAATAATAGATGAGGGTTCCAGTTTTTCCAATTTTTTTGGAGAAATACCTAATCCAGTCCTTTGCCCATTTTTTAATTCTGTCATTTGTCTCTTTGTTGTTGAGTTGTATGAGTTCTTTATCTATTCTTGAAAATACACGCCTTTCAGATATATAAAATTAAACCAAACTTGTTGCCATCAAGTTGATTCTGATGTGTAGCAACCCTATAGCACAGAGCTAAACTGCCCCATAGAGTTTCCAAGTCTGTAATCTTAACAGAAGCAGACAGCCCCATCTTTCTCTAGCACAGTGGCTGGTGGGTTCTAACCAGTGACCTTTCAGTTAGCACCCTAGTGCTTAACCACTGCACCACCAGGGCTCCTTATAAAAAAAAAAAAAAAAAGATACCAAAAAAACCAAACCCATTGCCGTGAGTCGATTCCGGCTCACAGTGACCCTATAGGACAGAGTAGAACTGCCCCATACAGCTTCCAAGGAGCGCCTGGTGGATTCTAACTGCTGACCTTTTGGTTAGCACCCGTAACACTTAACCACTACGCCACGAGGGTACATAAACCAAAAAGCAAATCCACTGCTGTTGAGTTGATTTGGACCTATAGTGAGTCAACCTGTTTATATAGGGCCTCTGGGGGAATAATAAAGATTTCCAGAAGATCTAGGTCAGCTCTAAAGAAGAATTTCTAAGAATCAGAGTTTTTAGATAAAACAGGCAGCCTACAGAAACAGCAAGTTCTCTACTGTTAGAGGTGGGGACGAGCCCATCAGGTGATGAGAGTTAAGTGCAGGGGATTCAAGGGTAAGAAAGGCGCTTAAAATGGATTCCGTTTAACATTTCTTTCCATCCTGATTGGGAATTGGCAAACTTGGTGCTCTTTGCCAAATATTTGCCACAAACATTTTTGGACAGAAGTGTTAATAAATTGGGGCATATTGGTGGTGTGGGCAATAGTTAATAATAAAATTGGATGACATCAGTGTGCTATGTTTCTTTCTTTTCTTTTTTTTAATTTCAGATTCGTATGTCCTGCTACAGGTTTTAGGCCAAAATGGTTAATTAATGCTCAATCAACACAGCCCCTGCATTGATTAGTTAATACCATATTTGTGTCTGTGATGAGGAAAGCGACAGACTGAAGAGAAAATCGAGACAAGGTGTTAAAGATAAGGCAGGATGTGAGCCTTCCACCCCGTCCAGTCACTGGTCAGCACCCATTCTTCCACCTTCTGTTCAGTACTTCTTTTTTACATTCGTTATGTGCGTTTCTGTCTTGCTGCACACAGCGTTGAGCCCAAGAATGCAGTGCATGCTAAAATGCTAGTCCGCTACAGTCATCATCTGATGTCCCTCACATGTGACTGCCACTTCCTCTAAGAGACAAAGCTCTGTAGCACATCAAAGTTCACACCATGGAAGAGTCTAAGCTCCTCTTCTCATCCTTGAGGGAATCAGAAGAAGGGATGAGAATAAGAGAACAGAGGCCTAATAAATATTGAAATAATAAACTGTTTGAAACTGGTCTTCTGCTTTTTCATGGGTTAGGTTAATTACAGTCATGGGCTGGGTAACCTTGATGTTATGAGTGAGTGGTAGGAATTTTTCAGGTGGGTATTATTATTATTTTTTTTGAATGCTGGGAACTGATAGAATTCTTGAATCTACCTAAACTAGATTATCCTGATTTAGCCTCATGATGATAACTGCTACCATGTATTCTTTTAACTAAATTCTTTGCTGGATATCGATACCTGTTCTTAAAATTTTTCCTAGGCAGGGGTCTATTTCTTTTCTGTAACTAAGAGCTTCACTAAAACCATTCATACCAGGGTATTTATGACTTTAGTTGGTGATAACCAAAAACCAAGCCCAGTGTCGTCAAGTCGATTCTGACTCATAGCAACCCTATAGGACAGAGTAGAACTGCCCCATAGGGCTTCCAAGGAGTGCCTGGTGGATTCAAACTGCCAGCCTTTTTGGTTAGCAGCCGAACTCTTAACCACTACACCACCAGGGTTTCTTGGGGTAGGGAGGAGGAAATAGAGCTCACCCACTATGGAAAATTTTCTTTCTTGACAGCAAATGAAAAACCTCAAAATATTTTTGTTCAATGTCTCTATTTGCTTAATTGCTTTAAAATGCATGTAGATTAAATGCTGAATAAAACTTTTAGCCATTGAACAATAAAATGCTGTAGATTCTAAGGAATGATCAAGAACCAATATATTCTTTCTTTGTGTTTAAGGGCTTGTTAAAGAGCCCTGGTGGTGCAGTCGTTAAGTATTCAGCTGCTAACCAGAAGGTCAGAGGTTCAAATCCACCAGCTGCTCCATGGGAGAAAGCTGTGGCAGTCTGCTCCTGCAAAGAATAAGAAAAAACCAACCCGTTGTGGTGGAGTTGATTCTGACTCTTATCGACCCTATAAGTCAGAATAGAACTGCCCCATAGGGTTTCCAAGGAGGAACTGGTGGATTTAAACCACTTTGACCTTTTGGTTAGCAGCCATAGCTCTTAACCACTGCGCCACAAGGTTGTAAAGATTACAGACTTGGAAACCCTGTGGGGCAGTTCTACTCTGTCCTATAGCGTCTCTATAAGACAGAGTAGACTTGACAGCAATGGGTTAAGAGCTAGTTGATGAAGCCCTAGATTTGCTTTGGTTGTGATCTCAGGGTTGATTCTTCAGAAGAGGGGGGGAATAAAAAAGACGTATATATTGAAAAACATTACTAAAAAGAAATTGCAAAGGGAAAATTGCAGAGACTTCATTCTTCTGCAATACAGGGGTCATTTCTAGAGAAACATCTCTTCAGCCTTCTCCCCTCCTACCTCACCAAAATTTGCAAAGTAGCTCTCAAATGTGCTGTCTTTTTGTTTCGGAGAAAGCACCTAGATATTTCTGTGTGCATGTTTGTGTGTGTGTAAACCTGTCTCTTAAAAGACCATCTCCACAACCAAACCAAATACAGAATTTTGATCATAGGTAAGACCTGGAACTACTACTTCACTGGCAACTTGACCCTTCCCCCCACCATCCCACCATGTCACATTCCTTGAGTATGTCGAGATTCCGCAAGAGAAAATAAATACCACACATCTGACTTGCAAAGGTGTACAATGCCCTGTTTTGAACTCCTTTATGAAATGATAACCAGTTATTTAAAGCTATTCCTACCAGGATACTTGAACCTTGAATGCACAGCAAATGATCAGGAGATGGTGAAGACTCCACCCAAAATGTTCTCCCCACCAGGAGTTAAGAAACGACAGTGAAAAAATAGAAAATAAGAAAAAAAATAATAATAATGCTGCTTTGGCAACATTTTGACAGCGGGAATTCTCTAGGTTCCTACTCCCCCAGCCCGCTTCTACCCAGCACAAACATAACCAAACTGCCGTTCAATTACATAATGACCTTTTTAATTATTATTTTGTTTAAGTCAAAATGCACATTAGCTCCCACAAAGCTAATTTTTAGCATGGAGGTAAAACAGGGGAGCTCACAAAAGGGAAGCTTTCCTTCCAGCCCTGCAGGAGCCGGGATTCAGGGTGGCCCTCATCTTCTCCCTGATTATTTGGCAGGTCTCTTGCCATTTTATTTCAATTATTCCCAGAAGCTATCCATGTCAGGGTAGTTCCATAAAACTGAAAATTGCAGTTAAGTTCACATTCTTAACAGCATTTCAAGTGCACATGGTAACAGAGCCTCCCAGTAATCAAGTTGCAGGAAGGCTGTTATAATAGTCTTTCTCTCTGCCTGAATTGCAGCGGGAAGGGCAGATGTGGAAATTATGAGTAAAGTAATTGATGATCTTAAAGCTTTTAAATACCCAAGCTCTCAACAATCAAGATCTATTTGAGTTCAGAATCTAATAAGAAGTAAATACAATAGGTTTCAATAGGACATTTTATCAAGAGCTCAGCAGTACTTTCACTCCTGCTTTTATGGGCGACCTTATCATCTCATCAGCAGACAAGTTGGAGAATTTTATTGTGTCACATAATCGTTTTTAGCTCTTCATATTTCTCCTGTCCTTGTGCAGTTTTTTTTTCTTTAAATAAAGTTTCCTTATTAAATACACCGTTTCAGAAGGTTTTTGTCCCCATTAGATTGACTAGGAAAGGAAGCAGAGTGTTAAGATAAGCTGTTTATTGACAACTAATTTATTGTGTTCCACTGAAGGCAGCTTTATAGAACACAGCAATGTTTAAAAAAAAAAAAAAAATTCCTCTAAGGTATTTTCTAAATATCTAGATTCACAAAGCCTGGCTAGTGACAATTATTTCCAAATTCAGCCTGTAATTTATTTCCCAGTCTGACCCCAAAGAACTTGCATGCCATTAAGAATTCATTCAAATGCCACGTTAAATACACCTCGATATTATTTTCGTTAATATGCAAATCATTCATAATATCAGGGTGATCTTACACTCAGCGGAAACAGCAGCAATGCCTGCTTAATGATGTATTCATCAGTGCCGTAGGTATCTTAATACTATTACTATTATATATTGTTTTCAGAAACAGTCTTGACTACAAAGAAAATTGTATTGTCTCTGCAATAATGGTTTCAAATATTTTTTCTCTTTGGGTGGAAAAATATCTTTGTTAAACACACAGAAGTACTGGTAATTTTTCCAATGCTATCCTTTTTGGATCCAGATATACTGTTACAAAATAACCTGGCTTCTGAGGTCTGGAATTATTATCATTACATTTTAAACACCAAGGAAACCACAAAGAATGACTTGTTTGGCTTTTTTTTTTTTTTTTTTGGTGAGAAAAAATTATTTTCACGTCTCTGTCATTTTTCTCTCCCACATTTTTAAATAATACAAGAGGGAAATTGTTTATGAAATGGTGTTTCTCCTAGCCCCAAAGTAATGTGTGTACTGTGTGTTTAAATGAATTTCTTGCACAGTAATGCCAACTTTTCATGGCACCAACAACATAACATGTAAAGTAATGTTTATTTCTCTGAACACATTTGTCACTTTCCAGTGGAACAAATGGGACAAAAATAGCTTAGGGAGAGGGAAAGGTGAAATTTGGTCTTGATATCTTCATCTTCTAAAAATCACATGGTGGCGTGTGGTGACCAGGTAAGTCAATGAAAACACCAAAAGGTTTTTGTACATTAATCTGGGACTTTATTTTATAGAAAATTTAACAGCTTAAAGTCCCCAAACTTCAAAACCCTTGATATATGAAAGGAAAAACAAAATAAAACAAAAACTTCTGTTATTGGAAGCCCCAGGTTAAACTACATCAGTCCTTAATACCTGTCTTCAGAATGTTGACTTTCAATGAAAACCTTTCTGCCTTGGGTGAAAGACAACAGGAAGAGCCCATCGACTGATTATAATCAACATTCAAATTAAATGTACAATTATGAAAGAGAATGATAAGGGAGGTGGAAAAATTCCCCACCCCAAGCTCACTGTTTCAGCATTTCCCAGTGACAAGAATTAAAGCCAACCAAAGGATCTTTTGGAAGCAGAGTTGTTTTTGCCATGGATGAGGGATTACTAGATTGGCTTTTTAACTTCAGCTTTTCCAAATAGTTTTTCAGTTATTTAATTTACTCTACATGGAGTCTATTGATTATTCAAGTTGGCAGTCAATTTTATAGGGCACCCCGCTGTTTTTTTGCTTAATGTAGTCAATGATTGTAATTGCTTGATCAGTGCAGCCCATGAAATAGGTTTTGTGTCTTTTTTTTTTTACAATGCATTGATGGCTTTATCTGATGCAGCCTTGGCAGGGGCCGGGTTTTACAGCGCTCCCCGGAACTCCCAGAGGTCTGTAGATTAATGGCTATGGCGGGCTGTTGGAGCGCCGCTGATGTTGCGCTCCAGAATGTATTCACACATCTGGCATGCCACACTTGGCGCTGGCGCCAGCTCTGTGTTGTGCAGTTACAGAATCTCTCACCAGTGCCTAGTTAACTGTTTTCACTAAGGGAATGAGATAAAAAGCCATCCACAGAGCTCTTGGCACCCACTCTCTGTCGCTGTAGTCACACATTAAAATTTTTTTCAGTCTTTTTTTTTTTTTAAAGAGGCAAATGATGTATGGAAACAACAAATTACGTGGAATGTTTATGTTTTGAACTCTCTTTGGATTCTGAAAAGCATCCCATGGGTGTTCGGATTTCCTGTAAACCAACAAGCAGCCCCCTCCTCCCCTCCACCTCCGCCTTCTCTTGGAGGAGCGCGTGAGAGTATGAAACGCATCCAAGTTTTCCGTAGGAGCTGACAGGGGCTTTAGATTTCAAGGGAAAGGTGGATAGCAGAATCACAAACGTGAAAATGCAGCTCGAGCCACCCTCCATAGCTCAGTACAATAAAGGTAATTCTCCTGTCCGTCAGTGAATCGGGTGAAATTGCTCAGGCATCATTTCCCTGTGCCTGCATGTCAGTGTTTCGTGTTTGGTGCAATTTGAATTGCATTATTAGACATGTAAAATGTAGTTTTAATAAGTAGACCAAGAAAAAGTAATGAAATATGCAGTAGAGTTGCATAAATCCATGGACAATATAATTATAGAGTACACATAAACGATTTACAAGGCTCAGGATGACAGATACCAAAAAAAAAAAAAAAAAGTGGGGTGGGAGCGGGGAGGGGGAATGTGATAGATTTTAGACAAGCTGGGCTCTGAGTCGATTTTCTTGGCAGAGTTTGACATAGAAACTGGACAGGTATAGTTTCTTTATTAATACTTTTCTCTCTGGGTAATAAACTCGAAATGAATAATGCATCTCCGAATAGAAAAGTCTACTGAGAAGACAGAAAATAATACTTTAAATTCCTAGGTCTACCTGGAACTGAAATTTCCATTACAGTGAGCAATTGTATAAGAATACAATGGCAATAACCTGTCAGCCTGTGTGCGAGAAAAAAATAAAATTCTGAAAATAATTGCTCTCATTCTTAGATGTTACAGTCATTGTATGATGTCATTGCTAAGATAATTTCACCCTTAGTTCATATTTTAATGCATTTACAATAGAAGACCTCCAGCAAATTCCTTATCACTCGCTTTACTTTCTTGGCCTTCAGACCCAGTCTGGCTACATTTACTCGTTTCAAGCATAGCCTTATATATAAAACAACCTTGTTTCCTTATACAGGGTGTTATTACTTAATAAGTTGAACAGAAAGAAGCCACGTCAGCAATTTATACCAGTTTGCTGCCAGCCCAGGCCTTGAAACATGAGGAAATGCCTTTTTCTTAAGGACTGTGGGAAGCATCTTACCATTCTTCCACTCCCAATTTCATCTTACTTTGAAATGTTATAGAAATGACAGTTATTTTGAAAGAGATGTCTGAGTCACTTTTTCATTGCTATATCCATCAAGATGGTCTTCGTGACTGAAAGCTGGCTCCCATCCCCCATCCCCGCCACACACACATACAGTGAGCGCCACAGCAAAGTGACATAATACCTAAACAAAATGCTCTGAGGAACTGAAGGACTCACTAATATGACAGCCGATGAAAAGCCTTGCTTCAAACTGCTTCACAATCATTCGCGGTACTGGATAAGGACAGGGAGACTGGGTAAGCCTAAAGTCTGGGGAGATTTTAATCTCGTTGTCCAGGTTAGAATGATCACTCCCTACTCTACCCTAGTACCCTCTCAGTGACAAAAGCTTAGCAAGTTCATTCCTGGGGGTGATCCGTGTATATTCACTTGGGCCTGATTCCACGGTGGAATTAGCCAGGGACTGCAGGCTTGATTCTGGATCTCCATTCATTTCTCAGTTTACTGACTACTTATTTGGGGGCTAGGTCCCCTTTTCTATGCCCCTCTCCCATCTGTTACTGATTGTAAAGTTCCAGAGGGCAGGGCCTCATGTCATTTTCACTTGCTTTTTATTTTTCCTTTTGGTAGCAAGGTGTTATGCAGATGTGGACACTTCATAAATACTAAAGTGCCAAGCTTTGTTGCCACCACATAAAAGGCAACATGGCCCAATTGAGAATAGGTGCAAGTGGGCTTAATTATCCAACTGAAAGGATTGAGAAAGCACTTGAAAAACAAAGGACATTTATGAGTATGACAGGAGGGTTCTCTTTCTAGATATTCTCTTCCCAGGGTGCAACATTATAAATAGGGAATGAGGACAGGAGTAGTTTTCTTCAATGACAGTAGATTTAATCCCTACTCTGACACTTATTTTGCTATGTGATCTTGGGCAAATTACTTAATATCTCTGAACCTCAGTTTCCTTTGAGGTAAAGCAAGGATACTAATATCAACCACCCACTGTTGCTGGGGAGAATTAAACAAGATATCGTGGATAAAGCACCTGGCTCAGCAGCTGCCACACAGTAGGTGTTTCATAAATATTAGTTCTGCCGAACTTTCCTAAGAGAATGAAGCTCATTTCTTTTCTCTTCCTCTAGTCCTGAGCACCTGTGGTATTTATTCTGATCTTTCTTTTCTTGCTTTTGGTCTTTATTTTAATCCAATTTTCCTTTGCGTACCTGGTAAGTTTGGCTGCTAACTGAAATGTCAGCAGTTCAAATCCACCAGGGCTCCTTGGAAACCTTATGAGGCAGTTCTACTCTGTCCTATAGGGTCCCTACGGGTCGGAATCGACTTGATGGCAATGGGTTTGGTTTTTTGGTTTCTGAAGATTTGAACCAAAACTTAATTTGGAATCAGAAAATTAACACAATGTGCAATAGGCAAATACCATCAGGTTTTGAGGAATATTAATGTTTTTCCTATACTATATCTGGAAATTCTGGTGCATAGTGGTTAAGAGCTACAGCTGCTAATCAAGAGGTTGGCTGTTCAAATCCACCAGGTGCTCCTTGGAAACATATGGGGCAGCTCTACTTTGTCTGATTGGGTCACTACAAGTCAGAACTGACACAGCGGCAATGGGTTTATAGTATATCTACATCAAAAACAAAAACAAAAACAAAATTTAATTAATACAATTTTATTAATTGAATCCCCTTGCTTGGGCTCTCCCTGGGGTACTAGGCAGTAAGTAAACAGAGTCAAGGGTAGAGGCTAAGGGCCCATCCAAAGCAGGCTGTACTAGCCATGGTACTCTAACCTGAAGTGAAAAGAGCTAAGAGTTGAGTCTTAATTAAATTTCATGACTAAAAGCCAAAAATTTAAAGCAAGAGAAACCAAAACCAAATTCTAAAATATGGAAGATGAATGTACATGTTCTCGTGTACGTGAAAACAGGAAAGAAGTGGGAGATGATCCAGAATAAGCAAGGGGAGTCTCCAACGGCTCTCATTAACAAAGGTAGCCTGTCCTCAGCTTCCTGTTTGCACCTGGCTGTTACACGGATATATCAGATTATCTTAAAGAAAAAGAGTTGAGGCAAAAAGTCCTGCATATTGAACTCTCAAACAAACAGCCTGCTCATGATTCTGCCTTTGTAGCTCACACCTCTTTGGTTCTCCTGGATGGTCCAATCTCTATTTACTAAACAAGTTAAAGAGGTCCTTCAGTGATAAGAGTTTCGCTTGAACCCTTCTCTTACCTCTTGACAATCCAAGGACCCTGTGTTGACCCATGATAGTAAAAGAGGTAGTCTAAGAGAAGTCTTCTACGTTGGGTAGATACTATGTATTTCCAAACCTACTGCCCATTACAGCAACTTTCTAAGAAAGACAATAGTTTTCAGTACTTTGTAGGCAGAGGATACATCTGCCCACAGAGAATTTAAGGAAAATTATTCTCTACTTTTATCTCCTTAATGGGTAATTTAGTTACTCTGACATCAATGGTTATGATATTCTCATATTACACCCTCTCCAGTCTCCTAGATTCATCTGTAACCACTGGTGAATATCATAACATAGATGCTAACATGGGGATATATTTTTTAAAGAGTAAGCGGAAGTTTTATCAACTTTCTGTAACTCACATTGGTTGTAGTGCCTCTGTGGTTGAGACAAGGTTGTTCATGGTGCTTCAAGAAAAGGACAGATACCAATAAAGACACAGAGGACAGGGATAGAACATACCCCCATTCACTGTGAGGCTACACAAGCCCCTGACCACAACCAGCGGCCATTTTAGAAATAGAGAGGGGGAGACAGTTTGAGAGAAAAATGATCCTAATAGTGTAAAAACTTTAAATTGACCAAAATTTTATGAGAATTGGCTGCAATTTTAAGTGCCCAGCTTGACACCTTGCCACATCAAATAATAGCAACGTTTCTTCCCGCTCTTCATCTATCTCTACCACTACTAACAAGAATAGGACTTAAGAACAGGAAGAAGCAGCCTTAAAAGTGAGAAAGCTATTTTTTCCCACAATTCTGAGTCACAGTGGATATATTTCATTTCCACTACAAAGGCTATACGGTGGGAGATCTACAAGAGGTATGGCCCTTTCTGTTTCACTATAATTCTCTCCCTTATAATGTACTCTAGCTCATATCCCAACAGAAAGGAAGAGAACAGGATCTAAGCCAGCATTTATTGATCACTTATCATGTCCAGAAATACAGGTATATATATATAAAAAAAATATATATATATATATATGTTTTTAAACTCACCTATGTGTCTGTGTGCTTGTGTGTATTCTCTGACTCTAGTTTCACTCAAATCTTTGAGAAAGATATTATACCCACTTTATAGATGCAAAGCTGAAGATCAAAGAGAAACTCCGTAACTTCACTGAGGTTAATAAGGGACTAATAAGAGGCAGAACCATGGTTCCATCCCAGGGTGGCTTAATCTAAAACCATGACTTTTTACCCTCCTCCTTGCTGCTTTATATTACCAGTAAGAGGGAAATCCAGGATTCAAAATTGGGTTCTTGGACATCAGATCCATGAGGGCTTATTTGGGTCAGATTCCTAGGATTGATGACTATACCTGCTACATCTAACATTACAAGTGAGTCCAGGTTGTTTAGCCTTGGACATGCCGGTCATGGACTCATCACGAAAGAGTACACCTCAGCTGTTGTGTTCCGTAATCTTCTCCTTACGTTGGTACATTTAACTTCTGTCTTGGCATGAACTGAGTCCAGTTTGGATGTTTTGGACTTTGAAATAGTCGAAGGAAAAAAAAAGCTTATTTTTTAAAAGCTTTTAAAATATTCTACATACAACTACAGAAGCCCTAGTCTTCAGAGAAAAGTTTAATTCTAAACATTCCGTCTGATTTTTTTATTTAAAGAAATTTATTATTCATGTAAAGAATACACCTGATACTATGTACACATTTTAAATGTAAATTAGAGATTTAAAATTCTTTTTATAATAATTCAAGTATTGTCTTTGGTTCTTCCAAAATTATTTCTCTCCTCAAATCCAAGATAACAATCCTTTTCTTTCTTTCTTTTAATATCATAATGATGAATGATGTGTTTTTTGTTCAGGTTGAATGCCAGAAAGGTGGCTTCAGCTTTCTGCAACCTGTGGTCAGACACAGGTGCCCTGTGCGCATGTTGGCAGTGAGGGTATTTGCTCAGGCTTGGTTTGCTAAAGCATCATGCCGGTGTGCCAAGCTCCACAGTGATAGATTCACTCCAACAATGGAAACCTAACCTGACTCAAAGCCAGAATTAGTCTTCACACCAAAGGTCATTAAAAGTATTTTCCGTATGATATTCTTAATCAATGTTGTCACAAACTAATTGGTTCATTAACTAATAACCATCAAAAGAAATAATTGTTTAGTACAGCAGAACTGTCAAACAAAAATGTCTGTGATTGGGGGTAATTCTGTTTAATATTTTAGAAAATAAAAAGGCAGCTCTTTTTTTTATTATTATTTACGCTTCCATCCTTCAAGTCACAGTGAGTATATCAATGTACATTTCATTTCCTATATTTTGTTAATGTCTGAAACTATACTAACATGCTTAAATCCACTTTAGTTGGCAGTTCTTTGTAAAATGCTGCCATTGTAGAAAAGTTTCCAGGTTTCACTTTTTACTTCAGTATCATCCCTTAAAGAAAATTAATTCATGGGCTTGTTTTGTTTAACTCGCTATGCTGTTTACAGATCAATCTTGCTTGATCTTGGCAAATAAAGTCTTTAATTGTAAGGAAAATTTTTCAACTCCTGCCCCACCCCAAATAAACTAGAATGGACTGACCCGGAAGTCACTAGTGTGGGTCTCTGTGGATATTCTATACCTTCTGATGTTAAGACCCATTTTCAGAATGAACCACAGGAGACTGGCTGAACTTCAGCTGTGTCGTCAGGGAACTGTTCTCATACAGTTCCTGTGAACTCTGGCCCTGTAAGATGTGATTCCCTAACGATTTTTTTTGGTCCTGATTTGAGACTTTTCAATCGGTTTCAATTTCCATGTCCCCTTGCACGTCCAGATTCTGGCTGTGCCTTGCAGAGGAAGTGCCAAAATTCCATGAGAACAACAGTCCCTACGGAATTTTTGGCTTGACCAAAAGCTGGAAGAGCAGGAAACGTTATTAAAAAAAAAAAAAAAAAAGTCCCGTTTTTCACACTGGTGATGTCTGGAGAGTCGAGATAAGCTTTGAGCCTACTTCCAAATCTTTGGGTGCTCCTCCAAGCATGCTCTAAATGGGGTGTGAAGCAGAGCTTGCCGAGGTGGGATTGGACAGTGATCAAGATGAAACAGAATTGGCAGCAGGGCTTTTCTCCGTTTAGTTTCCAGGATGATGGAGGTGAAGCTGGAGGTTTCCCATCCCTAATGCCTCATCTAGGAGACAGCTCTGTGAATGCTGGTCCAAAATGTTACTTTTCTTTTTTTTTTTTTGTAAATATTATCCTTTGAGTTGTTGAATTTTAGTGAGCCAGAGAGCGCAAAAATAATCTTTATCCTTGAAATATTTATACATAGAAACTGAAATAAGAATGTATGATTCCTTGGATTGGGCTACATAGTTGTGACATAATTACTTTGTACTTAGTTTTTAGCGCTTAATGGAAACATGACATGGAAGTGGATATTAGGGAGGCAACCAGGTTGTGGAAATGACTATGAAGGGTTAAGAAACTATCATTGCCTTCCCCAAGTTTATACCTCTTTTTTTTCTTCAAAATGTTAACTGTTTTCTTAATTTTACTCGTGGATTTAGAAAAGATGTAAATCATTGCATGTTTGGAAGCTCTTTGTGATGAAATACTATCATGAGCTCTTCAAAGATCTTTATTTAATCCAAAAGTAATTCCAAATCGAAAATGATATTATAAATATATTAGAACTATTAAAGGTTTAGGTAATATAGATTAAGAAGTAAAATGATCCATATAGGTTTAGTAAAGAAAAGTGTCATGTATAATAACTGAGTTTTAAAGTTGAAGATTATCCATTATAACAGGCCTCATACATTTACCAGTGCAATTACCATTTCCTTTAGGTATTTTATGGAAACCCTGGTGGCATAGTGGTTAAGCACTACAGCTGCTAACCAAAGGGTTTGCTGTTCGAATCCATCAGGCGCTCCTTGAAAATTCTATGGGGCAGTTCTACTCTGTCCTATAGGGTCGCTATGAGTCAGAATCAACTCAATAGCACTGGGTTTGGTTTGGTTTGGTTAGGTGCTTTATAATGTATTAGTTTTGGTGTTTATTATATCTGGTATTTGCCAATATATTATAGGCAATGTTCTTTAATCAGAATGTAGAGAATTTAATACTCCAAAAACATACAATGCTGTAAATCATGTTAATTTATAGTTGTCTCAGAATTCACAAAGTTAGGGAAGACTCTAGGCAGATTTTAGACGTTGGACACTATTGCCTGACAAAAATTGAGAACAAAATTTGTTTGCCTATCCTAATATCCAATGTCCCTTCACAATTGAATTAAGCAAGTGGAATGATTAAGTAATTCAATGACAGCACTTAACCAAAGGTATCCCTCATGGATATTAGGCCCATGCGTAGGGCAATCAGGAGGCTTGAAGTGAAGGCACTTTGAGATACTTTCTTGAGACAAGGACAATGGCTTCATGAAGCTGAATATGATTTTTAATGTTTTCCTTGTGTTTCTTCTCTTCAATCAAAAGGATCACTTTCTTTAGTCTTTCCTTAGTGTATCCAGTCTCTAGGCTTTTACTGGCCATTTGTAATGCTCTTGCCTACATTTTCTACAAATTCTCCAGTTATTTGATCACATTATATGTATATATATATATCCCTGGGTGGCACAGTCAAGTGCTGCTAACCAAAAGTTTGGAGGTTCAAATTTACCCAGAGGTTCCTCAGAAGAAAGGGTTGGAGATCTACTTCTGAAAAATCAGACATTAAAAACCCTATGGAACACAGTTCTACTCTGACACACGCAAGAGGTTTCCATGGCTTGGAACTGACTCGATGACAACGGGGCTGGATACATGTATGTGTGTGTATTCAGATCATGTATGTATAATGTATATGTTTATATATAATCGGCTAATGATGTTACATCTTAATAAATCAGGAAACTATAAACGCTCAGAAAGTCATCACTCCCATGGACTTATTACCATGGTTGGAGAAGAGACCTTCTGAAAGCAGAGACTAAAATGTATATACTTATACTTTCATGATGAAGACATTTAGGAATGTTCCACGTTCAAGTCATCTTGTCCATTACTTTAAAAGGAAAAAATTCAGAGTCCAACAAAATTGCAAAGTTTACGTAAGTATTTGATGGCAAAATTCTGATTTTCAGCTGCAAGGAATGCTGAAGTATTGGGTTGGGTTGTTGAGGAGGTTTATTTCCCTACAAATGCCTTCATGTAGGCATTGGCAGCCTTGGTTTACACTATGACTCAGCTAGCAGTTTCCTCTCTTTATGAATATTACGTTTATCAATGCTCTTTAATAAATATCTGTGATCATGTATTTTTTGCAAGAAAAAGAATAATAAGACATAGTCCTTGCCCTCTAAGAGTTGATTTCTGATAGGACAAAATGAACACACATAAGTCCTACTTCTGCATGAGGCCATTGAGATAGTGTATATAGAAAGATCTCCCACCAATCAACTATAAATAGCTACTGGAAACTTCATGTGATTTGAGACAGTTTTTATAAATACATAAATGCAGTGGTTATGAGCTCTGCTGCTAACCAAAAGGTCAGCAGTTCAAAGCCACCAGCTCCTTCTTGGAAACCCTATGGGGAAGTTCTACTCTGTCCTATAGGGTCACTATGAGTTGGAACCGACTCAACAATGGCAACGGGTTTGGGGATTTTTTTTGGGGGGGGGGGTTATAAGTACATAAATGCATAAATAATCTGACCTTATAGTTTGGGGGATGTTTTATTATCTTTGACATGCTTCAACATGCATATGCCACAAATATATGGAGCGAAAAGAGTGAAGCTTAATAGAAACTGGGAATCAGAGAAGTAAATAACAGAGCAGGGTCTGGAATCAAATTTTCTAACTCCCAGTGTTTTCCTGTATCTATTTCACCATAGGTTTTCTCAGTTGAGAATGAACTAGAGTAAACGGTGATTCCAAATTTCTCAAGGGCAACAGAAGTAGCATGATCATAAGAGTTTTTTTTATATTAAAAAAAAATGGATTGTCCTTAGTTTCATAGCAGTACCATGTTTGGGTAGACACACATAAAACCACACCCTTGAAGAGTTAAAAAATGAGTTATTACATTTATTCACTTACCTTGGCATCAGTTGCAACTTGACTTAAAGGCAGTGACATATGGCAGAGAGAAATCAATAACTAGAAATAGTTAGCTATGCCAAGGCTCTAGCTTGGAAGGGCAATAATTTCATTTTTCTTTGGTATTTCATGGACTTTGTCTTCCTAAATTAAAAAAAGAAGAGATCAAAGTGGATCCTGAAATTTAATATAAATTTGAAAACTCTTTATTAAAGTAGCTAGCAGCCTTCAATGTCTCTTGCTTTGAGTCTGTTGTGTCCAGTTGCAAATATAACGCACATTCCACAAGAACTAATTTTTGTTATTTAGGGAGAACTGTTGGATTTATTTGCTCAGACTTGATTAGGTTAGATCTGGTCACATCGACTGGGTCATTGTGTTTAACTCCTTATGCTTATGTTTTATAATATTATAATGCAAGGATGGGCTCTTCTCATCAGTGCCTGTTCACAATCATTTATCTTTAATGTGTCTGAAAGAAACAGAGAGAAATGAAAGGAGACACTTTCTCATTCATGATTCTTTTAAAAACTGTTCTCTTTCTTCACCCCTCCCGTCCTGATATTGCATGCATGGTTTGCTCTCAGCCTGCTCCAAGACAAGCTAGGGCAGGCCTGTAATATGATTCAAATTGCAATCTCATGTCTTGCATCCCCCAAACACCTCATCTCTGATACAACCTGGAAACTTCATTCTGGTCCCCAATTAGACTAATATATCTGCCCAGCTCCGATTGGGATGATGGATCGGCTGGGAGGGTGGAGGGAGACAAGGCGATTTTCTCAGCTTCTCCGCATTCCCATAGGCACGCAGCATTTGACAGATTGGGCAGAACTGCCACGGAAGAGTCTGACACAGATGGTGTAATTAGAAAATGCGAAGTGCGAGTGTGAAATTTATCTTTGATCAGCACCTCCTTGCCAGATTGTCATCTATGTTAATATGATGATGGCTTCTTGGAGATGGATAGAAGGAAACAGCAGCCTTGAGGAGGAAATGGAGACAGTTCACTCCATAGAGAAGCTATTCTCTTTACTTCTGAAATCCAATCAATTCCAACAGGGTAAAATGAAATCGTACTTATTTAATTCATATGGAAAACAAGCCTAACCTGATTCACACACTTTATTAAGCCAATGATCAATATGATAAAATCTGAGCTTCAGTTGGATGAGGAGACATGTTAATTTTTTATGGAGTAATAAATAAGGAAATACAATCTATAACTGTAGGAGTATTTGAAGACAATGTACATCTCTCTTTATCAAGACTCTATGAAAAATGCATAGAAGAGAATCACCAACGTCACAGCATTACAACTTCAGAAGCTGCCATCAAAGTTCTATTTTCCACTTTCCCTCCACTCAGCTGCAAAATACACTAGCCTTATTTTCCTTGATGCTTTAGATTTTATACTTATTTTTCCATATTTAGCAATTCAGATTTTTTTTTTAAATGAATAAAATGCAATTCCTAGTCAGGACTTGAAGAAATTGTTTCTTTTTCACAATATCTCCCTGAAAACTCAAGGTACTTACCATGAGGGGAACCAAGTGTAGCCATAACGCCTTTCTTCTTAAGTTAGTTACGATCAAGAACAGTCATCCTTTCTTTGGATGGATCAGAAGGTTCAGGTTTACAAGCAACTATGACAGGCTACATTTTGCTATAATCTGCTCAAATGTTCACATTGATGGTGCTAATTTTCAAGAAGGTAAATTAGCATAATTAATGACCAGCCAAATTTGGGGGTAATACAGTATGTAATTAACATTAGAGAGTTCTGTTGTACCACCTGCCCCCACATTTCATTGTTGCAGGGATCGAACTGTACAGGAGGAAATTTTCCCCTTTGCTGCACTGAGCAGAAAGCAGCTTTCTTCATCAGAATAAGCCATTAGCTGTAATGGCATGTAGGTGTAATGGAATGTGCTCGAAACATCTGTGCTGAGAGCAGGGGAGAAATTGCTGCATGCAGTCGTAGGCCTTTGGGGAGCTTGATTAAGGGTTGCTTCAGAGAACTTGAGATCTGGCTTGGGATGCTAAAAAAAAAAAAAAAAAGGAGAAAGAGAGAAGAAAGGAAAATAATGCTAATAGATTTATGGATGTACTGCAGGGAGAACAAAGGATTTTTAATTTTTTCTTCCTTTATTGCATCTGTTCTCTGTTAGGCTTTCACTTATTGAAGTGATCTGGAAAAAATGTAGCTCTAAATGCAGTTTAGCAGGAAGGATCATAGCTATAGAAATAAAATAGCTCGATTTTTTTTCCCCCTTTGGTTAGCTAATGGAAAGTTTCTCACAACCTGTGAAGAAGAAAATTTCTGAATATTACTTATGCAAAGTGTTATTTTAAAATTCATCTCAGAAAATGAAATGAATATTCAGATTTGAGGCTGCAAATAATTTGTTTTTCATTAGTTTACACATAGCATTTCTTGCAATGTTTCTGCTTACTGGTTAAATCATTTTCAACCCATTTAGTTCAGTATTTCCAAGAGCACTTTGAACTAGTTTTTGAACTCCCTTCTTTCATAAAAAAAAAATGTAAATATATGTATCATATGCAATGGAAATTTAACTTTTAAGGACAGTAGGGAATTTTTCAAATTAGTAGTTTTTTTTGCAGAAAATACTTATCGAGCACTTGCTATGTGCAAAACACTGTTTGAGTGCTGGGTGTTTGGTCACCAGCGCTGGGAATACAATCAATTACATCTGGCAACAAGCATGGTCCTTTGTATCACCTCGGCCATCTCCTTATGCCATGCTGACAGCTGAAACCAAATCGATTATGTGGTGATATACATTGATTGCTGAAGCAAGCCAATTGCATCAACTCTGATGAGCTTTGGCCATTTCAGAAGTTAAAAAATAAAATAAAATAAAAACTGACTTTTGACTACACCCTTCACAGTAAAAATAAGCTAAAGGAGTATTATATTTAGATAATGGGTAAGGGAAGGGTTAAATATTTGTGAAAATAATGCAACTGAAAAGAAAATTAGCATTCTGCACTGGACAGATGTGAATGTATTGCCTAGAAAATTAGAAACAAACCTGAAAATATTGGGTGATTTTATGATTAGGTAAATCTTACACTTCCTAATTACAATTGATAATGAAGTGCTCTATTCGCTGGGATCTATCTTCCTTATGAAATAAGAAGCTTGCTGAGCTGGTGCCAAAAATTCCTTGCACTGAAGTTTAAAATATGTAGGGAGGCAAGAATGTAATAAAAATTCAAAAGCTAATAATATTATGGCGACTGGCATTGTTTACAATGTACAGCACCTGCTGCTTGGGAAAAAAAAAAAAAAGGAAGAAGAAAAAGTGAAATCATCAAACTGTTCCTAAATGGAAAATCTGGGCTCTCTGCCAATTACACAATGTGTTTCAGGTGCACTGTAAATAGGAACAATAAAAAGGTGCAGAGGAAAGAATATGAAATGTTAAATCTCAAATATGCGAGAATATTAATATGATGTTTCTTGAAAGAAAATCTTGGGACTCTTCCAGCCTTGTCCTGTGGCAGGAGGGGGTTTAAACATTTTACACAGCATATGTAAAGTTCTAAAACTTTTAATTGCCTGTATCTTAAAAAGAATATATAGGGATGTGAGACCAATTGCTTCAGCGACATTGTCCTTAGTCATTTCAGGCAAAAAAGGCCAGCTCGACCTGCAAAAGTGAATTGCATTTCGCCCAACTTTTTTATTATGTCTTTTGGTGTGTTTTTGTGGATGGCAGCATGCAGGATTAAATCCTGAGGTAGGAAGAGGAGAAAAAGTAGCTTCTGTTGCTTATTGTTGAATAATAACTTCGTACATCAAAATTAGCATTATGCACCATCGCAAAATATCACACACAAAGGGTGGTAGGATGATGTATTTCTATCTTCTCACTACCAAGCACTTAATAATGGATTCCTCCAGAATTAGACACCTATTTTTACCAGCTAACAACTCACACGTGCCGCCAAATTTCCCTTTCTAGTTCAAATGTTTTTCCGTTTTCGATGAGGCATTTTAAAATCAAGCCATCTTAGGAATGTCTATCACATTTTAAAATGCCAATCTTTTACAAATCAACTACAACAGCATCGTAATGCAAAACTTTTAAAAATAATTTCTCAGGTGACACAATTGTTTTAAAATGCTCAATTGAAAGCAACCTTTAAGAATAGCCAACCTTTCAAATATCTGATATTGTCTGAAACCAGAAATTAAATTATTGTAATCGTGTTTCTCAGACACTGAAAATTGCAAAGAACTGAACAGTTGCAGAGTATCTGAGGTAAATTTCAGGAAATAAATGAAACTATACAGGGATTGTTTAATGTCCATATTGCAAAGATAATTATTAATACAAAGTGGGAGAGCCTGTAAATGCAAGGAGAGGAACATTTGAGAACCATCCTTGCCTTTATAACCCAATTCCATTTTTTCTTTTTTTGCTGCTCTGCATTTTAATAGGACTTCCTGGGGATGTTCCTTAAACCCTAAACTCAGTTTCTTCATCTTTCAAAATGGGTTGACACAGCACCTTGTGTGTATGATTTTTCTGAACACAGATAATTCAGATAAAGCACTTAGTCTAATGATTTCTACATAGTAAGACCTTTAAGACTTAGCTAATTTAGCATTATTATTATTTCTGGAATACTCTGCATTTTCTGTATCATAGCTGTCACTAAGATAAGGCATATGGAATTGGCACTGTTTCAAAGGAGTCCAGTCAGATTCCCCTCAAAGACAGGAGATTTCCAAAATATGTTCCCCTGCATGTCCTTTCATCTGGAGCCATTGGTGTTAGCAGTTCCAGGTGCCATCCTGACCTGGTTTTCATATTGAGTTTACTAGTGGGACAAAGGTTAAGTGCTCAGTTGTTAACTGAAAGGTTGGCAGTTGGTATCTACCCAGAAGTCCCCTGGAGAAAAGACTTGGTGATCCACCTCCTTAAAGGTCACAGCCTAGAAAACCCTATGGGGCAGTTCTACTCTGTCCTGTAGCATCGATGTGAGTTGACATTGACTCGATGGCACCAAACAAGAATAACCACACATTAGCATTCGGGACACTGTGTAAGGCAATGGAACATTATGAAGAAATTGAGCTCAACTCAAGTAAGAGTTCCTTGAAAAATATGAGTTAGGATTGTTAAGGAGGTGAAGGAGCTAGCCGAATAGAAAATGGGTAATATCTTCCACAAGAATTTGGAAGAAAACAGTGTGATACAGCAGAACATCATAAAGTACATAAGCGTTGCATTTGACAGGCTCAGGTCTGAGTCCTGGTTCTATTTCTTACTATTTGTGGGAGCGTGGGAAGTAATTTACCTTCTTTAGCCTCAGTTTCTGTAAAATGGGGGTGTGAATGCCTATCTCATTGTGAAAGCTAAATGGCTAGTGAAGCACCTAAAAAGTAGAATATACACAACAAATATTCACTTCCTACACCCTATATTGTCTTTGGCTTCACCTTTTTTAGATTTATTTTCAGAACCCTATGTGTATACGATACCTATACAAATACATAAGTGTCTTGATGTTCTAGTTCTGCGATAACACAAATACCACAAGTGGATGGCTTTAACAAACGGAAGTTTATCCTTTCACAGTTTAGGAGGTGAGAAGCCTGAATCCAGGGCACCAGCTCCAGGGAAGGCTTTCTTTCTCTGTCAGCTCTGGTGGAAGGTCCTTGTCATCAATCTTCCTTTGGGTGGATCTAGGAGTTTCCCAGTGCAGATCCCAAGAACGCACTCCAGACCTGGTTCTTCATTCTTGGTGATAGGAGTTCCTTCAGCCTTTCTGCTTGCTTCTCTCTTTTATATCTCAAAAGAGATTGACTCAAGATACAAACTTATCTTGTGGATGAGTCCTGCCTCATTAACGTAACAGCCTCTAATCTAGCCTCATTAACATCGTAGAGGTTGGATTCACAACACACAGGAAAATCATATTGGATGACAATCACACAATCACGGTCTAGCCAAGTTGACACACATTTTGGGGGGCCACAATTCAATCCATAACAATAGGTAATTTTTTTCAAAGTTACGAACAGTTTAATGAGAACATGATTATGATTATTACCAAAAAAAAAAAAAAACACATTTGTTTGAAACATGATTTCAATATTGAAAACATCAGTTTTCATTTCATGACATTTCCAGAAATATTTCTCTTAAATAAAGGAAGGTACATTGACATTTTTACTGAACCTGGAGTCTTAGCCCCAAATTTACAGATCTAGGAATAAACTTCCATAGAGCATTTAATAAATAACGGAAATTTTAATAAAGGAACTTCAGTGCCTTTAATAAAAAAAAAAAAAAAGGAAATTTTCTTTGAAAAATAGCTTTATGACTAAGTTTTCAAATATCTGGCCTTTATCTAGTTCAGTCAATGTCTTTCAACTCTAGAATCTGCAAAAATTACAGTAACTCTGCCTATTGGGCTATATCGTAGGTTGCAATGGTAAGATACTAGGAATACAAAATGAACATACGTACAGGTTGTTGTTGTTATGTGCCATCGAATTACTTCTGACTCATACTAACCCCATGTGACAGAGTAGAACTGCCCCACAGGGTTTTGCACGCTGTAGTTCTTATGGGAATTTGTCAGATCTTTCTCCTTCTGAGCTGCTGGGTGGGTTCAAACCACTCACCTTTCCATTAGCAGTTGAGCACTTAACAGTTTGTGCCACCAGGGCTAGAATTCCCACAATAAATTATATGATTATATATAGTTCATTCATTGCTTCTCTGAAATCATTCGTACGCCCATCATGTATAGCTTAATCACATTATCTAAAGTATGGGGTGAACTACGGTCATTAGGGCTGTGTGTCAACTTGACTGGACCATGATTCTCAGTGGTTTGGTAGGTGCGATGTAGTTTGGCAGTTTTATAATGATGTAATCATCTCCATGATGAGATTTAATATAATGTGATCACCTCCATGATGGCATCTGCTGTAAGTAACCAACCAGTTGAGTGGGACATCATACCATCAAGAAAGAAGTGCCGAGAGCAGACTGCATCCTTTTGGACCCAGGGTCCCTATGCCGAGAAGCTCCTAGATCAGGGGAAGATTGATGACAAGGACATTCCCCAGAACTGACAGAGAGAGAGAGAAAGCCCTTCCTGAGAACTGGCACCCTGAATTCCACTTCTAGACTCCTAGACTATAAGAGAATAAACTTTTCTTTGTTAAAGCCATTCACTTGTGGTATTTCTGTTTTAGCAGCACTAGGTGACTAAGAGTAGGGTGCTGCCCTAATAGATACCTAAGATGTGGAAGTGGTTTTGAAACTGTGAGTGGGTAGAGGCTGGAAGAGTTTTACGGTGACTAATAGTAAAAAATTGACTCTATGGCAATGGGTTTGGTTTTTTGGTTTAATAGTAAAAAACTAGATTGTCTTGAAATGACTGTTGGTGGAATTATGGACATCAAAGACAATTCTGGTGAGGACTCAGAAAAAAGTGAGGAGAGCTGTAACACCAGAGATGGTGCAGACAGCGAGATGTAGCAACAGAGAAATGGCAGGAGCAGAATCAGGAGGCCAGCGTGAGATGGTGTGGGAGCCGACCCATGGAGCAAGAAAACTGAGTGTCTTTGTGTAGGAGGCTTCCTGGTAGATTGGGGTGCCTCCAGGCACTTATCAGTGAAGCTGAGCTTGCTGACCCATGGAGCAAGAGCACTGAGTGCCTTCTGGCCAAGGTTCACTGGCAGAGTGGGGTACCTCTAGGCACCTGTTGGTAGAGCTAAAGAGCTTTGAGATGCTTGTCTGAGTAGGGCAGATACTGGACCAGACAAAGGGGCCCGAGGGGCTAAGAGGCCAAGGAACCAGGAAGCAGAAGCTGAAGAGATGAGGAACACAGGAAACAGAGCTGTCTCAGTCACAAAGCATAGAGCCACAACCCCTGGGATCTCAAAGGGTAAAACCATAGCCTCTGGGGTTTCAAAGGATGGGACCACAGTCTCCTAGGTTTCAAAGAGCCAGATCTTCACCAACTCGGTCCCACTGTGTGAGGCAGGAGTGACACAGGGATGGAGCTGGATCCACTGCCCAAAGCTGAGGGGGCGGTTGCCATGCCCAAGGTGCAAAAGAATAAGGCCTGCTAGGGCCAAGGGGGTAGGGCTGCCATTCAGATAGGCTAGACAAATTGGGTCGTCCAAATCCTAGACAGCAGAGTTGCTGTCCGAGTGGGCCTGGAAGGCTGAGCTGAAGCCCGAAATCCAGAGAGTGTGGCCAACACCCGGAGCCTGGAGGGCAGAGCCATTGCCTAAATGGTCTCAGAGAACAGAGGATTATTTTCAAGGCTTGAGAGCTAATGTAATGTGTCCTTCTGACTTGCCTGGTACCTGTTATCCCTTCTTTCCCTCCAATTTCTCCCATTTGTAATGGAAATGTCTACCCTGTGCCTGTTCCACCATTGTACTTTGGGAGCAGATAACCTGTATTCTAGATTTCACAGATGAAGAGGAATTTTGTCCCAAGATAGAATTTGGGCTTAGAGTTGATTTAAGACTTTTGGGATGATATGATAGGGTGAAAGTGTTTTACTGTGGCAGGGACATGAATTTTGGGAGACCTCATACCACCAAGAAAGAAGCACAAGGAATGGAGCAGGTCCGCTGGACCCGGGGTCCCCACAATGAGAAGATCCTAGGCCAGGAAAGATTGATGACGAGGAACTTACCCCAGAGTCTATAGAGAGAGAAAGCTTTCCACTGGAGCTGGCTCTCTGAATTTGGACTTCTAGCCTTCCAGTCTGTGAGAGATTAAATTTGTTTGTTAAACCCATCCACTTGTGGCATTTCTGTTATAGCAGCACTAGATAATTAAGACAGGAGGCCTTAAAAGGCTTCCTAAGGACCTTGGTCTTTTTCATAAGCAAAAAAGGACTTGAAAGAATTTAGAGGCTCAAAATATGATCTGGCTCTGAATTACTGTTGACAAAAAGCAAAATAAACTATGAGTAATAAAGAGAAAGGAAGGAGCCCTGGTGGTGTAGTAGTTAAGCAGATTGGCTGCTAACTAAAAGGTCAGCAGCTTGAATCCAGCAGCCGCTCTGAGGTAGATGTGGCAGTCTGCTTCTGTAAAGATTTGCAGCCTTGGAAACCCTGTGGAGCAGTTCTACTCTTCCTATAGGGTGGGTATGAGTTGGAATGGACTCCAATGCAATGAGTTTTTAATGAAGAAAGAGAAGGAGGGAAGGAGGGAGGAGGGAAAGATACTAGAAATAATATTTATTGAGTGACCCATGCTTTCACATATTTATCTTATTTTATTTTTCCTTTCCTACTTTTTTATACCTTTATTATTAAGTAGTCCAGGCTCATTTAAAAGTAATACATTTGTAGGATTGTATATAATAAACATTGAAAGCTCTTCCTCCATACCACTCAACAGGCTGAAGTATTGGTAATATCATGGTGTGTTTTCCACACAACATACACATGATTCTTTTTTCTTTGTTTCTTCAATAATACATCCTGAACAACTTTCTAAGACAGTATATATAGGTATACATATTTTTTTTTTCTAAAGGTTGCACAGAATGCCACAACTTGGTTTTACTATAATACCTATAAACATTTTCTTAGTGATGGACATTTAAGTGGTCTCAAATTTCTTTTCAGAATCCATACTACAGATACAGTCATGTGATTATGTAAGGACAGATATATATAGCATATGTTTTGTATTTTTTTCAAAGTACAAAATTTGGGGTTTTACCAATTTACATTCCCACCAGAAGATAATAACAATGGCCACTTGCTCATACACAAGCTATTGTCACATTTTTATTTTTGCCAATTTGGTTAGTAAAAATTATATCTTTTTTTTGTTTGTTGGTTTTATTTATTTGATTAGTTTTACAAAGTTGCCTATTTAAATCCTCAACATTTCCTATTCTGATACATATATTTATATTATTATTATTATCTGAGCTCCTCTTATCTTATAGAGCATTATCAAATGCATTATGAATATTTACCAGTTGATTGTTGCTTTATTGTTGGATACAGTTTGTTTGTTTGTTTGTTTGTTTTCAGTCAAACAGAAGTTTTTTGTTTTAATTTTATGTGGTAAACCTATCAGCTCCTTACCTTAGGGCTCCAGGATTTAGTACCATGCTTAAAATTTTTGCCACCCTGGAACAACTACATTTATTTTTTAGAGTTCTTATAAAATATAGATATTTAATCTCAAATATTTTCTAACATACACTATGAAGAATAAGTATGATTTAAAAGTTTCACCAAATGCTTAACCATTTACCCCAATATCAGTTATTAACTAAGTCATCATTTCCAAATTGATTTTTCATGTCTCACTTATCATACATAAATTTTTATATATGCTTGGCCTACCAATCTAGCAGTTTCAAAAGCCATGAACTGACTTATTTTAGAAAAAGAGTTTAGAAAGACTCCAATCCCTCAGTTTAAAAATGTATATGGCAGTGTGAAAATAGCAAATGGGAGATGAGATTTCAGGTGATACTTTTACAAGTTTCCTTTGAGGTCATTGTCATGTACGAATCATATTGCTTTGTGAATGACATGTAAATCTAGATTGGAAACTTTAAGTGGCTGGATTATGGGAAAGCGGGAAGATTAGATGCAGGGGAGGTGCATGTCAAGCGTGAATATCCTTCGGGCATCGCAGTAGAGGCAGCTGTGTGTATGAGTATGGAATGCAGGAGAAAGATCGTGAAGAGAAATCAAGTCTGTAAACGTGGATTTGGGAGTCTGCTGGAGCTGGGGAAAAACATACACATGGATGAGATCACCCAAAGAAACTGAATAGAGCAGGAATTCTTAATTCTGATTACTCATTCAGGCATACCTGGGGAGATTTTTGTAAAAAATAAAATATCCAGACATTTTGAATCAGAATCTCTAGGTAGGACTTACCCAACTGTAATTTTATAAAACTCCGCAGGTGAGCCCAGTGCACGGCCACGGTTGAAAACCACTGATATATAGAAAAAAATAAAGAACGCTGACTAACAAAATTGAGTGTGGAGTTGAGGCAATAAAATGTTTTTAAGAAAAAGAAAATACATGTATCAAGAGCCTGGGTGTTAAATAGTTTGGCATGGCCTAGAAACTGAATGAAAGCAGGGGTTTGGGTACGAAGAAGAGCAAACTATAAATTATTGTCGTTTATTGAGCATTTGTATTGGACCAAATACTTTAGATCTGTACCTATCTATATAGATATGTGGACTGCTATGCAAATATAGACATATAAGCCAAAACACCCATTGCTGTTGCGTTGATTCCAACTCACAGCAACCCTATAGGGCAGAGTAGAAGAGTCCCATAGTGTTTCCAAGGCTGTAATCTTTACAGAAGCAGGCTGCCACATCTTTCTCCCATGGATCAGCTGGTGGGTTCAAATCACTGACCTTTCGGTTAGCAGTTGAGCACTTAACCACTGCACCAGCAGGGCTCCCTAAAGATATATAAGCTTACCTTAGTCCTGACAATAATCCTAGAGCCTAGATATGATTAAAACCATCTACAGAAGAGGTGGTCCAGTGGTGAAGTGCTACGGCTGTTAACCAAAAAGTCAACAGTTCGAATCCACCAGTCACTCCCTGGAAATCCAATGGGGCAGTTCTATTCTGTCCTATCGGGTCTCTCTGAGTCAGAAGTGACTTGACAGCAACAGGTTTGGTTTTTTGGTATAGAAGAGGTAATTGAAAGCCAAAGAGATTAATTAAACAGGCTGACCAAAGTCATATAACTAATTAAATTTAAAGCCAATGCCATGCTTTTCAAGCACTAAAGTATTGCTTTAAAAATCGTGCTATATGATATTATCCTGGAATAAAAAAGGAACCAGCCTGGTAGCAGAGGAACTCGGTCATTAACATGAGAAGTGATGGTGGCCTAAAGTAATGTACCTTGTTAACATGAATAGCAAGAATGGGATGGATGTGAGAGGAGGTGAAATTCATACCACCCATTCACTGGATCCTGGGAAAGAGTGAAAATGTAAAAATTAAATGTAAATCCCATGGTCCCATGGCTTTTGCTCAGATGACTGGGTAGATGATGCGACCATTAATGAATGGGAAAATATATATATATATATATATATTTAAGGCAGGAGATGAGTCCAGTATTACAAAAGCTGAGTTTAAGATCTCTGTGGGCCACTCATTGGGTGGTAGAAATAAATTGAAAACTGATGAAGTATAAGGTCCAATGCATTATTTCTCAAACTTTTCATTGGAAAATATATACAGAAAAGAATATTAAAAAGTATGCTTCAGTGATTTAACACAAAGTGAATAATGATGTAAACATTTCAATGTCTGTTCCTTAATGATGTTTTTGTCTTCTTGTCCTGTAAATTGCTAAGAAAGGTGTGGTAAAATTGCACAGTGTGATTGTAAAGTTGTCAATCCAAGTTTTATATATTTGAGGCTATGTTATTAGGTTTCTACAAATTTAGAATTTTTATATCATCATAGAGAATTGATTTTTACATTAGGAACTGTCCTTTTACCACCATCAAAGCATTTTTGCCTTTAAAGTATACTTTGTCTGATATTAACATAGCTACACCGGATATCTTTTGGCCAGTGTTTGCATAATATACTTTTTTTTCCCTATCCTTTTACTTTAACATATTTTTAATCCTTATTTTCAGAAGAACAACTGTAAATGACATATAGTTGAGTTTTGTTTTGTGTTATTTAATTAAAACTTTTTCTCTGGTTATTGGAGTGTTTACACCATTCATAAATAATAATTTACTGATATATTTTGGGTTAAATCTGTCATTGTAGCAAGTGCTTTCCGTCTGGCTTGTGGCATTTTTTTATTATTATTTTCATGCTTTTTTGGAGGGGTGATTTATTTATTTATTTACCCATTAAATTGAAGATAATACACTTTCACTATTTTAGACATTATAACATGCACAGTTGACATAGTAAAGACAAGTATTAACTGGTTCTTTCTCCCTTCTGGATGATGTAGTAATCTTAGAACATTTCTTTTCATTCTCCACCACTCTAATTTACATGTTAATGTTTTCATGCATTTTAATTATATATATATATATATTAAGTAGCCCTGGTGGTGCAGTAGTTAAGAGTTCAGCTGTTAGCCAAAAGGTCAGCACTTTGAATCTACCAGATGCTCCTTGGAAACCCTATGGGGCAGTTCTGCTGTCCTATAGTGTTGCTGAGTCAGAATCAACTCGACAGCAAATGGTCGTATATAAATATATACATATATATACACATATATATATGGAACTAAAGAAGACATATTATTTTATATAGTCAACATGCTCTTAGATTTAATCATATAAATTCTTTTAGATTTATCTTTTTTTGCTTTTTATTCCTTCTACCCTCTCCATCTTTCCACCTTGGGTCATTTTTCTTGTATTTGAAAACAAACACCCAAATCAAGAAAAAAAAAAAAACCTATAGTATACCCTTTATTAAGTATCTACTGACGACAAATTCTCAGTTTTTATTTGTCTAAAATTGCCTTTATTTCACATTAACTCTTGAAATATATTATTGTTGTATTTAGAATTCTCAGGTTTTTTTTTTTCTTTTCAATGCATTAAATACAAAAAAACAAATGAAAACAAATACTAATCCATTATTTTCTGGCATCCATTGCTTCTTTTGAGACATTATCTCTCAGTCTAATCATTTTTATTGTTGTTGTTGTTTTAAAGGAATCTGGTTCCATGGTTATGTGTGTGTGTGCACACATACACACACACATATGTATATCTTGAAATTTTTAAAGATTCTTGAATGCTTACTCTGAGGTCTGTAGTATTTTAATTTCTCTCTCTAACTCTTCAACGTTTATTTCTGCCCCCATTTTTTTTCCCCTGACTTTCAGGGACTTAAACTGCAATGTTAGTTAAAACTTCTTTGTCTGCTATCTCTGCCACTGCATTTTCCACTCCTTTGTCTTTCCGTGCTTCATTCTCAATATTTTCTTCTGATGTATTTTCCAGTCCACTAGTTCTTCCTCCAACTGAGTGTAATGTGCTCTTAAATCCAACCACTGAGGTTTTGTTTTTGATTTTTTTCAATTCTAGAATGTCTATTTTAAAAAATAACATCCTATCCTCTGCTGAATCCTCAATCTTGTCTTCTTACATCTTTGACCATACTGAAAGTCATTATTTTAAAACTTATGTCTAATATCAGTTATCTGGGGCACGTGTATTTTCCTATAGTGTGTTTTTATTTAATGGTTTTCATTCTCATTATTATGTCTCCACACGTTCTTGGTTACCTTTTATTTACTAATGGAAATTGTATTTGAAAATCATTTGTGAAAAATAATTTGAGACCTCACCTCCAGAGAGGGTTTACATTTGTGTCTAGGCAGCCAGACCAAAAAAACCAAAGCCAGCGCCGTCAAGTTGATCCCGACTCATAGCGACCCTATAGGACAGAGTAGAACTGCCCCATAGAGTTTCCAAGGAGCACCTGGTGGATTCAAACTGTTGACCTTTTGGTTACCAGCCATAGCGCTTAACCACTACGCCATGTGGGATAATTAGCAATCTAGATTACCTCAATACAATTTCAGTGGTGGAGATAGCTTAAAGCTGAGCTGCTGTCTCTTCCATTTCACTCTTGTTCTTGTAATGAAACCTTCAGGGTCCTAACCCAAAACAAAGAACTTCTATCCTGGACAGTCCCTGGACCATAATCTTTGTTCCTGTGACTCACAAAATTGACAGAGTTGCATTAAGCCTCTCAAACTCTCAGCGGACAGAATAAGCAAATGTCCCCAGAGGAAAATCAGCCTCAAACACTAGACTCACTCCCTGCAGATTTGTCCTAGATAATTCTTCTCTCTCTTGTTATCTCTACAAAGTTTATGTTCTGGTGCAAGGAATCAGAAAAAATAAATTCAAGTATTAAGAAGTATAGAAAAGATAAAATAACATAGAAAATGACTGTTGTGGATTGAATTGTGTCCCCCCAAATATGTATATTGTAAATCCTAACCACAATGCCTGTGGTTGTAATCCCATCTGGAAATGGATTGTCTTATGTTAATGAGACAGAATTAGTATAGGATGTGTCTTAAATCAATCGCTTTTGAGATATAAAAGAGATTAAACAAGCAAGCGAAAGAAGTAGAAATGAGGGAAGGGAGATGCCAAGCTACATGAAGACCGCCCAGGAGCAGAAGCTTGGAAGAGACAAGGACCTTCCTCCAGAGCCAACAGAGAAAGAAAAACTTTCTCTAGAGCTGACGCTCTGAATTGGGACTTCTAGCCTCCTGAACTGTGGGAAAATAAATTTCTGTTTGTTAAAGCCACCCACTTGTGGTATTTCTGTTATAGCAGCACTAGATAACTAAGACAATGATTGAGGAAGAAGAAAGATAATAATTCATTTGGATTGATCAGGAAAGGTCTCTGGGATGAGCTGGCTTTCAAATTGATTTCAGAATTATGAAGGAGGCAACAACTTGAAAATCTAAAAGATAAACATTCTAAACAGTAATGGAGACAAGTTTGGAATCTATGAGGCAAAGAAGGGAGACCATGAGGCTGCAAAGTGGGAGATCATGGACACAGTAAAGGGAAATAACATTGTAGAAGCCAACAAGGGCTAAATCAGGTAAATTAGGAACTGGGTCTTTATTTATTCTGGTTTTATGGGGAACCACTGGAAGGTGTTAAGCTAAAGATGTATGGTATGCCTTACAAAAATTAGTTGGGCTGTTGTTCATGGGACTGCGAGAGGTCAAGAGTGGAGGCAGGAGGCCAAAGAGGGTTCTTCAGAAGTTCATTAAGGAATGATGTGGTTTGAACAAGGGCTGAAGCAATGGAGTTTATAATGAGTGATAAAACACCATTGCCGTCAAGTCAATTCCAACTCATAGGGACTCTATAGGACAGAGTAGAATTGATGCACAGGGTTTCCAAGGATGTAATCTTTACTGACACAAACTGCCACATCTTTCTTCCATGGAATGCCCGGTGGGGAATCAGGATATGTTTCAACTCCCTTTGGAACTTTTACTTGCTCTCTGGGTCTGTGTTCATGGGCATATATTTGTAATGAATTTCTGGCAGCTCAGTTCTTCTTAATGAAATAGTTTGATTTCTGCTTATCTAAAACCTAGCAGGTACAGTGCTCCCATTGTAAGTAAATAAATAGACAATAAACCTATCATAGACGTGGCCCTCCCTATGTTCTGGACACTGTTCTATGTTCTTACATATACTAACTCATTTAATCTTCTCAATTACTCTTTGAGGCAGGTACTAATATAATTATCCCCATTTTAAAGGTGAGGAAACAGGGGCAGGGGCCAAATAATTTTCCTCAGTTCACACAGCTGATGAGTAGACATTTGCCTATTATCGTTGTTGTATCTTCTCCATCATGTTCATTCCCCCATCTTGGTAACAGCACCCTGATTTTCTTCTCAAGAAAAGACTGTGTAGTTCCTGTGGAACTGACTTCACTCACAGCTCCACAGGAGGTCATGTGACTCAAGCCTAGTCAATCAGTGCTGCCTTCTTCTAGATAGAAGTAATAGTTTAAAAATGAGTCAGTTTTCAGGGCCATAATAGATGGACCCTGATAGAACAGGAGAATAACACAGGACAGAACTCAAATTCTTAAAAAGTCCAGACCAGTGGACCAGTTGAGACTAGAGGACTTCCTGAGACTACCGCCCTGAGATACTCTTTAAACCTTGAATGGAAACTATCCCCTAAGGTCACCTTTTAGAGAAATAACATATTGGCACACAAAACAAACGATATTACCTATGAGTCCAGTGCTTCATTAAAAAAACATCTACATGAGTCTAAAAGGTCAACAATGACTCTAAAGCAAAGATGAGAAGATAAGGCGGCAGGGAAGCTAGAATATTGGAAATGGAACAACCAGAGTGCAATTAATGAGAATGTTGACATCTGGTGAAAAATGTAGCTAATGTCACTGATCATCTTGTATAGAAATTGTCAAATAAGAACATAATTTGCTGTGTAAACTTTCACCAAAAACACAATAAAATGTTATTAAAAAAAAATGAGGCAATCAGAGAAAATGAAATTGCCAACTGTGAATTGGAGATCTGGTAGTCATGTTGCTTCCATGAGATGAGAACTGTCTAAGTGTGGTAATAGCATAGAGAAAGTAGAACTGACAGGTAGAAAGAGATTGGGTTCCAGGAACATTCTCTGAGCATCTGGGACTTAGTATTACTTGAGCCTTACAACTAAGTAATCCATTAAATTCACTGTTGGCTAGGCCATTTTGAGTTAGCTTTTCTGGCACTTTCAACTGAAAAAGACTGAAAACAGATATACCTATCATTTGTGGACTCTCCTACACACTGTAGGGAGTCTGTTCTTAAACTTGCAATTTCAGGAAAAGTCAGTATGTCCCCAGAGCACTCAGACTCTTGCTACACCACAAAAAGTTGTTCTTCTCCCATTAATCAGACAGTTGGAATGGAAAGTAGTCAGAATTCTCAATAGCCCTGTACTGGGACTTTTGGTCTTCACATTTCCTAAAGAAAAGACTTCAATTCCACATTTAATTCCAAGTTATAAATTCCACCTTTGTTTTTTTTTTTTGCCTCAGGGAAAGACTTGCAAGTTGTGGAGGGCAGACTTTGATCCATACTATCTACTTATTGTGTTTGAGCCCCACCTACTTCTCTTTCTAAAGGAAACTTGCTATGAATGTTATTGGAAATGTTTCCAGAGAGAGAAATAAAAAAACTCCTGGCCAAGATCTAATTTTCAGTTAAAAAAAAAAAGGTTTTCTATTGGCCTACCCATCTCATCCTCAGTTCTCAGTTTGTAGAAGGCAGGCAATGAATAATGGAGACCCCAAAGCCCACCAGACAGGCAATGCGGTACAAAGAGAAGATCAGGTTTCAGGACTTTTGTAGTTCAGCATTAAGATTTATGTAAGTTGTGTGTAGGAAGGGGCAGAGTTCTAAACCGTGTATGGCATAAAAGCAGCAACCTTGAGTGCTCAGCACCAACCTTAACCAGATCAAAAAAGAGGCCTGCGGGATGCCAAGAGTGGGGCACTAAGGAGCATAAGGAGGAAGGAGCCTGACTGATTTCCAGAAAAAGACCTGACATTCTCCATGTTAGACCAGCTGCAGTTGGCACCAAGATGTTGCTTGGGTGCTACTGTGCATGTTTCAACCTAGACATTGCTTTCATGCCCTTGACACCAACCTTCTGTGTCCCCTCCTAACTCAGACTTTCCATCTACATAGGCAGGGCAATCTCCAAACACCTCATCTCTCATTGCTAAGCCCTTCTAACCCTAACTGCTCCCCTATAATTTACTTCCCACCCAACCCCACAGCCATTGACTGGATTCTGACCCTATAGTACAGAGTAAAACTTCCCTATGGAGTTTCCAAGGGAGTTCAAATCCACCAGCCACTCCTTGCAAAGCTGGAAACCCTATAGGACAGTTCAACTTTGTCTTATAGGGTCACTATGAGTCGGAATCAACTCAACAGCAATGGATGTAGTTTTTGGTTTGGTTTAATCTTTATGGAAACAGATTACTACCACTTTTTCTCCTTGGAGGGGCTGGTGGGTTCAAACTGCCGACCTTTCAGTTAGCAGCCAACGGCTTTAACCACTGCATCACCAGGGCTCCTCCTTTCTGCATAGCACTCTTAAAACTTAAATTTCCCTAATATGATTAGGAGCCTCTATATAACCTATATAACTCTATGTAACCTGGCTCAGGCCCACCACTTGCCAAGATCTAATTTTCAGTTTAAAAAAAAAAAAAAAAGATTCTTTTATCCTACCTGTGGCAATCTCACTAGATAGCCTCTCCTCATATTACTTTTTTTTTTTTTTAAACACACAAGCTATTTCCTTCCTAAGGATCTTTGCCTATTGCAGTTGCCTACTTGGAAATCTCATCCTAACAATCTTCAGAAGGATGGCTTCTTATTTTCATGAATCTCTCAGAGAGACCTTCCTTCCTAAATAAAGCAACCCTAACCTCCTCTTCCCAGTGAGTCTTTATCATATCACAACATTCCTTCTTTCATAGAACTCATCACAAACTATAAAAGTCTTGTTCATTTACTTACTGGATAGTGAGCTCAGAGCTCAGGAAGACAGAGTTTTTGTCTGACCATTTATTCGACAACTATTAATGCAGCATTTTATTATGTACTAGGTAGCATTCTAGGCATTTGGGAAACTCACTGAACAGACAAAAACAGTCTCTTTCCTTGTGGACACACATTCTAGCCCATTGTCCACTGTTGTTCCTCAGGTCTGAAGTACTATCTGCTACTTACTAGTCATTCATTGAATGTTAACGTCAACTGAATGAATAGATGAAAACATCAAGTTCTAGTCACTAATTATCTTCCTTTTTCTAGCAAAAGCTTGGTTCTACCTGTTGAATGGGTGTAATAAGCCCAGAAAATTTTGAGAGACCTTCACATTTACCATTTACAAGATCCTTTTCTTAAAAAATATCTTGGGATTCCTTCAGCAGTCTTGACTGATCTCCAGATTTTTGCTATTCCTACTAGTGTGACTAGAAGTAAGATTTCTCTTTAGAGCATGGGCTTACAACCAAATAAAAGATCAAGCCACACTGGATTTGAGAGGCTTTGCCAAGAATGGCAGACCCTAGGGCAGTTGGCTCAATTAACCACTGCCATGTCTAAAGGTCAACCTCTGGGGCTGTTTAATTGTGGCCATTAAACTGTTTGAGCAGCTGCTTCATAGCAGTAATTTGGAGCCCCGGAGAAACCAGAGGCAGCATCAACACACCAGGTAATTTGAATAAAGGTCGGCTGGGCTCCAAATACAACCTGATAACAGCTGGGGATTTCCAGAAGTACTTAACCTGGCTTAGAGGTCATGGCCTAACTAAGCAGGCCTCCCTTCAT
This sequence comes from Elephas maximus indicus, assembly GCF_024166365.1. Taxonomy (NCBI): domain Eukaryota; kingdom Metazoa; phylum Chordata; class Mammalia; order Proboscidea; family Elephantidae; genus Elephas; species Elephas maximus. The sequence continues at coordinate 49,564,215 of NC_064833.1, forward strand.
CCCAAAGTGAAATTGTAAAGTGGTTCACTTGCCCACCACCCAACTGCTCTTCCCACTCACGCCCTGCCCATCACTTCACATCCTCTTCATTTTTTCATGCTACATCCAATATTCTAGAAACCTTATTAATCAGTTCAGTAATCAATAATTACATGTATTAATTGAGCAAATGTTATATGTAAAGTAATAGCAAGGACACTACCACTTTTCATCCCCTCCAGCCCTCTTTTTCGCATCCCCTGCCCCAGGCCTACACCTCACAGACATGGTCAGTCCATTGTTGACACACTTTCCTGCTGAGCCTATGTACAGGCTCAGGGTTCTTCTCAACATAATTCTCCAGGCAGTCATCTATCATTCATTGCTCAGGCCTGGCCCTGAGATGAAACCTTTGTGCTATCCTTGAATTCTTGCCCAACCTCCTCCCTTGACAGCTAAGTTTCAAAAGAACTGCAAAATAAAATAATTTTTACCACATATAAAATTATGTGGTAAAATTTAGAGTTTAAGATTATACATAACCTGTGTGATACACAAATAATAGTTACCATTTACAGAAAGACCATCTTATTTCATCTTTATAGTAAATCTATATGATAGGTAGCTGTCTTAGTCATCTAGTGCTGCTGTAACAGAAATACCACAAGTGGATGGCTTTAACAAAGAGAAATTTTTCTACAAGTCCAAATTTAGGGCATCAGCTCCGGGGGAATGCTTTCTCTCTCTGCTGGCTCTGGAGCAAGGTCCTTGTCCTCAATCTTCCCCTGGTCAAGGAGCTTTTCAGGCCCAGGGGCCCCGTGTCCAAAAGATATGCTCTGCTCCTGGTGCTGCTTTCTTGGTGGTATGAGGTCTCCAATTCTCCGCTTATTTCCCTTTCCTTTTATCTCTTGAGAGATAATAGCTGGTGCAGGCCACAACCCAGGGAAACTCCTTTTACCTTGGATCAGAGAAGTGACCTGAGTAAGGGTGGTGTTACAGTCCCACCCTAATCCTCTCAACATAAAATTGCAATCACAAAATGGAGGGCAACCACAGGATACTGAGAATCATAGCCTAACCAAGTTGACACATATTTTTGAGAATTCAGTCCATGACAGTAATATCCTCCCTATTTCACTGATTAAAAAAAAAAAAAAAAAATCCATTGAGTCAATTTTGACTCATTGTGACCGACAGAGAACTGTCCCATCAGGTTTCCAAGGAGTGGCTGGTGGATTTGAACTGCTGATGTTTTGGTTAGCAGCCTGAGCTCTTAACCACTGTACCACCAGGGCTCCAAGGAAACTGAAATTCAGAGATTTTTCAGTAATTTCCTTTATAACTGCTGAATAATATGATGGAATTAGATTAGGACCCTGGTAAGTTCATTTGACTCCCAATATTCCTATTTCCAGTACACACTGCCACCATGATTGGGAGACAACTTCCTGTGGGTCTCTTAATATCTTGCGAGCAGCGGCACTGATAACCTTTTGTTCCAGGCCCTCTTTTCAGAAAGAAGCCCAGCTGGCGCAATGACTCAGCGCTCAGCTGCCTACCAAAAAGTTAGTGGTTCAAACCTACCAGCCACTCTGCGGGAGAAAAGACCTGCTAAAGATTTCAGCCTAGAAAACCCTATGGGGCAGTTCTACTCTGTCATATAGGGTCACTATGAGTCAGAATTGACTCAACACACACCACAACAAATCTTTTCACGAATGTCTGTACAGCAAACAGTCTTAAAGGATAGAGACTATGTCTCCCTCTAGAGAAGAGAACAGATTGTTTGCTATCCAGCATAATAAAGATGTCTCCCTCCTGAGCAAAGTTTCAACAGGATATTTACAACCGACTTTAGAAGTTTGAGGTTTCTTAAGCTCAGGATTCTTTGGGTATTACCCAAACTTCAGGCAAGCACACCATTCCCATTAAGCATGGGACCAGCAAAAACACGAAGCTTAGCCTATCTGCTGAGCTTTGAGCCATAAGGCCCTTTGTCTCCATTCATGAGTCTTATATCTCTTGTTATCTTGCAAGTAGAGTAAAGTCTCAGACCCTTCACTAGTCTTCACAACCACAACTTCAAATGCATGAGAGATCTCAGGAGGTTGGGTACTCCTGGTTGCCTACTCCACTGGGATCCCAAGTAGTTCGCCCTTCCTGTCTTCAACTAAGGTTAGTTACCTAGGTTCCCAATCCTTTAGTGGCTGAATAAATATGTCTCAAGGTCAGTCTGGAATAATGATTATTATACTTACCTCTCACAGATACAAGTTGCATTTTCACATCCTTCTTCAGTGTCTTAATCTGATACAGTTAGAAATGTGGCCATTTTAGGTACCATGGGAAGCCAGAAGTAGGAGGTGTTATTAATAAGAGAGACTTCTCCCTGTGTGAATTAAATCATAGCATATCTGGATTGCATTATCCCTTCCCATCTGGCCAGCCCTCCAAAGAGGACAAAACTCAGCAGCATTTGCCCAGGCCTCTCATGCTACCCTGATTCATGTTTCCTTCCCTTGGAATGAATTCTCTACTTTGCTTTGACTGTGGAGACTTGTCCACTACTACTTACTGGCAGAGTAAAGATTTAAACATTTCCATTCTGATTTTCTCCAGTTCAGTTCACATCAGTCATTAAATCAAATCCTATAACAAGGTAGAGAATTTTATTTTTAAATGTTTATTTAAAAATTTTGAAATGTTTCAAGAGAATATTTTACAAGATAAGCTGTTGGAGGAAAGAACCACATTTCTCTGGAGGTATACATCTTCCTACATACAGTAAGACACAGGTCTTGGGGATCCTGGCAATGAATGACCTGGACTGACCGGTGGGTGGGAGATCCCCTCAGTTTCTTCCATCAGGGAGAGAGCAATGAGAAGGAAGAGAGAGTGATAGCAATGAGGACTCTGATAGAAAGGACACCAAGTAAATGAGAGAGAACCAGAGAAATCTCCCATGATTGTGCTCATGACATTTCAGCTGCACAACTAGCCCATCAAAACTTAGTTTTTATCTCATATCATACTCCAGTGTGGTTTGGCTGTGGATCAGGGTGGGGTGGTCATTGGCCAGAGGTCAATCACATGGCCACACTTAACTACAAAGGCAGCTGGGAAAAGCAATTTGGCTGTTTGTTCAGGATGAAGGAAAGACAAATTCTGAGTACCCATTGAAGGCTCTACCCCCAAGATAAAATAATTAGTAAGTAGCAGAGGAAGACTTCAGATCCAGGTCTGACTTCAAAACTAATACACTGAATTTATATACCTTATCATTTCCTCTTCTGAAGTGTTATTGACTTCTAGATTAGAGCAGATTTGGATAAATAGCTAAACTCCTTCCCTTTACACTTCTATGAATCACAACTTCTTCTAAGGCCAAGAGCATATTACTCCTCTGGTGGCACAATGAAGTGCTCAACTACTAACCTAAAGATTGGTGGTTTGAACCCACCCAGAGGTGCCTCGGAACACAGGCCTGGTGATCTGCTTCCAAAAGGTCACATCCTTGAGAACCCTATGGAACAGTTCTACTATGTCCACATGGGGTCACCATGAGGAGAAATCTACTCTTTGGCAATTGGGCTAACTACCCTTTTCACAGTCCTCTTTCTTTATAAAATAGAACTTACTGGAATTTCATTTATTATTCACCTTTTTTGTATTAAGATTTGGCATTGCTTGAAGGAAAAACAGAGTAAAATTAATTTTATAACCTTATCATTTTCCTGAAATAGAAAGCAGGGCTAGGGGAGGCATCAGGTAGAATAAGCCCCAACCCTGAAAGATAACCTGGGCCAAAGAAGGAAGAGGAAAACCAAGAAGGTCTTTATAAACTTTTCCAGAAACTTCTGACCCAAGATTTGCCCAGAAATATTGTATGTTTTCTCAAGCAAAAAATTTCCCATTTTTATATACAAATAGTTTTCCTTTTCTACACCTGAGAGCCACATGTGATTTTAAATCAACCAGTACAAACAGACTGACAGACAACATCCCTTAGGAAATGCTTGATATGCCATCAGGTTTCAACACTCGTCTCCTTTCCCCCCTTTGGGAGCAAGACTTTAATTCTGCATTTGTGTAAATACATATGTGTAGCATATTTATTCACACACTGCTGGTTAGAGAAAACAGCTCTGCATTGTTTCCTGGTTATGTGCTCATAAAATGACTACATGTTTTCTGAGTAGTGTTCTTGCCCACAGTGGAGGATCCACAGATGCTCACAAAATACCAAGTAGTCCAAGGCCAAATAGTCCAGGCCAATACCAAGTGGCCTGCCTTGCAACAACTAGCGTTTCCTGACCACCCACCCCTACCCATAACCAAAGTAGGCTTGGGTGCTTTCTTCCTCATGCTTACTGCTCAGTGGTCCCATGGTTCTGCATATATAGTTTGTGATGTTCATCTTACTGTAAATCCTTATTTACACCTATATTCAAGTCTTTGGCAATTCATCCTTTTTTTTTTAGAACTTAGCATAGACCATTGATTATAATAATTCTTTAAAATTTTGTTGATAAATGAATGAAGTAATGAACAAAAAATCCGAGCCCTGAACAGCAACTTACCTTAACAACTCAAGGACCTAAAAATTTGGCATATAATGATCTTTCACTGTTCTTACTCCTCCAAAAAACTTAGGCATTTGATAAACCTATATAGTTATTAAAGTGCTTTTCAGTCATGGTTAAAGATTTAAATATATTCATTAAATTAGTAACAATAATAGCCAACTTTTCTGAGTGTACATGATGTTCCAGGTATGCATTACTCTTACCCATTGCATGTATTAATTTATATAATATTAATAACAACCCTAACAGGTAGGTGCAATTAGTATACCCATTTTATAGACAAAGAAACTGAGTAACAAAGAGGATAAGTAACTTGCCCATGGACATATATAAATGGCAAACGCCAGAGTTCTAAACCGCTCTGCTAAACTCACTCATTTAACAATTTCTTCCTGTCTAATGATATGCTAAATTGAAATAAATTAATCTTGAATAGTGTTAAGTTATCTGAAGAAAATAGTCTGATAACGGTGAGAGAGAGTAGCATTAGCTAGCAGGGGCCAGGGAAGGCCTCTCTGAGAGGTGACTTTTTGAGTTGAGACATGACCGATAAGAACAGACCAGCCAGACAAAGCTAAGAGAGCGACATATTCCCAACAGAAGATACCGTAAGAGCAAAGCCGATGAAGCAGGAAGAGCCTGGTGTGTTTGAGGAACACGCCAGTGTGGCTGGGGCAGAGTGGACAGGGAGGGATTAGTACAAGATGAAGTCAGAGGCTCTAAAAGAAGCTAGATCTCTTTTAGGAGTGGTCAGTAATTAGAATTTTTTATAAGCACAATGGGAAGCCATTACAGGGTTTTAAATCATTCTGGCTAACTGGAGATGGAGAATAGTAATAGAGGAATAAAGAGTAGCTGCGAGGCTGTTGCAGTAGTTCAGATAAATTCAGGTTATAAATGACGGTAGCTCAGATTAAGGTAGTAGTGGTGGGGGAGGACTAGGTAGTACTACAGAGTTGGTGGAGACAAGAATTTGGATTTAGAATGTATTTTGAAAACTGCCCATAACCAGTAACCAGTTGTCATGGAATGGAATCCAACTCATGACAACGCCATCTGTGTCAGAGTAGAACCGCGCTCTATGGAGTTTTCAATGACTGATTTTTTTCCAGATGTGGATAGCCAGGCCTTTCTTCTGAAGTACCTCTGGGTAGAATCAAACCACTAACCTTTTGGTTAGCAGCCAAGCATGTTAACCATTTATACCACGCAGGAACTCCAACGGTGCCCATAACCCACCCAACCCACTGCCCATGCCCATAGGACTTCCTAAATGGAAGCAACCATCAGGAAAGGGCTGTGCCAGGGAATCAGCTCTGACCTTAGTCTACCCCATACCTTCTGACCAGGCATTGGGGATCCAGAATTTGAGGGTAACCCCTTTCTTGACCAGGGGCATCTTCAATGCTCTGGTTTCTGACTTGGAGTTGTGCTGTATAGAGTCTCTTCATTGAGAGATTATCATTCAAAATCCATTAGAATGATGTCTGGGAACTGTCAGGGCTGTTTATCTCCCCTGCCATCAGGGGATCTGTGTATTCACATTACACTGAAGGGCATTCACTCATGCAGAGTGGATGGGAATTGGATAGGTAGATACGTCCCCAAGCAGAGGGAAGAGGTGGAGCAGATTGTAAGGTCAGAAAAATACAGGCAGAATTCGGGGTAAGCATAGAAAGAAACGAAGCTGGAAAGATAGTGAACCGGGTGCATTTATGGAGGGTTTTGAATCTTTGAGTACTTTATTCTCAGCATATCAGAGAATCAGCAATGGATTTGGGAAAAAGGAGAGATAATCATAAAATATAGAGTTGAAAAGGGCCCAGTAATTACCTGTTCCACCTACCTTGTACTACATATGCTCATGTCTCCCTTTCAAAGAAAACAGTCCCAACATCAGGATGGATAAGCCTACAAACTCCGTTATTCCTGCACTCATGCCACACAGGAGTCTCTTGCTCAGTTTAAACCAGGGGATATTTTTGAGTACTTATTATGTGCCAGGATCTCTCAGATGACTAAGTTGGGAGGCTGATGACTAAGACTCATCATCTGCTCTCAATTCATTCATATCAGTAATTTTCAAACTTATCTTGAAGCCTAGATATGTAAGACCAAATGTAAATCTCTGCCATAAAAAAAATCAAGATTCCTTATGCCACCTGCTCTGCAAGCTTTTATGCTGGAGTGATCCCCTGATCCGCATCTTCAAGCTTCTCGCTGCAAAGGAAGGCAGAGAGAACAGGTCTTAAACTACATGAAATGAATATTTCCATGAAAGAAACGTTAGGAATTGAGATACTCAAAAGTTATTCACCTGAGTCTTCTGCAGATTGAATGTCTTTTAATAAGCGCAGTGGTTAGGGTATTGGTTCAGCTCTTTAGCAGAGACTAAAATAACAACAATTTAAACAAAATAGAAGTATTTCTCTTACTTGAGAATCTGAACTGCCAGGCAGTCCATGAGATTATTCAAACTCCTTCAATCCTGTTGCCTTGCCATCCACTAATGGTTGCCCTTGTCCACATGCAGACATGCACATGGATGACTTATCACTGACTTGTCTGTAGTCTTGCTAGCGGAAAGGGAAGAGAGACATGAAAATCAAACCCCTTTCTTTTAAGGATGTGTCTCATAAATAGCATATATCACTACTGTTCACATCCCATTGGCCAGAAATTAGTCACATGACCATACCTAGCAGCAAAGGAGGCTGGGCAATCATGTGGGCAGCTAAAATTCTGGAGTTGTTTTCCTAAAAGGAAGGATATTGGGACCACCATCTGTCTCTGCACTCTGCGGATTTGTGATATGGTCCCAGAATGCTATAATACAATTATCTTGATCAAGCTCTTGGTTACATATCTGAGAGCTATATTTACTCTAATTTGGTTCTCAAATTTTAGAATAATCACCTTCAGAATTGTGAAAAATAAAGACTTTTAGACTCCAAAGCAGGATTCTGCATTTTTAAAGGACACCACAGGTGATTCTTTTTTTTTTTTATTAACTTATATTGAGCTTCAAGTGAACGTTTACAAATCAAGTCAGACTGTCCCATATAAGTTTATATACACCTTACTCTGTACTCCCACTTGCTCTCCCCCTAATGAGTCAGCCCTTCCGGTCTCTCCTTTCGTGACAATTTTGCTAGTTCCAGCTCTCTCTATTCTCCCACCCCCCCTCCAGACAGGAGATGCCAACACAGTCTCAAGTGTCCACCTGATATAATTAGCTCACTCTTCATCAGCATCTCTCTCCTACCCACTGTCCAGTCCCTTTCATGTCTGATGAGTTGTCTTCGGGAATGGTTCCTGTCCTGGGCCAACAGAAGGTTTGGGGACCATGACCGCTGGGATCCCTCTAGTCTCAGTCAGACCATTAAGTATGGTCTTTTTGTGAGAATTTGGGGTCTGCATCCCACTGATCTCCTGCTTCCTCAGGGGTTCTCTGTTGTGCTCCCTGTCAGGGCAGTCATCGGTTGTGGCTGGGCACCGTCTAGTTCTTCTGGTCTCAGGATGATGTAGGTCTCTGGTTCATGTGGCCCTTTGTGTCTCTTCGGCTTTTAGTTATCGTGTGACCTTGGTGTTCTTCATTCTTTGATCCAGGTGGGTTGAGACCAATTGATGCATCTTAGATGGCCGCTTGTTAGCATTTAAGACCCCAGACGCCACATTTCAAAGTGGGATGCAGAATGTTTTCATAATAGAATTATTTTGCCAATTGACTTAGAGGTTCCCTTAAACCATGGTCCCCAAACCCCCGCCCTTGCTCCGCTGACCTTTGAAGCGTTCAGTTTATCCCGGTTCTTAAGCAGTTTCCACACTCTGAGACTGGTGGCCCTTACTATGGGCTGCCTTGGATATAATTTGAATATGGGCTTCTAAGTACAGCATAATTAAAGCCTGCCACTTGGAGCATATAAACTTGAGCTTGGGTTTAGATCAGGGCTTCGAACAGTCTTGTTATGCTTTGTACCCCTGCTGAGAATTTGCATTTCTAGCAAGTTCCCAGGCAATGCTGATGCTGCTGGTTAAGGATTAGTTCTGAGAACCACTGGTAGGGAGAAGGTTCCCAAAGTTTATTATACATAACAATCACCTGGGGGTCTTGTTAAAATGTAGGTTCTGATTCAGTATATCTGAGGTGGAAATGCAAATTCTCAGCAGAGGTTCAAACCAGAATGAACCGGTTCAAAGGCCTGGTCTAGATCAGTTGTGTAACCAGGGAATGTTGACCTAAACTGAAAAAACTGTTGACGTTATGCTAACAACTTTTCTCACCACATATCCAGAATTCCTCCACTACAGAAAGATTATAGCACCTTGAAAACTTGATTCATTTACCTCACGGAGCTATAATAAACGTGATAATAATACACTACCACTGTTTATGGTTTTACAATCACTATTACGGGCTTTATCACATTTGCTCTTCTCAGTAATCAAGGTTTTATAGGCAAGGCAGCAAAGCGATAGAACTGCCTTGGTTATAGGACCCAAACCTAGTTCTTCTTTCCCTCAGTCCCAATGTTCTTTCCCCTATGCCACAGTGCCTGTCTGTGCTTCTGATCCTAAGTCAAGATCAAAACAGAAGCAGCTCAGAACAGAGCAGAAGCGGACAGCAAAGAGCAGAGAAATGCATTATAAAAAGCATGAGGTAACAACATAGATGAACCTCAAAAACATTATGCTAAGTGAAAGAAGCCAGGCAAAAAAGACCTCATATTGCATGACTCCATTTATATGAAATGTCCAGAAAAGGCAAATCTATAGAGACAGAAATAGATTAGTGATTGCCCAAGTCTGAGAGCAGGAACACAGATTAACTGTAAACAGGCATGAAGGATCTTATTGAAAGGATAAAAATGTTCTAAAACTGGATATGGTGATGTTTTTTCACGACTCAGTAAATTTACTAATAATCATTACATGGTATACTTAAAAAAGGTGAATTTTGTGAGATGCAAATAATAATTCAACAGTTTTTAAAAAAGGATGAAGGTTAATATTTGAAGTATAGGTTTAGTTTTTGGCTCTGCCATTTACAGTTTGGATTAGGCTGGGCAAGTAAGTCAACACTCCTGAGACCTTGGATTGTCATCTGAAAAACAAGAGTAAAATAGTGTCTACCTCATACAGCGTCTACCTTCTTAGCACATTGGAAGAGCCAGTAAATGTGGGGCATCCTCATCGTTAGGCTTAAACAAAAACCAAACCCAGTGCCGTCGAGCCGATTCCGACTCATAGCAACCCTGTAAGACAGAGTAGAACTCCCCCACAGAGTTTCTAAGGAGCACCTGGCAGATTCAAACTGCCAAAGCTTTGGTTAGTAGCTGTAGCTTTTAACCACTAGGCCACCGGGGTTTCCTCATTAGGCTTAGAAGATTAAAATCACACAAACAGAAATTTATGATTCACAAATAATTATTTTGGTTAGAAATAAAATGGTCAGTGAAAGACCATTAAAATGACATTTAAAAACACATAATTAAGAACCATATATGAAAACCCGTTGCCCTCGAGTCGATTCCAACTCATAGCGACCCTATACTATAGGACAGAGTAGAACTGCCCCATAGGGTTTCCAAGGAATGCCTGGCAGATTCAAACTGCCGGCCTTTTGGTTAGCAGCCATGTGCCATAATATAATTGATTTTGAGTTCAAGTTCAGTGCTTTACCCATTTATTTACATTGTATATACATGCTACCACATGCCTGTCAGTTTGTTGTACTACAGTGGCTGCATGTTGCTATGATGCTGGGAGCTATGCCACTGGTATTTCAAATACCAGAAGGATCACACATGGTGGACAGGTTTCAGCAGAGCTTCCAGACTAAAACAGATTAGGAAGAATGGCCTGGCAAGCTACTCTCAAAATTTAGCCAACGAAAACCCTATGGATCACAACAGAACATTAACCGATATACTGCAGGAAGATGAGCCCTCTAGATTGGAAGTCACTCAACAATGGACTCAAATATACCAATGATGATGAAGATGGTACAGGGCCAGGCAACATTGCATTCTTTTGTGTATGGGGTCACCATGAGTCAGAGCCGACTCAACAGCAACAAGTATATACATACATATATATGAATTTGTACATTCTATTTTTTATATACATATGTAAGGAGCCCCGATTGTGCAGTGGTTAAGCACTCAGCTGCTAACCAATAGTTCAGTGGTTCGAACCCACCAGCTGTTCCATGGGAGAAAAATGTGGTGATCTGCTTCCATAAAGCTTACAACTTTGGAAACACTATGGGGCAGTTCTGCTCTGTCCTGTAGGGTAGCTATGAGTCATGATCAACTCAAAAGCAATGGGTATACCTATACACCTTCCATACATATTCCATATATATTCCATATACGTTCCATATACATGCGTATATATATATACACGCACACATAAATAGTCAGTGTATATTCCATTTGTGTTTGTGTATGTATATTCCAAGAAGACCTGATGGTGCCATGGTTAAAGCACTTGGCTGCTAACCAAAAGGTCGGTGGTTCGAATCCACCAGCTACTCCATGGGAGAAAGATGTGGCAGTCTGCTTCTGTAAAGGTTTACAGCCTTGGAGACCCTATGGGGCAGTTCTAATCTGTCCTATAGGGACACTATGAGTTGGAATCAACTCAATGGCAGCAAGCTTTGGTTTTTAATGTATATTCCAGAGACTCCATGATTATTTGAGTATGCTTTTATCCAAAAGCAAAGGATGAAATATATTATGTATCAAGACATCTTCTGGTTCTTAAATTCTGTAAACAAAAGTTTGGTGTGCTTATAAAATCTGTCCACTTTGTCTGCCCTTAGGTTTGTGAGTATCACCCAGCATCCCCTTTGACCTCACACCTGAAAGCTAGAAACTGCTTCTTGTGAGAATTTGAAGGTTTATCTTCTGCTTGCCCTTAATAACAAGGCTTGGTCCCTAAGTAAGGGCACACACAGAACTATCTGAGTCAGACCCTTTGCAGTTCACTTCAGAATGTCATATCAACAACAATGAGCAGTGTCAACTCTGATTACCAAACACTGTTTCCATGAGGCCAAAGCAAATATGCCAGTCTTTTTGTTTCCCCAGAACTACTTTTTGACAAAACTAACTCAGTAATGAGGTTGCTCCTGAGGTTAACCCTTCAGCTAAAGATTGAACAGGCCCATGGAACAAAAACGGGACTAAAGGGGCACATCAGTCCTAGAGCAGGGACTGGGAGGCAGGAGGGAACAGGAAAGCTAGTAATGGGGAACCCAGGGTTGAGAGGGGAGAGCGTTGACCTGTCATGGGGTTGTTAACCAATGTCATAGAACAATGTGTGTACTGTTTGATGAGAAACTAGTTTGTTCTGTAAACCTTCATCTAAAGTACATTAAAAAAATTTTTAAAGTAAAAACAAAACTAAAAAAAACCAAACCCAATGCAGTCAAATGGATTCTGACTCATAGTGGCCCTATTATAGGACAGTGTAGAACTACCCCATAGGGTTTCCAAGGATTGTCTGGTGGATTTGAACTGCAGATCTTTATGGTTAGCAGTCATAGCTCTTAACCACTATGCCACCAGGGATGCCTTTTGACAAAAAAATGATTTAAATTATTCTAAGGTGTTTATTTTACCTTCTTATTCCTCCTTCATGTGATTCTTTAGAGCATAGCTTTCACACATTATGTTCCTCTGATACGCTTTTTAATGTCAAGTTGTCAAAAACTAATTACATTTTTCTTTTAGGTAAGAAAACACTTGATAGCCGCCTTAAAAAAAAATTATTTAGGTTGGCATCACTTTCCTACTTAGCATTCCAGGAAATCTGCTATATACGTGTTCAGCCTTCTTCGGGCCCTGGATGGCTTGTACAAAATGCAGGGGTCTAATGGAGCTGGGCTTACATTCCCTCCCGTGTTGGTATGCTTCTTAATGCATCCATAGCAGATTGGCACACTAGCTTCCTGGTATAATTTACTGTTAAATAACACTCCTAGACTGTGTCAGGAAATAAGCTACATGTAAAATGTCACCTTTGAAAAAAAGAAAACAGTTATAGTTATGACATGCAATTTGCATCAACCTCTTTTGAGATAATCAAAGAAATAAACAGAACACACTAGCCAATAAATGGGCTCACCAGGAGGAAAAGAGAAGAACCTTTATAATTCCATGGTTCTACCTTCTCTTGACACACCCAAGCCAATCTTTTTCTGAGTCCACTGAATAAGCATTTGTCATAAGCTTTACTGTACCGTGAAGTTCTGATTAATATTACAGCTCAAGTACAGAGGGCTGAAAGACCACATTCATTTTCAAAGTCACGTCACATTGATTAGAATTCACTGCAGGTTATTCAAATAACGATCCTCTCTTTCCCCAGGAGAATCTCTGTCTGATTTTTCTTTATCCTCATTAAAGATCCCAGGTGCAGACAAAGCTTTACGTACTTCTAATTTGCATTATCCTTGGGAAGGCGCTAATTCACATGCCTTCAGTATATAGCACTTGTTTTTGTAGTTTGCTCTTTCCTATCGTCTCTTTGAATAAACCAAGAAATTTAGCCTTTATAAACTCTCAGATAATAGAAAATGCCAAATTTTATTATGCTTAGTAATGAGGCCATGGCTCCCAAACTCTCAGTGATAATTCAGATAAAGTGAGGCATTTTGTTCAGCTCTCGGCTGTTGTGTTTCACTTAAAAAGACAATAGTATTTTCTTTCTTTCTTTCTTGGGGAAAGAAGATTCGTTTTAGGAGTAAAGAACAGCACTGGGGACTTTTCAGCTGTACCAGAATCGAAAAGCCAGGGTCCATGAGACAATAAATGTGGTATTCGGATATTCCCTGACAGAATTTGATATGTTATTTGACTAATTAGCCAAATTTCTATGCAAGAGCTGATCAATTCTCGCCTCTGTTGAGATAATTTATTAGCTACTCTCCCCATGGTAGCATTCTCCTGGAGTCACATACGGATTGCATTGGCAGAAGGTGTGGGCCTAAAATTATGACAAAGAATTCTGCCTTGGACTATTTTTACCTTTAGTTTTTGTGTAATGAGTTTAGCCTGAAGCAGACTGACAGCATTGTTGACATTTCATTGAGTTTCCATTTCTCAAGAGAGGAGAGTTTTTAGCTAATTAAATAATGTTAGAGTGCCGTAGAAACTACAAAGGCAACGTGAAACCACACGGCAGTCACACCATATTTGTTAAGACCACTTGTGTATTTCTGAGATCTTTAGAAAATGAAGTCTGCATTAAAAAAAAAAATTTAAAAGCGACTCAGAGGCTCAAAATGATATGGCTGGCATAAATGGAAAAACAGGAGAAGAGCTACTGGAAGAGAATTTTCATAAAAATGTTGGTTTTTTAGCATGTGGATGGGAGTAAATACGCTTGTTGCAGGTGTGGCGCAGCAGCTGAAAGGTTCTGGAACACGTATGTGTGTGTGTTCCATACTGAAAGTCACATGTGCTACTGACAGGGTGGACTTGTAACCTCCAGGCCAGTGAATTAGAATCAATTATATTTTAAGTATTAACAAAAACTGACCCCTAGCCTCCTCATTCATTTCTCAGGGACAATGTACTTTGTTGTGACCTGTGAGCCTGCTATCAGTTAAGTCTTTTTATACATAACTAATATAAAAAAATTAAACATTTTCTTGGCATTCGTATTCATTTGTTTCTGCTAGGAGGATAGATATGTAATCAGGCCCAGAATCTCACTGACTCTGAGTAAATTGAAAGGGAGTGCACACTTGGAAAAAATCAAAGCCTTTCAATTCAACAAGGAACTCTTTAACATGAAGTAAAATTTTTATGCTTTTAATGAAAAACAATTGATGGTCCTGCTCAGGTATGACTTTTTAGTTGAGCTTGACGGAGAAGCACTGTGGATTCAATACAAATGCAAGTCAATGATGGAACCCCAAAGCAAGACAGAAATGTTACTATGTCCACTTAAAAAAAAATACGCTAAATCCTTCTGATTATAGAGATTACATAGCTGTTGACATTCTGGAGCCATGCTGAGAATGATGGTAAAGTGATGTGTGCACCTACTCTGAATAAATGAATTTTTAAAAGAGCAATCTACAATGAAATAGATACTTACTGTGGGTGTCTACACGTGCACATGTGTATGGGTGTGCATGTGTGTGTATGGTTGTGCGTGTCTGTGCATCTGTATGGTATGGGGTGCGTGTGTGTTTTCAACCTTGCATATCTCAGAGAAGAAGACATGAAGAACCCAGAGAGATTTACTGTCCCTTTAAGTTCAGGGAACCTTTGAGATTTCACTGGCATTAATTAAGCTCACCCCAGGATCATGGGCTTGGTGGACTTTTGTTTTAAAAAGCAAGCTTGCTTACCAGAAGAGGTTTTTTTTCTTTTTTTTTCCTCCAAGCTCTCATTTTATTGTGATTTCCAGCAGGGGATCTTATTTCAAGGGACACGATCAAAGAAAAGGACATTTCTTCTGGGACATGTTTTACATAGATTAAATCTCATTATGCAACTTACTCTTTAGTCTATATTCTTTTTATAAGCTCTTATTGTGGGAATGAATTTAACATAGTAAAGTGTGAATTTATTACATCGATACAGTAAGCTCCAACGAAGATAAGGCCCAGTAGAGTCAAACACTTAGTTTTGCTTTTCCATGGTAAATTTCTGCTAGACGAATTTTGGTGTAACCTTAAAAGAGTTTGCAATGTAACCTGTGGACCCAAGATTTCCATCAACTTAGCATTATTTCTTTTCTAAAAATATATTTTTAATATAAAAACTGATTCCTTTAAGAAACATGCTGCTATCTTTTGATTTCCCTTACCCTGGTGGTGCAGTGGTTAAGTGCTACGGCTGCTAACCAAAGGGCCGGCAGTTTGAATCTGCCAGGCTCTCCTTGGTAACTCTGTGGGGCAGTTCTACTCTGTCCTATAGGATCACTATGAGTTGGAATCAACTCGACAGCACTGGGTTTGGTTTTTGGTTTTGGTTTTACCTGTGTTTAAGCTTCCTATCTCTCCACCTTTTTTAGTGTAAAGGTAAGCAAGTTATTTTGGTTACATTAAGAAATGTACCATATTACCCATCATAGGGAGTTGTGCTTTTTCATTAAATGCTAGGAACTTGGAAATTTGAACTAATGCCCAGAAAATCTAGGCATTGGTTAAATCCATACAGCTAATTCAAGTTAGTGTCACAATTTGCAGCTTTGGAGAACAAGCATCTATTAGCAAGCTGTTTCATACACATACATCATCGCCCTTAGTTTAATCTCTTTAGAATCTAAGAAAGGCAGTGATATTGAGTACTGAAATCTGTCTCACCATCTTAAAATTAGGAAAAAAGTCACAAAACATAATGTCAATTTCAGCAGCCCCTCCCCAGCACTCTGATATCTAAGTCAAAGGAAGTTTTAGTTTTTAAATTGCATTCTTTAAAAGCTAAAATAAGTGTGTGTATGTTGCACAGATATTTCAGAATATCATTGAAAAAACATATATCCAGTATAGAAATAAAAAGGATGCTCAATTTTCAATAGTTTTTTTTTTTTTGTTGTTGTTCCTTGATTGCAAAAGTAAATGATATATTTTCATATCTAATCTCATTTTGCTCTTTTCTGATATTGTCAGCTTGGCAATTAAAATTGCAAGGGTAAGCTGAGGAATTGATTTTTTTAGCTGGATAAAGGAATATGATGCACGGTCAAGTTTTAGGTTAAATTGTCCTACTCTTTCTAGCAATTTTCTTCACGATTTAGTCTCTAAAGGTACAATTTCCTTCAGCTGAGTGAAAGTCCTCTCCTGCTTCAGTTTCCAGGCTATCTGCTGTGCATTAGATAAAGAACTAACTTACAACACTATTCGCAGTTGCTTCGTGGTATCTGAGGGGGTTCTCTTGCGTCCTGTCTGCATGTTGGACACCTCACTCCAGTGCCTGAAATAGAACCATCTTAGAAGCTGGAAGATGGGCTAAAAGCTAGGATGGCGGTCAGTTAAATGGTTCATCAGAACATAGATCTCTTTCCGCCGATCAATGAAAGCCAAATTCCCTGTGTAAGTAGTTAACTCATCTTCAGACCTTGAAACATAATTAAACCAGAAGGAGTCTGTTATGATTAGAGGTGAGAAGCTGGGACTAGTGAAGCCATAACAAAGAAAATGAGTTTGCATCAAGGTTTGCACAAAACGCAGCTTTCATTTTCTGATATATTATGCAAAATGTATTTCCTATTCCTTTTGGAAAAAATGAAGCTATTTATGTAACTATTCAAAAACTATTTTTTAATGCAGTGTGTCTTGACAAACATATAGTCTGTTCTTTGTGGGTTTCTGACACTAAGCATTCTATTGAGTTTATTTTCTGAATCTTTCTCCTCCTCCTTGGTTTAATGTCTTTATGGTGGCCTTAATAATCTTCAGTAAATTCATTTACTTCACTTCTGAATAAATACTTCTCCGGACGACTTCCACATAGCTTGGTAACATATGCCATCTATCTCAGACAATAAAGTTCTAAAATTTATACTATTTATTGTGTTCTAATTCTAGATGACTATAATAATTTCTATTGAATTTCCACTTTCTAATTAGATTTTATAGCTTTTATAGTATACTACAGAGAATATATTTTTCTCTTGGTATAAATTAATCTTAGATAACTTTAAATAAAATTAATATAATTATCAAATTTGTAAAAACATTTAGAAGAAATGTGTGTTCAAAATGTGCTCCTTGCCTACTTCATGATGCTTTTTTTTCATTCAACTTATTTTCATTTCGCTGTTTTTCCCTAGATAGTTATGTTGCAGTTAACTCAGTGTTTACATCTTATTATCTGCTTGTGCATTAAGAAAGATAATGGCACAAGTAAAGATAATCTAGGCAAAAACAAAAATAAAATTAATGTCAAATGAGTTTTGGTCAAATGTGAAAATTGCCACATTCCCTGTTAACTTGTAGATGGTGCAGTTGGTAACCTTGCCCTGACCTAACCATTTAGAATAAAACCTACCTGTGGACAACAACGTTCCCTTCCACAGTATTGACGGTTGTGTATCTCAACATTCCAAGCCAAACCTCCCTCCCCTTGCTGTCCAGTCAATTCTGACTCATAGTAACCCAATGCGACAGGGTAGAACTTCCCCGTAGGGTTTCCAAGGCTGTAATCTTAACAGAAGCAAACTGCTGCATCTTTCTCCCGTGGAGAAGCTAGTGGGTTCGAACCACTGACCTTTTGGTTAGCAGCCAAGCACTTTAGCCACTGGGCCACCAAGGCTCCTTATCTCAGCACTAGGTCCATTTAATTCTAAGTGATACTTTCCAAATGAGCGAAGGTGATATGCCTTGATCAAGCATCCCCTTTATAATGGAGTAAACAGCAGGATCTTCCACCAGTGCTTCCTAAAACCCAGGGACAACACAACTGTCATGCAGCCAGCCCAGGCCCTAGATACCAACTCAGAGGTTCCATTTTTAGGTCATCCTTTGCAAAACACTCCTGAAAAGGCAGTTATACATCTTGCATATTCCTATAAAAATCTATTTGTAATCCCCAGATCTAGGAGCCTATTGGTTAATAATTAGGCAGATATATGTATATTTCTATATATGTTTGTATGTGTGTGTATGCATATATGTACATATGCACGTATGTATATACTCATATGCATATATGTCTATGTACATATGCATATCCATATATATGTATATATACTAACACATAAAGTAATATATAAAGTACAATACCACAAGAATGTGTCTATACGTCCTGAGACTTAAGAGTATAACAGAGTTTTTTGTTGTTGTTTTGTCTGTCTGCCTTGTTTTTAAAGGTAGTCTATTCTAGGACATCAATAAAAATAACATATATAGTAGACTGAGTCCAGAACCACCACGCACAAAAGAATTGGGTTTAATCCTGCCACAGACTGGGTAACACCAATTCATTCTACCCTTCTGGTGGAATAATAAACTAATCACTAAGGTGGATGTGCTAGATACATTCTAAGTTTTATTTCAGCTATAAAACTATACTATCTTAATATTTATCACTGGGTTTGTGTCTATCAAGTAAAAAATTAAGGAACTTGTAAAAAAAAGTTTGAGTCAAATGCCTTCATGGCTTCAATAATCCAAAGCATTTTCTTACTTTACTACTTTGTAGATACTCCAATTTTTTCACTCACATCAGACTTGACCTCTTGAAAAATTACTACGGCCTTCAGGAAGGGTAGTAGAGTAGTAGAGCTTACCCTGTGCCCTTACTATTTAAAGTGCTCTACATACATGAACACATTTCATCTTCATAATAACCCCATGATTTACATGTTGTGAGTTATCCCATTTTGAAGATGAACAAACTAAAGTACTGAGACCCTAAGGTTTCCTGTCCAATGACCGTGTAGTGCTGAGAAGCAGCATGAGCCCAGAGCAGATTACAGAAGTGTATTCATCCTTAGATCCATCTATAGTGCTGGTGAGTACATAGTGGTCTGATACTGAAAAGTTCTGTTATAATTTTTTTTTTCAATCTCCATCTCTGATTAGTTAAGAAAAGGGGTTCCGTGTATAGCTCAAAGGCTGTGCATCAACAAGCAGGTGCTGCCTGAAGGGCACAATCCAGGGCCAGTTCCAAGCTGTGGAACTTTGATTTGGAGGATGGTAGGGCCTTTGATCCCCCATGCATCTGTCAGCTTGTCGTACTGTGGGGGCTTGCATGTTGCTGTGATATTGGAAACTATGCCACCAGTATTTCAAATACCAGCAGGGTCTCACATGGTAGACAGGTTTCAGCTGAGCTTCCAGACTAAGACCGACTAGGAAGAAGGACCTGGCAGTCTACTTCTGAAAAGAATTAGCCACTGAAAACCTTATGAATCATGATCATTGGAAGAAAGATTGAAGTTGTCAAGGATTTCATTTTACTTGGATCCAAAATCAACACCCATGGAAGCAGCAGTCAAGAAATCAAACGACACATTGCATTGGGCAAACCTGCTGCAAAAGACCTCTTTAAAGTATGAAAAAGCAAAGATGTCAGCTTGAAGATTAAAGTGCACCTGACCATGCCATGGTGTTTTCAATCACCTCATATGCATGCAAAAGCTGGACGAAGAATAAAGAAGAATTGATGCCTTTGAATTATGGTGTTGGTGAAGAATATTGAATATTCTATGGACTGACAAAAGAACAAACAAATCTGTCTTGGAAGAAGTACAGCCAGAACACTCCTTAGAAGCAAGGATGGCGAGACTTTGTCTCATGTTCTTTGGACATGTTATCAGGAAGGATCATTCCCTGGAGAAGGACATCATGCTTGGTAAAGTACAGGGTCAGCAAAGAAGAGGAAGACCCTCAATGAGATGAATTGGTACAGTGGCTGCAACAATGGGCTCAAGCGTAACAACGATCATGAAGATGGCTCAGCACTGGGCAGTGTTTCGTTCTGTTGTACATAGGGTTTCTATGAACTGAAACCGACTCCATGGCACCTCACGACAACAACAGGGCCTTTGATAAAAGAAGGAGCTAGTTTTCAGGTTACTCTGCCCCTGCGTCTAAGAGCAGCAACAGTTCTTTCCTAGTATTAAAAAATTACACAAAGCAGATAGTTAGCAAAGTATTATATAATCATTTATTAGTTTCATGTCTCACTTTTGCTGCATTGGAGGGGGATAAATATTCATTAGAAACACAGTGCTCAGATTTTTGAAACTCTTGTTTAGGTCTATTATATCTATTCATTTGACAATATGAACCCACCCTCTTCAGGCACTGGGGATAGAAAGGTGAGCAAAACCCCACACTGCCCTGCTTCCTGAGTTTGCACAAAGGCCACAATTCCTGAGGTGACCTTTTACTAACCATTTTGGGGTAAAGTGTTATGACCGTTGCTATATTACTTAAGAAAACCCTGGTGGCATAGAGGTTAAGTCCTACAGCTGCTAACCAAAAGATCAGCAGTTCATATTCACCAGGCGCTCCTTGGAAGCTCTATGAGGCAGTTCTACTTTGTCCTATAGGGTCGCTATGAGTCAGAACCGACTCGACGGAAGAGGGTATATTAATGCTCTGCTGTCTTCTGAGAGGTGTATTTCATTTTAATGACAGAAAATCCTTTGGAGCAAATATCATGTCACCAGTTAAAAGTCTCACTGGTCTTTAAAAAAAACAAACCCGACTCATAGAGGCCCTATAGAATAGAGTAGAACTGCCCCCATAGAGTTACCAAGGAGTACCCGGCGGATTTGAACTGCCGACCTTTTGGTTAGCAGATGTAGCACTTAACCACCACACCACCAGGGTTTCCACAACCTTCGCCAAACAAAAACCCAGTGCCATCGAGTCAATTCCGACTCGAAGTCACTAAATCTCAACATCCGGGGGCAACCCAGGGCCAGGCGTTTTTCTCATTTGGGAGATTATGTCTATTTAGAGAAAACTGAAGGTCAGGGAAATTAAATGAGTTGCCCAAGGTCATCCAACTAGTAACTTCTAGACCTAGGATTCTAATCCTGTTTTTTGTTTTGTGGCCAGGTAAACCAGTAGTTTTTTTTTTTTTTCCTCTCTATCATGATTATTTCTAGTTGTTCTACCTTTCGATCCATAAGAGTTACAAGAGCTCTTTTCACTTAGTTTCTGGGTAGGATAACTTAAAAGAAAACTCTCAGTCATTTTTTTAACTACTAAAAATACATCATCAATGTTATCTACGAGAATATTTAAAAATACAAGTAAAAAAAGTAAATGACTCATAGGACATTAGCTAAAAAATGACAATTTCTAACATTTCGGTATATCCCAGTCTATCCATCCTTTTATATATTTATCTGTGTGTATATAGACACAAGGATTTTTTTTATTTCGTTTATGGGCGTTTTAAATTGCTCTATAATTTAAAAGGAATTTTCAAAAGTACATGAGTTACTTTTACACAAGAAAAAATTATTCAAAATTATAATTCTAATCTCTTGTGAGATATTTAAGATTATCCCAAAGTAACTATTTAAACACCCAATATGAGGTTATATTATGCATTAGATACAGTTCAGTCACTTGTGAATGTGTGTGTTTCTGTGTGTATGTGCATATGTGTTTTTCCCAATCAACAATATATTATGAATACATTTTCATCTCATTAAATATTGTGATTATTGAACAGCACTCCATTTTAGTTATGTATTATAATTTATGAACTAATTTCTCACCTTAGATATATAAAATGTTCCCAGTTTTTTATCCTCATAAATGACACCAGAGGCTCTAGACGCACTGTTTATATAGCTAGATTTTTGTGCACATTTAAAATTCCCCCCGTTGTTAAATTGTTAAAAGCAGAATTCCAGGGTGAAAGGGTATGCAAAATTTTCAAAATTTGAAAACATATATGGCAAAACACTCTTTGGAAAATTTGCATCATTGTACATTCCACTAGTGGTATATATAGACCTATGCATGTTTCATTTTTCCCTAACCAGTGTTAAATATTACCCTCTTTTCTCCTCTTTAACACTTTGATAGGCAAAAAAGAGTTAATTGCTCTAAGTCAGCATTCGTTGGCTGAAAGAAGTTGAATTTTTATTATATTTATTTGTCCTTTATATTCTTCTGTTAATTATCATCTACCCATGGAATGATTGTCTCTGAACACCCTTTGCAAAATGATTTACAATCAAAACTTTTCCATGATGTACATTGTACATCATGTCAACAGTCAGACTCAAATTAATCAGCATCTAAGCTCAATAAGAAAAGTAATGGCTTGAAGACAGCGTTTGTAAAAAGGTAGAGGCAGTGGAAGATGACTCCTTCAGGGATGAGTCTACCACCCTTGCTTCTCTGTTGGATCTAAGGCAGAATGTAGACAAATTCAACTATGGTAAGAGATGGCCTCTAGCAACTATCTTCATGGCTCAATGATTTGATCCTAGATAAGAGACACTGATTCTTACATTTGAATAATAAACCTTTTTTTTTTTTTTTAAGGAAAGTTTATATTTACAGTATATACCAAAAACCCCGGGATTATGAGTCTAAATCACACAAAGATAACACATCTGACCTTTCTTTAGACATCGGGAACTCTGAAACTGAAGCTTATCATATTTTGGAGGAAAGAAAGTTGTTAAAGTAAATCTCAACTTGCAATTTTAGACTTTAACAGACCTTAGTCAAGAGAAAAGACACATGTAGACTCCTTTGTAAAATGTGTAACAATAAGATTTTTGACTAAGATATGGGCTTCATAAGCATCGTGTCATATTATTCATTATAGTGCGTAAATTGAATAATGAGGTTAGAAATGTTTGTTATTTTTTAACTTTCATGGTTTAGCAGACAGACGTGTCATTTATTCCTTGAAATTAAAACACACACACAGTAACTCCCCACACTGTCTTTGATGAGGAATCTGGCCTTCTAGTTCATTTAACATGAGACAACAGATTTGTGTTGATGGTGCTTTTGTTCCTGATAGTGAGAGAACTTGTTACTGAAAAATTAGCTACTGACCCTCAAGCAATCGCTAACATTCCAGTTCCTGAATAGAAAAAGGGAGAAGAGAACAGATGGAAGCAAACAAAAATTGTATTAATAATATACAACAAAGTGCTGCTACAAATGATATTTCAATAGAGGAAAACTGCAGTTTTCATTGGATCTGAATGTATTTATCAGTCTCTAATGCTTGCATCTTCAAGCAGTTCTCTTTTATTGACACGGCAACACAAATTGCAGAAGTAAATTGAATCACGGACTCAGAATGTAAAAATCAATGAGAAATAATTTTGTAGCACTAAAGTGAATAGTGTAATGCTAGGTATTCATTTAATTAACCATGAGCCTTTCCACATAATGCACAATCATTGCCAGCTTTTCAGCTCATAGTTGTTCCAGGAATAATGGGTTTGGGATTCATCTTTAGAAAACCTGCATTAATATTTGAAAGCGTTTAAATCCATTAGCGGGTCATTGGAACACTGCAGGTCACTTTTACATTGCTAATTGAAACAATAGTAATGGGTTATAATCTACTGTCTAATAATGCCTAGAGTGTTTTACCGCTTTTGTATCTGCAGATTCCAGGAAATATGTAAATTTGTTGCTGAACTGTTATAAAAATATGGAAATTTAAGCTGCAGACATCAAAGTATTTTTTCCTAAAAAAAAAAAAAAAGAACACGTTAATAAACTGAAGAGTTACACTACATTCTGGTGTCAGGATAAATTCCTTACTCTAGACCTCCCCTCTTCTCTCTTCTCCGCTCTGGGTGCAGCATCTGGTACTCACATTTTCCACATTGCCATCAGGAGAAAGTGAATATCATTAAACCAGTGAGTAAACAATCATGTCATTGTTTCCATATGCAAGCTATACATTGACTCAGCCTGCTGGGTCCTGGCTGCTTTTTTTTTTTTTTTTTTTTAGCCCCACATGAATTTATGCAAGCATTTTCTTTTTCCTGGGGATTTTCGGTATATATCAATATTTTCTTGGATGGGGGCAGTACATGTGGCTGTAACTCTAGCATATGAAATAAGACTATGATCTCAGTGCAAAAACATACATGTGTGTAAATACATACACGCATATAAAAGGAAATACACGAGAAAGAGTCGCTTTCAGAATCCTTCCTGTAAATTGAATGCCATACAAATTGACACTTAACCAGCATTTTTGCTTTTAATTAAACCTGCATCGCATGCACTTACCTGCATCTTCCTCTGCTTAATTACACTCTGATTGTGCAGAAAATCCAGAAAGATGCATCTCATTATAATAAAGAAAATGCTTTGGCATAGGTAGAGATTGTGTATGCAGGCATGCTCATTTATACAAATGGAATATGTTTTTAGAAGCACTTTATACTTAGGCTACAAGAAAAATAAGGTCTTAAATCCATTCTTTCTCTCTACCATTATCAACATGGGGAGCTCATCAGCAAATTCCGGGAGGAGGGTGACTAAAAGAAAATGACACTGAATTTGGTGCTTTGTCAAGAAAAGCCAACATTTTAATTTCTGGTTTTCATCATTTTAGCAAATCTATTTACATCTGAGAAAGTTATTATAAGTTTGGTATCAAAATTCTGATTTCATCCCCCAAGTGTTGGCGGGAGATAGCTTCCTAGCAAAGTAATATGAATTGTGTACACACACTAGAAAAGCCCGTGTATTAATTGTATTGTCTGTAGAATTCAAATAACAGTTTAATGATCGTAATGGGGGCATGGATAAGAGAGGGCCAGGCATCCTTTGGTTCCTGAACATAGGAAGGCAAAGTTGTTTTAGATATGCATAAAGAAATCTCAGAAAAGAAACCTGACCTTGTAAGGTCCTCTCTTAAATATTCCCACCATGTTTCCTGTCTTTCGTCATGCACTATTAAGCTCCCTTTGAAATCAGTAAGTATCACTATACTTGAATCAGCAATACAGGACATGGAGAAAGATGAACCAATGACCCCGGAAAGCAAGTTCTTTCTTTATTAAAGAAGGACAAGTACCATTAGCCTATAGTATAATAAATAGCCTCCTCACAGAAATTTTGCACTTTCTGTCAGCTAATGTAGTCTACAAAGGGATCTTGACTCAACATTCCACAATAAGAACCCTGTTGTGATTAAATGGGATGAAAAATTGGGCTTTGTGCGCCCAGTTATTCTTTTACGACTATTATTATGCCTGCAATAGGGACAGGTACTTAAGGGTTAAGGGAAAATCCCACAATAGTATCACATATAATAGTCAACCAAGAAATCCTTGTGAAGGTCAGATATCCCTTGCTAGCCCCTGGGAGTTTCTACAGATTTACCCTTCTTGCATTGATGTGTTATGATAATATTAAACATATGGAAGCCCAAGAAACAAAATTCTTGCCTTTTCCCTTTAGATAAATCTTGGTAAATTTTTAGCCACAGATATAAGATAAAATCTCACAGGACCTAATTTACACAAGTGAATGCCATCATTTCTCACTTGCCATTCTCTATCTGAATGTGACATATTTGTTTTAATTTTTTGCAATTTGGAATTCTATTCATTTCTAGAGTTGAGAATCTGGCCACTGGCCATGAATGAAGATTTGCCCCAACTTGTCACCAAGAGTGTGCTAGTTCCTTTTCCTTTAGGAGTTTAGCCATCTTTCATTTCCATTTTAACTAAACTATTGGTGCACATTTTAAGATATAAAGGAAACTCTTTAAAGTATGAGCTCTTCCACTTCTAGGTTGCTGATCATTTCCTTTTAGCACATTGAAAGGACATTCATTTGGGAAACCCGATTCCTTCCATAACGTAAGACATCCATTAACGGTATGCCGTTCATTGGTTCGCCGGCCATTGGCAAAGGAAATACCGGACCTTGCTGCCATGAGTCAGGGAAACAAATCTCTCCATTTCAGGGGATGCTTTTTGCTTTTTGTTGCAGTGACTTAGCTGAACCCTGGTGTCTTTGTGTGTTCATGTTAGGTAATGTGTTGTGGCCCTGGTTCTGGGTAAAATGACAAAGCTAGCACTTTGACCAGAGAGTGACATCCCCATCTGACCATTCTCTCGGAGCTCACTGTCCTATTTATTTATTTTTAATTCACTCATTTAATGTGTTTGTTCATTTCTTCACTCATTCCTTGATAAGCAATATTTATTGCTCCTCGCTTAAGAAAAAGATTTAAGAACCTACTATATCAGGTTTTTGTTTTTTAATTAAAGTCAACCCAAGTTTTAGCCTGATAAGATATGTGAAGATACATATATATGCACACATATATATACCCATAAAATTCCAATTTTCTTAATAAGAAAGACTGAATTGTCATAACAGTAGTTGACTTATTTTCAGGAATTCATTGAATTTCTAAACTGTTATTCTTCTGAAGATTTCAGTGGTTTTTGTATTGTACATCATTCATCTTAAACATGAGCCCTGAGAGTATTTTGAGTTTCTAACAAGAAGCAGGAGGCCTCATCTAACTTTGACTGAAGGATAGTTCCTTCTCCCCCACCAAGGTAGGCCTTGTCCTCTTCATCTGTATATGGCTTTGGGAGGGACAAATGTGGAGCACTGAAAGAGGTGTGGCTTTTCCTAACTAGAATTTCTCCAGAGGCATGCTTAAATATCAATGAAGTACCAGTTATTATTACCAGGTGAAATATTTAAATTTCCAATATGCTGTTTTGAGGAAGAATAAAATTATTCCTTCTCAGGAAGCAGACAAATGGATACAAGCTAAATACATGTTACTAATTACTCTTACTGTAATTATTACCTGATCATTACAAATAATAATAGCTAAAATTTAATTAAAAAATCCATTGCCATCAAGTCAATTCCAACTCATAGCAACCCTATAGGACAGAGTAGGGCTGCCCCTAGAGTTCCCAAGGAGTGCCTGGTAGATTTGAACTGCCTAACTTTTGGTTAGTAGTTGTAGCTCTTAACCACTATGCCACCAGGGTTTCCAAAATTTAATAAGAACATGCAATTTGGCAGACACTGTTCCAGGTGCTTATATGGACCATATTTTGTCAGACCTAAGATGAACATTTTTATTATGGATTGAATTTCGTGACTTAAAAACATATATTGAAGTCCTGGCCCCTGTACCTGTGGATATGCTTCTGTTAGGAAATAGAGTTTTTCTTCTGTTATATTAATGAGGTCGTACTAGAGTAGAGTGGGTCCTAAACCAAATCACTTCTGAGTTATAAAAAAAGAATAGTCACAGGGACACCTACAGGGGAAGATGTGCTACATGAAGACAGACACACACAGCAAATGCATCTATAAGCTCAGGAACCCCAAGCATTGCTGGTAGCTACTAGAAGCTGAAATAGACAAAGAAGGGCCTCCCCCTAGAACCACACCCTGAATTCAGACTTCTTAAAAGCTACCCACCCGTGGTATTTCTATTTTGGCAGCACTAGTTAATTAAGATTTTTTTTTTCCCCACATTTTAACATCTCAAAAATTGGGATATGTCCGACAGCCTATAGCAAGTCATAGTTTATTTGGCAGTTTTTTTTTTTATCTTTCTACACAGTTCATAAAATATAATAGGTCTTTTAGTCTCTGAAATAAACCATATACTCATCCAGATATTATAACAACTATGTGAGTTAAGTACTATTATTACACACACTTTGCAAATACAATTGAGTTAGAAACATTAAGTAGCTTGCCCAAGGTAAGAATTTATTAGGTTGCAGAGTTGGGATTCAAAGCCAGGCAAAGTGATCTCAAGGCCTGGACCCTCAGCCTCAATGCTTTACTACATCCCAATGGACTAAGTCTTTCTTGGCTGGGTCTATTTACCTTCCAATCAATAGTGGGTTAGGAAGCCTGCCTATATAATGTCATGTGTGTTTTATCATCCATATTTCTAAAATATGTTCCCATAACTCTTTTGCTGTATTCCACGTTAAGCTGAAAGTTGCAAAATTTCTGACTTCTGTATCTACAATGGTTACAACATATACTGACTTCTGGGTGTGTTTGTTCCTTATATTTAAGACCTGGCCTCAAATCCTGAAGTTCAGCATCAGTGTTGATTTAGTAACTTGATATAATCTAGTGTCATTGTATATTGACCTCACAAATTAGACTCATGAGGTAAGCTTCAATCACAAGATTGAGGGACAATTGGGATAGGAGGAGAAATTATTGTGAAGCCAACTGAAATCATGAGGTCTATCTCTGCAGAACATTCAACAACACTAATACAACCTCAAGACATTTTTATTCTATGTTGGGTTTTATTTTTCTCGATTTAAATGAGATAAGATATTGGATTCAATAGCTTTGTAGATGGGTAAGAAGAGATGAGAATGCAACTTGTTTCCGAACAGAACAATAAGAAGCATGATTATTTTAATATGAAGCCATGCTCACCTTCACTACCAAAAAAAAAAAAAATCCGTGTAAATAGAATTAACAGGTGTGATACTACTAACTCATGATGACCTTATCAAACACCATTACATGTCTGTCATAATTATTTAGAACACTAACATAGGAGTCTCAAGCATATAGTATGCCTTGGTCCAATAACACAGGAAAGTTAATGAGTTGGGGGTGAAATGTTCTCATTAATTTGACTATTTATATAGAGACCACTTGAGACATACACACTAAGAAATGGTCTCTGAACAAACAGAGACATAGGGTCCTATCATGGAGATGAAACACATGCAATATGTCATATTTGTTAACTATGAAAGATAAATTACATCATGTGTATATGTGTCTGTGTAGAGGCTTCAAAAGGCATGGATGTATGAGTGGTTTCAAAGAGAATGCCCTCTTCAAATTAGGAAGAGATTTCTTTTTACTTGAGGATCTAGACTCATAGGTCATGTGGCCTCAACCACAACTTGACCATTAGTTCAAACCTAGATTAAACATTTTATTATGAACTGGTGAGAGTTTAATCACTTCTGTTTATTTTGCTTAGATATATCTACAGTGCCTTTCCTATTATGTAGTAAATTTTTTGTGGTAGATTCATAATCAAACTTAATTCATCATATAACACATATTTATTATTTGTTATGCACCTAACATTATGCTCAGGACTGGGAATGTTAGAAATAAACATACAATTCTTCCTTTTAAGAATATGACAGTCTTGTTGGGAGATAAGTTATAAATTCATACAAAATTAAAAGAGTATGAATAACCAAGGATTCATATTATTTACTAATTAGGAGTTTGAACTTCACACTGTAGATGATGGGGCACAATGGGATAACAGGAGTTGGAGATGTGTATTTCAGAAATATTAACTTAGCAGCTGTATAAAGGAAAGATAGAAGAAAAGCAAGCTTGAAGACGAGCCCAGTCAAGAGGTTAATGTGATACTCCAGATGAAAGATAATGAAGGCCTGAGATAAAGCCAATGCAGTGGGGAGAGAAAGGAATGAGCCAATTCAAGAGATGCTGTAGAGTAGAATGCTCCAAAAAGGATGCCAACGTGATAGCGATAGCAATAGAGGGAAAGGGCACTGCTTGGAATGATTCCCAGGTTCCTGATTTGGGCGAGAGAGTACCTGGTGGTGCCAAACACTGGCAGAGTTTTATATAATCTTCTTTGTCATCCCCCATTCTCACTTAAAACTACCTCCTGAGCAGAAAAAGCAAGAACATTAAATCCACTAAGTAGCACAACAAATACAGAGAAAATGTTATAATATTCCAGGTGAGGGTGTCTTATTAGGCTGGCTCTTCTAGAGAAGCAAAACCAGTAAAGCATATATATATATACACAGAGAGAGAGAGAGAGATTTATATCAAGGAAATGTCTCATGCAATTTTAGAGTCTGTATGTCCCAAGTCTGTGGGGGTAGGAAAGAGGCTTCTCCTGATTCACGTAGCCACAGGACCTGGCGAACCCAAGATTGGCAGGCTTGAAAGCAGAGCTGTGGCAGGCTGTGAAGATCAACAGCGCTCAAGACTGGCAGGCAAGCTGCTAGTTCAAGTCCCAAGAACCAAAGGTCAGATGAACAGGAGCCAGCTTCAGGATCCAGAACAAGCAAAAGCCCTGGCAAGGTGAGCAGGAAAAGCCAGGTGGTGGAGGGCAGAGAGATGAAGGCTGAGGGGGCAGTGAGCTGCCACAGGCCCCGCCCCTGCTGGTACCACTCAGCAGATCCCATCATAGGGATGACCCCTACCAAACCTCCACAGAGAAATGATCACAACATTATAGGACTGCCGAAACATCGAGAATCATGGCCCAGCCAAGTCGACACACAATAACGATCGCAGAGGGTATTCAGTAGAACTGTGGCAAAGAAAATCAGATTTCAGGAATTTTCACCATAGGTGAAGAGGAAAACAGAAGGAGCAGTTTTGATCACTCAAAATTATTCAAGAAGGTTAGTAGAAACAGTAGAGAATTAAACCCACTAAGTATCATGAAAGAGACACATAAAATGCTGGGAAAATATCCCTAGATTACGTAAAAAAAAAAAATTAAACATTTGGTGTTGAGTCAATTCCCACGTGTGTCAGAGTAGAACTGCACTCCATAGGGTTTTCAATGGAACTAGATCTCCAGGCCTTTCTTCCAAGGAGTCTCTGGGTAAACTCTAACCACCAACCTTTTGGTTAGAAGCCAAACACATTAGCTGTTTGCACCACCCACGGTCTCCTTAAATGACCTACACTTCAAAAATTCTCCAAATAGGAATATACTTACGTTTCATAAGTTAAGATTTTATGTTGAGGTCCTTATTCAGGTGGGAGGTCAAAAGTTATGCCCTGGGGTCACTCCCTGCCTTTGCGTGACACTTTAACCATGTGAAGTTCAGGGCGCCTTCTCCCTAGAGGTTTGGTTGTGACAGGGAACATCAGGTGTCCTTCTCATTCTTAACACCGTGATGTTGTTGTGAGAAGGTCAAACCCTGGGGAAGTATATCCTATGTCTGTCTACTAGAGGGCTATTTTCTAAGCCACCTAGCATTATATATTCTGCCCTTTTTCTAGAAAGAAAAGAACTGCCAGTTTCCAGACCCCCATACATCATCGTCCCACTTCAGTAGATTCAGAATCTGACAAGACACAAGGCGGGTGCGTATTTCTAAAATGTTAGACTATCACTTGCTGGGAGAATTACCTTGACAGCTGCCTCCCACCACAGGGGACTGGGGCAGAGTCCACAAAAGGTTCAGAGAATTTATGTAAACCTCCGCCTTCTGAAACACAGGGAAATGGATAGCTGAAGCAAGCAGAGCCAGACTCAAAGCCCACCCTATGATCTCTTGGGAAACGCATCCCCATAGAGCATTTTCCCCTCCCTCTCCGCCCCTTTGGTAACAGTTCTGAGCAAGGATCAACTTCAGCTGTGCAACATGCTGGCCAAAATTTCAGAAACCCTGGAACCAATTTATTCCATCTGGAAATTAGTTTCAGCTTTTATTGCTGTAGCATTTAGTCCAAACCAGACTTGGTTTCCAAAAGGAGGTCCTGCTGCTTTACCGTCAGAATTTTCTCTTTTCTAAAGAGCATTTGTTTAAAAGATTATAAAGTGATAATCGATATCAAAGGTCTGTGCATTTTTTACACTAGCTACATTTTTCCACAGAGGCTTTCTTACAGGCTCCTTCTTTTCAAGGACATAAGGAAATTCTACCACCGGTTACTAGAAAAAGGGGAACTTGGAGAACTTAAACTGTTCTCTTATACATGTATATTTTAGTCAGCTTTTCTCTCATGCCACATAGTGACTCTGTTTTCTTAAAGTAGCAGTTAAATGGGCTGTTTGATCTTTTTGTCAAAAGAAAAATGTGGGACAAAATACAATTTTAATAAAAATATGGCCCCCAAGTCCATTTTTACAAACAAAATTATGCAACACTGAACATTTCAAATAGTCTTATACATAAAATCTATCTGTTTCCATCCAACTGCTACTGATTAAACATTTTATAGTTCCATTGTGATTAAGTATTCTATTTATATATTTGAAAATGATTTGTTTGGAAAGGTATGGTCTAGAGTAAGTCTTTCATTTCTGAGAATGACAGCCCTTCAAAAAGTAGAACACTATGCACTCTGGAAATCCACCATCTGCTTTCTTATGACTTTACAACAAATGACAAACCTATAGTAAAACAGGATTGAGAGAAAACAGTATAAATAATGCTAATGGCATTCATTTGAGATGTTCAAAAATGCATCCACTTTTAATTAAGCCAAGGTACTGTCTTAGTCCCCAAAGAAAATTGCAACTACTTTATTGCTATCTATATTCACCTCTAGAGTTAAATTGCCAAATGGCCAGAAATTTAGCCAGGTCTAGGAGGCATCCTTAATTCATCCCGATACAGGCTGAATTTATCAGGTGTTAGGACAGGCGAAGATGGTGTATACCAGGCCTAGGCATTAAAAAAATTAGGCATGCTTTAATCTCATAAAGAGAATTGGATTACGGTTATAGTAAATATAATTGAGAGAAAAAATGCTCTAGAAAATGTGCAATAGACCATTTTCCAAGACAAGTGTTTGTTGGTGCCAACAGACAGTAAGGACCGTGTGCCAGCAATTTCCCACCATTTGAAACTTCACTGTTGTTTCATCTTTGCATGACCAAACAGGCATCTGAAACCACAGACTAAACCCAGTTTTGATTCTGCCTATCCAAACCGCTTTTAGTGAAATTTTGTAAATCAAAACAAAATTGCTCTCAGACTAAAATAAACTTAACGCCAAAATCAGACCCTGATTTTTTTTTTTTTTTTAGGACCATTATTCATCCCCAGGATAAAGGCCTCCATAGCAGCAATCCTTCTAAAGACGATTAGCAAAGGTCACCAGGAGTCAAAACTTACATCCCGCTTGATTCTTCCTTCCTAGTGAATGCCCTGCTCCTGCGCACACCCAGGGCACCGGGGCTCTGTATGCCCTGCTCACCATTTGCTTGCTCTAGGTGTCTCTGATTGTCTTTTCCTCTCCTGTTCTCTCCATCCCAACTGAAGGCGATTCTATGACTTCTGGCATCTCTATTAAGGAGTGAGCCGCATGGAAGTGATTAACTTTTGAACTGCAAAACTGAAAACACTTTCTTGCACACTGTGGAAATGAAACGTGTCATGTAGCAAACGGGTTCCCCTGATGGAGTTTGCAGCAAGAAAGAGAAATCTTTGGCCGAGATTTTGGTTTTGTTGTTGTCATTGTAGATCAAAAGGACGTGATCATCCTTTCTGATAGCTCTTTTTTCCCCCTTGGTAAACAGCCTCTGAGTGAGTTCATTAAATATTTAAACAGTTCTGGTATCTATTAATGTTATCAGACACATGAAATATGTCTGATGGATTTATTCTGCCGTTAAGGAGCCATACCCCAGTGTCCCTCCTGGGACAGAGCTCCAGCTGTTTAAACTATAATTCCATCACTACGAGAAATGGTGAAAGCACTGACCTCTTTGAAACGGACTCATTGCTACTCAGCCTGTAAATTGCAAATGAAACCTTTCTGTAATAATGCTAAAATATGCATGCATAGGAATTAAAGCATTCAGGGCCACCAGAAAAGCCTTGTGTGTTTTCTTTAACCTCCAAACATCTAGTGGAAAGAATCCAACGAATCAATGCCTGGGACAGATAAGTGATTAGGAAGTGTATGGGTCTTTTTAGGTTCAATAGCGGTACCACCAGGTATGGAGGAATCTTAACCAATTCTCTTAAACCTTTAAAAAAAAAAAAAAAAACTTTAGGTTTTTAAAATTCCATTACTGTTTATTTGATTGGTTTTCAAAGGAGATAAATGTTACTGATACTGTGGCCTTACTTAGCCTCCATAAAAATCAGACTAATGGGAGATTACGCATGACGTCCTTCAAACTGTGAGCTAATTTGTTGCTTTGCTTTTACCCACTTCAAGCTTATGTGGAAACTTCCATCACAAATAAGATGTTGGATATCTGGCCGAGCTTTCAAGTTGGAGAAGTGTTTCAGTTCACTGGTGGGTTATCCATGGCATTGCATGTATGTGTACTTGTTTTATATCCATTTAACTTGATATTGAATGTCCCTAAATGACTTGTCAGAAGTATTGATAAAGCCGTGGTGCTTCTTAGAGATGTAGTTTCAAAGACTTCAAATTGGAAGAGTAGGACTAATTATTTTAAAAAACTTGTTGTTCTGAAGCCATCAAACAGACGGCAGACCTAGTACCTTGAATATGATCAGATTCTCAAGTGTTGCTCAGTGTTGGATATGCACAACTGTGATTGCGGATTGCTAATATGCAGATCAAATTTGTGAAAACAAAAATCTGGGAAGCATAGTGAATACGTTAAATGACAGAATAAAGATCCCAAAAAATCTGATAAGCTAAAACAATGGCTTAAATCTAATAAGATGTCTTGATGATGATAAAGGCACAATCCTACATTTCATTCTTTGGAGGAAATTTTACAGAAAATTAGGAAACCAGAGTTGGGTAAAGACAAAGGAAGCAAATGACAGAAAAAGATGTTTTTCAAGGAAATTTTGGGATCAGTAAATTCGCCCTAGTCTTTAAATCACATTCTTTTGTCTATATGAGAGGTTAATGCTGAAATGCATGGGCGAGGTGGAGTTTGGTGGCACCAAACTCTTCTCTGCTTCTCTCTTTGTGCTGGAATGAAGTTAACACGGACAGAGTAAGGAGTTTATAACTTGACAAATAGTGAAGAAAATTCAGAAAAGCCCCTTGGCTACACTTATAAATTTCTCTTTTAATTATGCCAGTCTGTATAAGACGGAAAGAGATGCCACTTATCTTGTTGCTGTCTAGCTACTAAGTATTTCTACATTCTGAGACCACAGTTAGACAGAAGAGTTGGGAGTCAATAGGCTATGAAATAAACAACTCTACTAATACACAAGAAATGGAGTGTGACTTAGCGCTACATAACCGTAGAGGTTTTATTTAGCTTCAAGCTTATCATAAACCAACTCTATAAAGACTGCCAATAAAGGTTAATGTAATCTTATTCTTCATTGGTACCTATAGAAGCTAATGCAAAGTTTAATAATCAGCCTTATATAATACATTGGTCACACTACTCCTGAATATCATTGTCAGCATAGGGTACTACCCTTTAGGAAGGACAGAGATCGACAGGGGGCATCCCAAGAGTAAATCAGATGGTAAGAGGGCTGAAATGATCTCAAATGAGCAATGATTGCTGGCACACGGTGAGTGAATTACACTGAATAGGCAACAGGTACTGGAGATGGGGAAAGGGGATTAGAACTGTGTGTTTCTGATTAATATCATTAGACTAGTAAAAAAGGTACATGTTATAAAGGGATCAGTTTCAGCCCAGCATAAAGAAGAACTTTTAAACAAGTATAGCTGCTAACCAAAGGGTTGGGAGTTCAAATCCACCAGGCACTCCTTGGAAACTCTGTGGGGCAGTTCTACTCTGTCCTACAGGGTCGTTATGAGTCAGAATCGACTCAACAGCAATGGGTTTGGTTTTGGTTTTTTTTTTTTTTTTTTTTTTAGCTATCTGAAGACTACATAGGCTGCCTCAGGATACTGTGAGTTCTCTTGCACAGGAAGTGCATATCATAAAATAATTTAGTTTGGTGAAAGATTCAAGCACAGGAAGACAGTTTGGATGAGATGACCTAAAAACTCTCAGATTATATGAATCTATAACCTTTTCAGGACCCCAAAGAAGACCTATGAGAAAGGCTACTTCAGAATGCATAAATGGCAAGACTCTAAAATAAAAAGGTATACAAAGAAGCTTCCAGGACTGCATCTCTAAAATATTAATGCCCACTTTGTCCATAGTAAACATTCTATATGGCAAAGGACTGTTGTCACCAATTCAGTGTCCACATTTAGAGACCAACATTTTAAGCAACTAAAATGCAATTTGAATTTCCTTAGAGCTTTGGAAAAAGACATATTTAGTGGTTATTAACCCAGTACTTATCCTTCCATCGCACAAAATGCTTCTTTTCCTGAAGAATCCCTTGCAGAGAATTCCCAGGCTGGGACAGGGCAGCCGCCTTGCAATTGGCATCGAAACCACAGGGCATAGCCAATAATGATTTGCAGATAAAGTAGCTGTAAGAGAAAGATGGTAGTCATTTTAAATAATTTCTGCCACTGGGATTTTTTCCTTTTCATTTTAATCATTTAAAGGTCAGTTCACCTAGATTCCTGGGTTTAACCCCTTTAATTTTTTCTTTTTTTTTAAAGGATCAAGGGTATAGAGTGTATGGGCACAAAGCAATATGAGTACTCCTTCATGGGACATAAGCTTTAGGGAACTAAAGATAGGTTAATTCCATGCCTGATTCATTCCATGGGCCATTTAACGAGAGTCTCTGGAATTGTTCAGCCAATAATGAACTCACAGGATCTAAAGGTAATCACGGCTGCAATTATTAAAATTTACACCAGAATTCTATTACCCTTTCCACAGATAAGTGTCTTGTATTAAGTGGTCTAGAAGGGATGCATGAACTGGTTCAATAACACCAGAAATCTCTCATTTGTTCTTTTTCACATTCATTCTCCCCTGCCCCCCCCCCCCCCACCATCATAGAAACATGCTTCCAGTTAATTCTTGGAAAATATTTATTATTTTGTGTGTAGTAATTTAGAGCTTAACGCTGCTTTTCTATGCATTAACTCATCTAATTCCTTCAATTCATGCTTTTTTCATTATTAATAATATTAAAAGCCAATACTTATTGATTTCATAGCCACCTACCAAGCACTGTTCTCTAAGTACCTTTCAAGTATTATCTCGTTTGATACTAACCCTAATCTCAATTTACAGATGGGAAAACCAAAGCTTGAAAAGGTTAAGGATCTTATTCCAGATCACACAGCTGGTGACAGAACTAAATTTGTATGCAGGGAGGTTGACAATCTGCTCTTAACCACTACCCCAACTGCCTCATCATCTCTGAGCATCCATGGTGCACTTTAGGGCATAGGTTATACCATACTTAACGGAAGGTTTTAAAAAGAAGGATGCTTTTACTTATCTTTGTTTTTAGGTGAAGGATCTCATGGTTCTTCTAACAAGATATCATAATGTGAATACAAAATTCCCCTTTGACTCATATAAGACCAGCAATAGCAGTTGTGAATATTATAAAGGCAAACAGGGTGAAACATCCAGGGTGTCAATGAGTTCAGTAGTGTTGTAAGAAAACAAAAAATATGTATAGCTATATCAATCTTTACCTCAGTACAATACAGACCAGAATCCAGACATGAGTAAACAACCAATACAATTTCAAATCTTGTGGGTTTATTTTAACATTAATGCTAAAACCAAAGAATTCTTGAAATGGTATAAAAATATGATTATAACCCAGGAATTTCACGTTTAATGTGATATTTAGCATTTTCTAGCATGTAAATGTATGTATACCACCTTGAGTATTTGTACAAACTCAATCAAAAATTCATGCTCCTAAAAACAGTTGGCTATCAGCCCACAGAGGAGGAAGGAATATGTATAACCATCAGAAAAAATTAATATTTCATCTTCTGCTAATTCTAGTTTGAAAATAAAATGTGTGCAAAAGGAAAAGTACGTTATAGTCTATAGACATTTCAAAAATAATTCCTAGAAATTATACAAAGAATATTCACTGAATAATTTCCAATCCATTGTTCATATGTTTTGGGCAAATCCAGGAAAAGGTCAATCTCCCTTCGTGTTTGATATTCGTTTAAAAAATGAAATGTTATCACTGTAGACTCAGTAAGTGGGGTTTACTCAAGACTGGGAGAAGTCAAGCTCATTTTTATTCCACCGATTGCTTCAAATTATTTTTCAAACATTTTGGATTTGAGGAAACTCAAAACATATTTTCTAAGTTCTCTTTTCCTTTCAAACCCACGTGTTTGGTAAAAGAAATTTAATCCATATGTTTCTGATTCATTTTGAGTTAACTCATCAGATTGTTGATTTTTAAGATCTATTTGATGTCCAAAAGCTTTTTGATCGTTGCAATTTTTCTTTCCCTCTGAAATAGTATTTTGTTTTTTCGTGTGTAAACAAACGTGAGTCTCAAAGATTCGTGCTCCATATACCGAGGATTTGAATGGGTGCTAACTCATTTAAACCCATTTCAGTCATCTAGGGGGAATTGTGACATGTATAATAGTTCAGAGTGCTCCAGTTGCTTTTTATTTATATGACTTTCTTTGAAAACTCAACCTGAATGATGCTATGGATACATTTTATGAAATCTACAAATATTTTTATAAAACTTTATCTGATTTAAGTAAATATGAGCAGGACATAAAAATAAACATAACTTTTGTAGAAACATGCCTTTAGTGGGAAAGCATGTCTCTATTGAAGATGAAAGGAGTGAAAAAAAGGACATTGTCACTACACTGATAAAACCCTAATGCTCATCCAATGTACCCTCAGATGAAATGGGACCATAGGCCAGGGCCACTATGTGTTTAGGGGAGGCTTACCAAATCTTTATAATTCTTGTTATATAATTTAGAACAAAGAAACCAGAGGTTTTAGAGATTGGAATATACACAGGGAAAATCCCCTACCTTACTTAGCCTTCCTTTTCTTGGAATTGAAATGGAAGGAAATAAATGATAAATGTTGGTCTGCCCACATGATTAAAATATACTGGCCCAAGGCAATGTGTCCCATCATCAAATACTATTGGTTTTAATATTCCTGCTGAAAGTAAGGCTATCAGATGAGGCCACAATGACTTATTTCCCATGAATAGAGAGGGTGTGAAGAAAAAAGGATTTCACAGATCTTGTGAAACGCTAGATAGCCCTGAAGCCTAAAGCAGAATGCACATAAAAGTGAGCACCCATCTTCTCACGGTCAAGGAAAATATGCTCTTTTGCTTCCGTGAAACATCACAGAGAACTGATTTTCATCCATGAATGTCTGCCCAGGGCACAAATCTGCACGGCAAACATCTACAACTAGCCCAACGAATTACTCTTGGGCTGATCAGTGAATGTTTGCATTACAGATACTTTTACTGTGAATAATATAACCTCTCACTGGAACCGCTAAAGGGTTCCCGAAACTTGTGGGTCTCAGCCTTAAATGGGAGAAGTGGGGATATTCTGGTTCTTTGGTTAACAATGAAAAATAAATATGGAGGAACTGTTTCCTCCCTGACTTACAGGCAAATATGCCTGCAGAAGGGGTCCTTGCCAGACCACAAGCGAGTGATGCTTATTCCTTTTTTTGAGGAAACTCTGGAAAAGAGAATAATGATCAAATTTCTCCTTGCTCAGATAAGAAAAAAACACACAAAATAGTCATTTCCCAATCCTTTCTTTCAAAAGGACACAAGCAACCTCCATTTATTACTCATTTTTCTTACTGGGTCCTTTGTAATAACATTCTCTCAAGAGTGAAAAATTTTAAAACTTGGACATTCCATTCTAACTGGTAGCTTCACACTAGTCCCCCTGGTGTTGAATTCACTTACCAAAATCATCTTACAAAAGCAATATGGGGAAACTTAAACCATTATAGTCTTTATAGAAATATATACCCCATACATGCACACACACACACACACACAAAAGCACGTACACACACACAGGCATGCCCATGCACCTCATATGCACGCTCTCTAGGATCTCAATATTGAATGAAAACTCTCATCTTCAAGATAGTTTACAAATGGGCATTAATAATTTTTAAAGAACAAAGATCCATCTAGGTAGCTTGTCTTTTCCTATTTACATCTTGAAATTGAAGGTTTTTAAAGCTGAAGGTGAATTGTATGAATCTGAAGTGGGTGTGTTTGCTGAGTTCATAAAGACTAACGTTCCCCCAACAGCTTTGCTAAAATCTAGATCTAACGGATGTCACAATGGGGCCGATCCTTGCCTTTGAGATAAAGGTGCAAGCATCCTCTAGCACCCATTATACCTATTGCCAAGTTGATTCCCATGCACAGCGACCCTATAGGACAGAGTAGAATCGCCCCATGGGGTTTCCAAGGAGCAGCTGGTGGATTCGAACTGTCAACCTTTTGGTTAGCAGCAGTAGCTCTTAATCACTATGCCATCAGGGCTCCTCTAGCACATTGGTTCTCAACCCTTTGCAGCTTAGAATTATCTAGGGATCTTTTTTAAAAAAATTCCAACATCCAAGCCCCACTCTAGGCAAATTGTATCAGAATCCCTAGGGTTGGGTGTCTGTATTTTTTCAAAGCTCTCTGGTTATTTATAAGGTACAGCCAGGCTTAAGAATGTTGCTCTGAGAATTACCTGTTATCTTGAGCCATCAGCTCCAGAAAGGGAGAAGTTAGGGGACGGACGGGTGATGGGAGAAAAGAAGTGGGTCCCCAGAATAGCTACAGTTGCTATGTGAAAAAATTATGCCCATACAAACACATTAATACACTATAATGAAAGATGTAAAGCCAAATAAATATGATTTTAAAGCCTAGTTTCCTGTTGGCAATCTTTGAAGCATAATTGAAGAGGGAAAAAAGGAGTGACCTGCCAGGACCTTTTCATCAATACTGCGAGTGATACTATGAAACAAAAAGATATTTATAGTTCCCTTTAATCGTAAAAAAAAAAAAAAAAAAAATTTTTTAATCGTAAATCTTGTATTTACCACCTTTCTACTTTTTATTTTGAGTCTTTTGTTATATTTGAAATAATGGTTCATTTAGGTCTTACTGACCTGATGTAAATCTTTCTGACCTTGAAAATAACTCCTTATACTTTAATATCACTCTCTAATTTGGAGTTCAAAAGAAGCTCCAAGTTTTGGTGTTCAAAACATCACCTTTATGAAGCAAATGCTGTTATTCTTTATTTTTTTTAATAATATTTTATTGTGTTTTCAGTGAA
Source organism: Elephas maximus indicus (assembly GCF_024166365.1). Classification (NCBI taxonomy): domain Eukaryota; kingdom Metazoa; phylum Chordata; class Mammalia; order Proboscidea; family Elephantidae; genus Elephas; species Elephas maximus. The sequence continues at coordinate 49,605,117 of NC_064833.1, forward strand.
GGTTTACACAGCAGTTTAGGCTTCCATCTGACAACTTTTACATTCTTTACAATGTGTGAACATTTTCATTATTTTCATTCTCGTTGTTCCATTTTCATTAATCTAGTTCACCTGTCTCCTTACATTCTCGTCTCTGTTTTAAAGCAATTTTTGACAGTTTCAATCCACATAGGTTATTTTTTAAGGGAGCACAGTACTTACGTGTGATATTCATTATTTTTTGAGCTAATTTGTCATTTAGCTATAACCTTACCCTTTATTTAATCTCCAACAAAGATACCATAAATGCTGATTTTAAAATATAACCAAAAAATGATATTTCACAAGTCATTTACCTTATAGCTTAGGTTCTTGTACTCACTAACCAAATGTTCTACTTATACAACTTTGAAAAAAATATTTCCCATAAAAATTTAATAAAAATTACATGAGAAAACTTTTTTAAAAACTACTTTACCTGTCAGTAAAGAACATAAGTGTGGTAAAAACTTGCAATCTTTTTCTAATGACTACGATCTAAAATATCTGATTTTTTAAAATCATATGGCTATGATAGATTACTAAGAAAAAACAACAAATATGCAGAAATAATAATTACAATAAACTTTTCCAGAAATGTTGACTATCTAAAATTTCTTCCAAAAAGGCACTTCCTTGTATCAGATACTGAAGTAGTCCTTTGTACTGACTCTCAGTACCTCACTAGCTGCCAGAATATTTTTTTCCTTCTGATCCCAGATTACCAATTATCTCTCTTTTTTTGAAAACCAGTGAACATTCTTAAGTCTGTATTTTGTGTTATTTTTATTTATTTATTTATTTATTTTTTATCTGAAGCATTTTATACTATTGCCCACACCCTCATTTTGAAACTTTTGCTTCGATGGCAGTGGGTTAGTGGGACCATGAAACTACTCTCTCCTGGTTTTTCTATCTCTGGCTTTACCAACTCCTTTGCTAGTTCTTCTTCCTACAGAAATGAAGACATTTCTCAAGGTTCTGTCTTTGATGTTCTTCTCTCATAATTCTTAATGTACATGCTATTTTAGCCCCTCATGTATCTTCCATTTTCACCTACCTACTAATGTCTCCTAAGTTTCCTTAAACACGCTCCAGATGTCTGGATGTACATCTCTACTTGGAAATCCCACAGCCACTACAAACTCATTATCTTGCATACACCATCCCCAATCTGCTGCTCCCTGTCTGCTTCCAATCTCAGTGAACAATATCCACCCATTCATGCACTTGCCTCCAATTCGGGTCTTAAACCCGAGTCCTTCTAAATTCATACAACCCTCTTTTTGCTGATCTAGATTGAGAGATTCAACCTTGTTAACATATTTAGAATCCATCTCCTCTCCAGCCTCACTTACACTGCCTTAGTTCCAATCTTTGTCATTTTTCACTTGGATAAAAAAACAAGCTTGTAATAAAAAGGAGCCTGGCCATCTAAGATGTATCAATGAGTCTCAACCCACCTGGATCAAAGGAGAACGAAGAACGCCAAGGACACAAGGTAATTACGACCCCAAGAGACAGAAAGGGCCACATGAACCAGAAACTACATCATCCTGAGACCAGAAGAACTAGACGGTGCCCAGCTACAACTGATGGCTGCCCTGACAGGGAACACAACAGAGAACCCCTGAGGGAGCAGGAGAACAGTGGGATGCAGACCCCAAATTCTCATAAAAAGACCAGACTTAATGGTCTGACTGAGACTAAAAGAACCCCGGTGGTCATGGCCCCCAGACCTTCTGTTGGCCCAGGACAGGAACCATTCCCGAAGCCAACTCATCAGACGTGGATTGGACTGGACGATGGGTTGGAGAGGGATGCTGGTGAGGAGTGAGCTTCTTGGATCAGGTGGACGCTTTGGACTATGTTGCTTTCTCCTGCCTAGAGGGAAGATGGGAGGGTAGAGGGGCTTAGAAGCTGGCAAAATGGACACAAAAAGAGAGAGTGGATGGAGGGAGCGAGCTGTCTCATTGGGGGGAGAGTAATTGGGAGTATGTAGCAAGGTGTATATAAGTTTTTATGGGAGAGACTGACTTGATTTGTAAACTTTCACTTAAAGCACAATAAAAATTATTAAAAAAAAAAAAAAAGGAGCCTGGGTGGAACAAGCAGTTTGCGATCCGTTACTAACCTAAAGGTTGGTAAATCAAACCTATCCAGTGACTCTACAGAAGAAAGGCCTGGCCAACTGCTTCTGTAGAGATTACAGCCAAGAAAACCCTGTGGAGCAGTTCCACTCTGTAACATATGGGGTTGTCATGAGTCGGAATCAACTCAATGGCAACAGGCTAGCTTGTATAATGTCCAAATCAATTGCCTTACCCCTCTTTTTACTCGTTTCAATCTGTATGCCACAAAGATGGTATTTTACAATGCAAACCTGAGATTATTGATTCCTTCTTGAAATCCTCCTCAATGTATTCTCAAATCATCCAGGCAGAGCCCAGGATTCTTGGTGTGGCAAACAGGTCCTTAATGATCTGTCCTCTACCAATGTCCCCAGCCTGGTATCTCCCTTCTGTCCTACCCTCACCCTGTTGCCCTCTAAGAGCATAGTCATACTCTTGCTCCCTGCCTTTTTCTCCCTGGAATTTCCTTCTTCCTCTTTCTTCACTCCAATCTTCTCCTCTCTCTGCCATCTTCTATTTATCCTTCAAAACACCCTCTATCAATAAAAAACCAAACCCGTTGCTGTCGAGTTGAGTTGATTGCAATTTATAGCGACCCTATCGGACAGAGTAAAACTACCCCGTAGGGTTTCCAAGGAGTGATGGTAGATTCAAACTGCTGACCTTTTGATTTTGACCTCTTAACCACTGCCCCACCAGGGCTGCCCCTTATGAATAAAGTTTCTCTAAAAGCCTTGTCTGATTCGTCGGGATCCTCATACTTCTCTTACCTTTTCCTCTGACACAGCACTTTCTACTCTGTAAGATATTAGCATCTCCCTTTCCTACTAAATTGTGAATCCCCTAAAAGTGGGACCATGTTTTATTGCCTTTTAAGTTCTGCTTTTAGCACTTCTAGTGCTCAGGTCGTTGTTGTTAGGTGCTGTTGAGTCAACTTTCCACAAGGCCTGAGTAAATGTAGGTTAAATGAATGCATGAATGAACTCATGAGTAAAAACACCACCTTCCCAGGGAGTAGAGTTACATTTTAGTGAATGTGTTATTAACCTGGGCTACCTGGATGGACTTAAAGGGACTCTGCATGTGTGCTACCTGAAATGTGCATATGCATTTCCCAGAAAGAGGGCTCAGAGATTTCATCAGATTTTCCTCTTTTCCCCCTAAAGAGTTAAGAAAGATTATGATGAAGAAATATTAAGGGGTTCACAATCCACCTCAATTTTAGAAATAGGAAGCCGAAACCATCTTCTAAAAGTTTATACCAGCTAGTTAATACATTGGGGAAATTATTGAGAATGTATATTTCTGCCTCTAATTAAATTATACCAGAACTTATCACATACAAATTGACCAACAAACATATTTATAAAGTTTAACCCAACCCAGCGCCATCAAGTCAATTCCAACTCATAGCGACCCTATAGGACAGAGAAAAACTGCCCCATAGAGTTTCCAAGAAGCGCCTGGCGGATTCTAACTGCCGACCCTTTGGTTAGCAGCCATCACTTAACCAGTACGCCACCAGGGTTTCCTTATAAAGTTTATTAACTATATAGTAGATGTATTTACATGTGTTAAGCCAAATGCATTTACAAAAATTATTTTATTGCTCTCAGCATGTAAGATTTTCATTATCTTTTAATTTAAAATAGAGAAATTCAGTCTCAGGATTAATGGATGGCTTGACCAAGAACATGCCCATAGTTTGTGGAAAAGCAACTCAGCTTTACCCATAACCCATTGCTGTTGAGTCGATTCTGACTCATAGTAGCCATATAGAGTAGAACTGCCCCATAAGGTTACAGAAGCAGATTGTGACATCTTTCTCCCATAGAGTGGCTGGTGGGTTTGAACTGCCAACCTTTCAGTTAGCAGCCAAGTGATTAACCACTGCACCTTTCTCAGCTTAATTAAATGGCTGTAAAATTCCAAGCTGTAAAATAGGGAAAGCAAAGAGATACACAGTTTCTAATTCAGATTTCAAAGAATCACAAAGTTGGCACTTTAATTACAATTTAACCAATAGTTGCTGAGGGCTACTTGGTAAATGCCTTGTATTAGGGGCATCCATGGGCCAGTCAATGGTGTTAAGGTGCATGAGGTATAATCAGCACCTAACCATGGCAACTGTTTCTGAATGGTCCCATTATTTTTATCCAGAATATTAGTTACTGTATGAATCAATCAAACGACATCAGTTTAGGTGAATTTAGATTTAGACTCTGAAAAATTATCATATTGAAATATTTTCTTTAATATAAAAATAAAAAATTTTAAATTTTCCTTAACATAAAAAATGGGCCTTAAAATTGTGATTGAAGTTTCTTGATTTTCTGGAATAAATCTAATGAGGCCAATCCTCTAGCCTTGAGTGGTAGTCCTCAATTTTAGTGAGGATAGAAATCACTGGAAAATCTGGGACCAGCCTTCTCCTCCCATTCAATTGATAATCCAGGGAGTGAGCAGTGGGCCTATAAATCTGGGTTTTTAACTCCATGCATTTCAAGTAATTCCAACTTGAGTGGAGAAACCCTATGTTAGGAATCATCCTTGGAACCTCAGGTATTAGCCAAGAGTTCCAGGTACAATAGTTGCAATAAAAACCATTTAAATGGCTTCTGCTACATGAACTTATGTCCTGGGGTCAACCAGCAGCCTTTTTTGCATTCTTTCTCATTTCTATCCAGCCCTTTTTGTAGAAGGGAACCAGATGACGGTGCAACTTGGATCCCAGATTACCTCCAACAGAGGGAGAGACTTGGGACTTTCCCTTGTCTTACCACTATTTACTGAAATGTTAATTAAATTCTGCTTTAAAGAGCTAGTCTTGGCTTCTGACCAAATATGAATTGATGATTTTGGAATGTTCATGTACTTTAAAACATTACATAATACTGCCTATGTATTTAATGCTAAATTAACTACTTTGGGTGAATAACCTCAGCCTGTTTAAAAATATACTTAATTCTGCTCACAGTGCTATAGGAAATAACCTCACCTGGTGCCCCAAACCACCAAGGCTGGGAGGGAGATGCATTAAGTAGTTAGGGTATCATGGCCCTTACCTTTCAGAGCAATTATATATCTGCACTTGTTAGCCCTTCGCCTCTAGACTGAGTAACTGGAAGCCCGTACTTCTTTGTATCTTGTCCTTCTACTTGAAATATGAAACTCCTTTTCCTTAATTGAAATGTTTGAGGTACCCTTTCCTACAGTCATTAAGGCTTAGTCAGGTCAAGGTTACATTGAAGACCCAGGCTCAAAGTGAGTGCTAGCTTATGACTTAGCAGTGTGGGACTGTTCTATTTTCCACATCCCAGAGTTCTCTAAGCCTGGTTTGCAAAGTTCCGCCTACTCCTTCCTTTGAGTTCACATAAGTATTTTCAACTCTCGACTTCAACAAAGCTCATTACATAACCTCTCTTGTTATACAGCTGTCATGAAGTCCAATGGACTTGGGTCTTAAATAAGAAGAAAAAAATACTTTGACGGCCTGCTTCTTCAGATCTTGCCTGTTTTTCTCAGAGCACCTTTTTTAGAAGATTCTATTTTCTCTCATATTTAGAATTGGTAATAACCGTGAGATTGTGACACTGGTTTTTCAAAAGTAAATTTAAAAGTATTCATCACATTTATCCCTTGGAGCATTTAGTCTTTCAAATATTCTAATCTCCCCCGCCTTCCATCCCTTGCCACACTGGTCTTTGCTTGGTTCGAGGGACCAGCCAAGCATGTCCTTTGCACAGGAAGTTTCTACTATCTGGAAAACAAGTGTTACTCTCCTCATGGTTAGCTCCTTCACAGACTTCAAATCTCTGCTTAATGTTAGCTCCAAAAAGAGGCCTTCCCTTCTCATCCAGTTTAAAGCAGCTTTCCCCACTGTTTCTTAGAGAATTTTTTTTTCCCCTTTATGATGAGTATAATAGTAGCTACAATATGTTGTGTTTTTCTACATATCCGACCTTGCTCCAGGTTTTACAGGTACCAGTTTATTTAACTCTCACTGTAACCATATGAGTATATATGCTTTTATTATCCCCATGTTACACACAAAGAAAGTGAGACACAGAAAGGTTTAATAACATGTCCATAGTCAAACAACAAGTAAGTTTTAGAGCCAGAATCTGAACCCAGGAAATCCAAAAATACAAATAAACGTGTTTTTATTTCTTTACTTGTTTAACGTCTGTCAAAAAAAAAAAAAATTAAAAAAAAATTTTTTTTTTTTTTTATCCCTCTTACACAGAAGCAACATTAGCTAAGGGACCGTACTGATTCTGCTCATTAATGTATACCTAGTATCCAGCATAGTATTTGGCAGATAATAGGCACTTAATATAGAAAGGAAGGAAAGAAAGAAGGAAGAGATAAAGATGGGGAGAAAGAGAGGGAAATGGGGGGAAGGAAGGGAAGAACAACTAAGTCAATACTGAATGATCTGATATATGACCAGAAAGAGTTATAATTTCAGTGGTACTCAGGCTAGCCTTATCTCAGACCTGGATGATGTAGTTCAGAGAAAAAAAAACCAAGCCCTGTTCCCCAAGTACAGACTGGAGAATGTGACCCAAACTGTGGAGTACACTGTCTGAGTGTAATAACCTTACTTCAAAATAAGGACTTTTAGAATCCTTCAAGTTCACTGAAGTGTAGCTGAAATGTTTCTGGCATTTGGATCCATGCTCACATCATAGCAGCAAACACAAATCCCAGTGCCTAGTTATTCTGGACTAAAGGCTAACAGTACAATCAAGGCAACATGGCAACTTTGTTCTAAGCTTGCTTCTGCAAGGAAGACAGGGTGAGTTACCTGAACAAATGAATACTAGTCATGCCTTATAAATTATTGTGATGTGGGTGGGCAATTTTGAGAGTGGGGCACTTGGCCACACCCTTGTCGGGCAAATCAACGTCAGATAAGTTGGTGTGATTTCGTGGTGACAGAATGACAAATGGCGGCCTGGTTTCCACAAGGTTGGGGCTTACTGTGACGTGTACGATCTCTCTTTGTTTAATTGAATAGAGTTTTGGGGAGTTGGATGGAGGAAGAGAAGAGGGGTGGCAGATGAGTGAAAGGGGATCTGAGGGTGAAAGAGAAGCTGGGATTTGAATGACTACCAACCTGCAGTGTGTTCTCCAAGTGCCGTTTGGGAGATGGTGCTTTCAGGGAGCACAGATCTTGCCCCTGTTTGCAGAGCAGACATTCATGGGTGCATGTTTCCAAGGACATGAATTATACTTCTCTGTGTCTGATTTGTAACTACACCTGTACGCTCTTAGAAATGCTAATAGGCAAATATAAATTTCGGTACAAAGGAAAATTTAATAAGAAGAGCATTTGAGTGAGTAAGAAATGTCTAATTTTTTGCAGTCATTAGGACGGGAGGAACATGCTTATCGTAATTAGGTAAGATTGATTTCGGGGCCGAACACCACCCACAATTTGTGTAGTCTGGGGGTCAGGCGGGCAGCTGCAGAAAGTGCTCGGCTAATTATGAGAATTCACTGTTCGTTAATAGAATCTCTCTCCACAAACAGCAGCTGTGTGTTTGCTCACGCAAATTATTAATTCTGGCCTCGCCTCAGCTGCAAGTTTCTGCTGTGTAGAAAGGAATCCTCAGATAGAAGTGTCAGTTATCACCCAAGCGATCCTAAGGAAGGAAGAAAAATATGAAATAAAAGAAAATATCCTCTAGTCACAGGTGTATAAAGATTTTACATCTACCTCCCTTTTCTGCATTTCACTCCCAAACAATTGAATGCCAATTTTGGAACTCATTAATCTGTAGGCAACCTAGTGAGATCTAATTTATACCTGTCAGGAGCAAGGGGCAGCAGCTAATAGGAAAGTAATTGCCATATAAGTTGGCTTTCCCACTTGATAGTATGCAAGATTTTAATGACAACCCTTCTCCATTGGAATACAGACTGGCCAACAGATAGGTTCTCTTTTTTTTGCAGAGAGTCACACTGTGAACAAAAGAGATATCTGGGTATCTTCTTGGGTTTTATTATATACTGCAAATAAAGTGGTAATGGCATCATAGATGTAACATAGGACTCACCTATTTATTCTCTGGAAGAAATAAAAATAATATTCCTGCAACATATAAACTAGTATTCTAACATTTGTATTTTGTTAAAGAAAAATATCTGGCTGGAATCTAATACTTTTATAAAAATATGATCTTCTGTTTCAAATTGAATATCTGACCTTGATAATGACATAGCTTGAAATGTCAGGACACTTAATTGGACTTAGGAGTTCCCAGAATGCTCTAGAGTGTTTACAAACAAAAGGTGGTATTTATTACAAAAAAGGAAAAGAGTATTTTACTCCATACCATTTTTTCTTCCTCCTAAAATTGTCTTAAGTGAAATTTTTCCATGAACAAATTAGAAACATCAAAGTTTGCCTAAGGTTACAGAAAACCAAAACCAAACCCATTGATATTGAGTTGATTCCAACTCATAGTGACCCTATAGGACAGAGTAGAACTGCCCCATAGGGTTTCCAAGGAGCAGCTGGTAGATTCAAACCGCTGACATTTTGGTTAGCAGCTAAGCTCTTAACCACTGCTCCCCAAAAGAAAAAAAAAACCAAGCTAGTTTTAAAACATAGCTTCTTGTTGCTTCATTTGTTGTCTTAACTGAGTGATCTTCTAGCAGGTCCTTTGGTTGGGGCCCAAAGACCATGATGTCTGGAGCACACAGCCAAAGTTCAAATCCCTTCTTTGCACTTATTCACTGGATCACTTTGAACAAATCCATGAACCTCCCTGCAGTCTGTTTCCTTCATGTATAAACCTTCACATCGTTATTACAGAATCAAATAAAAGCATGTATGGGAAAACACTTTGGAAGGAGACATACAAACATTAGTTGTTACTATTTTGTGACAACTGAGAGTGCTTGTGGAGAGAGCATACATTAAAATGCAAATTTCTCCAGGGAAGAAAGAGAGAAAATGGTTTACTCTTGTACACATTGCATCTGATGCTGTCATCCTTGTTTCCAAGTCAGATTTGACCAATCTTTTTGAATACTTGATTTGAGCTTAAAATCTATCCTAGGTGTTGTAGGGAATGCAAAATAAATAAGGCATAATCCCTGCCTTTGAGTGGTTTATCACAGAAACAATGATAGTCTGACAATGTTTATTTATTCAACAAACATTGGTACTCCCATACTGTAACAGGCACTGTTATAGACAACAGTTAAGAAGACATGATGTGTATGGGGGGGAGGTTCAGAAAATATGAGTCCTATATCTCACTCTGTTATCAACTAGCCATAACCTTGAAAAAGTCACTTCTTAGAGTCATAGTTTCTTCATTTGTGAAAAGGAGTATTTGAATAGATCTTCTCAAAAGTCTTAAAGTTCTATAATTTTTTTTTTTTAATTTAGGAAATGACTTTATTATATACTTAATCCTTGACTGGTATAAAAAATAGAGAACAGAATTAAACAAAGAGTTTCAAAGGAAAAGATCATCAAAATAAAGAACAATGAATTGATAATAAAGGGGACTAAAATAGCCCATTTGTTATGTCTTCATGGTGAAAAATTAGAAATTACCTAGGAAATTTGCTTCATGTTGAAAATTGAAATAGTTGATTCTGGCCAAACATTGATTTGGACAAATCACTTAACACTTTCTGAGCCTTATTATCCTAAACTATAGAAGATACCTGAAGCCCAGTCTCTGCCCTATATATCTCATATGGTTTTTTAAAGATCAAATGAGATAATATATAGGTGAATTATTTTAAATGGTAATGCTTTACAAATACAAGAAATCTGTTTTAATTCTTAGGATCTTGAATTATCTAATTTGTCTAATCACACTAAGAAAATCGACAGTTTCAGTAAGAATAATCAAGTCTCTATTCCACTCTGTTCCCTATGAGTGACTATTGCTTGGCATTTGGAGACACCTGAGTTCGATGCCTAATCATTTCATTCAGTTATTCAATATTTGACGTTGAGAGTTACCTAACCTTCTCGTACCTCTGTTTGTTCATCTGAAAAGAGGATAATCATATCTTCTTCAAAATGGCTATATATAAAGAAGAACCTAGTAGGGCCCCAGGTTCTACCAGGGAAAGGTACGACAGTCTAACACTTACCACTGTGAAGTGGTCCAGTTAACGGCAAATGCCATCTTCCCTGGTTAAGAAGTCTAACATCCCTTGATTTCCATTTCTATTATCCCCAATTCCAAGGTTTTATAATGGATGGTCACACTTAAATAAGCTGAAAAAACAAAAATTGTACACTTTTTCTATTACAGAGGTGCCTCTATGGCAGAAAATGTGGTATTTTATATAGCCAGACTTAAACAGGGAAAATATTAGGTCTGTCTCTATGGTGTTATGTGAAAGCTATGGGAAGATCTCGTCTTCAAATCCCCTCCTACTTTGTTCCTAATTTCATACTCCAACCACCTCACATCTGGGTCTGCTTTAGGGGAACCCAAACTAAGACAACACTCTAGCCCAGATTTGACTCCTTTGTTCTTATTCTACGAATATTCTGTCTTAGAGAATGTTCCAGATATTTACTGCTGTCTAAGAAACCATGCCAAAATCTTGCAAGGTCTCATGATGTCTTTGTCCACCTACAAGGGACCAATGTTCACATTTCATTAGTTTCCTTTTAAGTGTGAACATACGTATAATAGAAAGGCAAATCAAGGAAAGATAGTCTTCTTAAGAAGGAATGATGGCATTTGCTGTAAATTGGACAATCATCGGTTTAGCTCATAAATCTGCCACTGAGCATAGTTCATCATCATCAGCTGGGACAGTTTGATTGACACTAGAGGATCTACTTCCAAGATACTTTACTCACACCACTGGTAAATCAGTACTGGATATTGGACAGGAGCACAGCCAGAGCTGAGGAACAGGGCAGGGTGAGGGGGACTTTTCCTCTGCATGTGATTTACTTATAGACTCTTGTCTGGATTACATAGAGCCACAGTCCCAGGAAGTACTAGTGGAAGATAAAACCCGAGCATGGCATCACTACAGTATTACCTTTGTCAAGCAATCATAGAGCTCAAATTCAAGGATTAGGGTCATAAATCCCAACTTTTGATGGCAGGAGGCTCAAAGAATCTGGGGATCATGTTTTATAACTGCCACCATGAATGTCTCATTCATGGTTCAGTGTAGGAAACGTAAACCACTCTAGATATTTTAAGCCAAAAGTCTTTAATATAGGGAATCAGATCCTATGAGACTGCAGGAAGCACTGAAGAAGGAAGTTCTAGGCTGGTCCTCCTGAAATGACTTCCAGAACAATACAGACCTGATCTCTAGGGCAGCTCCTATCTCGGAGGTTGCATCTAGAACTCTGCTGAACCTAAGATGCCAATGCAGAGAATACAATTGCTTCTCACATCCAGGAAAACCGGAGAATGGACATTCATCTTTTCAATCTAGGAATTGGAAAGATCACGAAGATGCCACAGCTGTTACTGCTTTTCATCACCGAGGAAGCTGAAGGATGGCTATGGGAAAATGTGCAAGGGAGACTCAAGTTCCCACAATCTTGTTAAATCAGCTTCCAATAGTCTAGCAGTAGGTCTCAAACATCAGGGTACATCATCAGAATCACTTGGAGGGCTTGTTAGAACACAGATTCCCAGGCACCGCCCTAGAGTTTCTGGTTTAGTTGGACTGAGGCGGGGCCAAAAGTTTGCACTTCTAACAAGCTCTCAGGTAATGGTGCTGCTGCAGATCTGGGGTTCACACTTGGAAAGCTACTGGCCTGGGGGAATGGGAAGATGGCCTCTCCCTGACTTATACATCCCAAATCTCCTGTGAGTGTAGGGGGTAGAAACTAAACCATCTTTGTGAGGCAGCATAAGAAATGTAGTTTTAAATTCCCAACTTATTCAATTAGAGGGTGGTTATAACGGAGGATGAGTGAGCTAATCCAAATAATTAATCCTCAGAACTACCAGATAAACCATTAACTTATTAAGCATTAATTTTCAGAAATTCTGAATGGGTTCACATTCACCACAATCAAACCCCATTGCACAGGCTGCGATTATTTTTTAAAGTACTAAAGTATTCATCACGAACATCAAATATGACTGTTTTCTAAGTAAATATATGCAAAAGTTAAGTTTACAATGAAATTTTCCATGTCCAGGAGTCCAAATATACGCATGTAAATGCATTTTTTATGTGGAAAGTTTTCACAGAAACTTGTGGGAAATTTTTACATCACTCTGTGTTAAAATAACTTGCCATTTTCTCATGGTGAGGTAGAAAAATGCCTTTATTATTTGCTGATTCTCTTTTCAAGTAATAAAATTTTGATACTTGAGTGTTTGTCAGTTTTTACTTCCTTCTCCTTTTTAGCAGAGCAACTTTGGTGCCCATGAATATGACCTTCTCATACTCATTCCTTATCTTCAAACAGAAAATCTGAGGTGAGGAAATTTGTATTCAGTGTTCATTTGAAGAAAGTGCAGATGAATTTTATGTTGTTTGCTGAGTTAGTCTTCATTTGATTAAATAACATGTTTGCAGTGAAGAGAAGAAGCCGGAGAAGGCCTAAGGAGGAGAACAGCCCACCAATAGACAGCGACTTGGAACATCTGCTGCTCTGAGCATCCCATGGGTGGTGTGGGCTGTGACAATTATTTCACAGGTGCAACAACCTCATTATTCAGGTATGGCAGGAAGTGCTAAGACAATTCCCAGCTGAGGTAAAAGTGGAACTCAACAGTAACTCAGCTGGGTGCATCAAACTACATGAGGTATTCTATACTGAGGCAGACCAAGAGCCGCAGGCTTGTTATTAAATATATAGCTTTTCCTCTACATAAAAGCAGACATCTTTGTTTTTTACGGTTATTTTCAAAGGCAAAGCTGAAAAGTGCCTCATTTGAGAGTATTTCACTTTACTTAGTAAAGCAGCTATGTATCTGTGGCATAATTTTTCAACTAACTAATCCATACTTCAATCCTGATTTCAGCACCCAGATCCCCGGTGCCACTAGGCAATGATTAATATTTTTATATGGCCAAATACATGAGGGGACCAATAAGAGCCTTTCTGGAACAAAAACCCTGTGGCTAATTCCTAAAATTATGCTGAGTCACTTTCAGCAAACATGGCCCATGGTAGCCCCGCCTTTTTTGATAAAAATTCTCCAAACAAATCTAAGTCATTGAAGCATGTCTCATATCAAATTTCTATAAGAGAGCATTTTGTTTAATACTGATATAAAGTTTTTCAATGGGCCAAAAGCTCTGGGAAAATAAAGAGTAAGAAAGAGAGCTGAATAAGGAAACACTTTTGAAATGTGATAAGAATGTAGGTCAATCAAGGAGATTAGTGAGGGCAGATGTGTGTCTTTCAAATAACACAGGTCAGAGTTCTCCTTCCTCTGAACTTTATAGCATCAATTCATGACCAATTCATCCGGAAATCAATTATTCGAACACTCCTGAACTACTCATTGTCAGCATCATTAATTTGGCACTTAGCAGGCATTGTCCAATATAGTTCCTTCTCTGTATTCTCCAAATTTGTTAACAATAAACACTTAATGTATTTTTTTTTTTTTTAATTCAGGAAAGAAGTTAATAAAAAGAAAGAAGTCCAAGGTTTCAGGAGGAGGGGAGACGGATGAATAGGTGGAGCACAGGGCATCATTAGGGCAGTGAAACTATTCTGTATGATACTGTTATGGCAGACACATGACATTATGCATTTGTCAAAGCTCATAGACTATACAACACAAAGAGTGAACACTGAGGTGAACTATGGACTATAATTAATATAGAAACCTTGGTTGATCTGTTGTAACAAATATACCACAGGAATGTTAGATGTCAGTAATAGGAGAAGCAGTATGCAGGAGAGAGAGGTACATGTGAGCTCTCTGCACAATTTCTCTGTAAACCTAAAACTACTCTAAAAACAACAACAACAAAGAAACAGGTTATTCTGTGCCTTTACAGTGATTTCTTATAACTGTATCTGCAACTTAATGCAAATGTGATGTTTATGTTTGAATAAGATTGATTTTTATCCTGGAGAGGTACCAAAGACTCAGATGTGTGGGTTAGAATACCAGGGCTGAGAGAAAGCCAGGGAGAGAACAGAAACTGAAAAAATTGGTTAATGGAGGCAAAAAACTCCATCCTGCATCCTTGATTAACACAGCAAATGAGAAACAGCAGGGTTTACGTACTTTCAGTTTTAATCTATGTTCTTTAATTTACTTTCATCTAGGTGCAGAAGGAAATGAGCATTTAGTAGGTTGTGCTAATGGACTAATGCAAAGGTTTCTTTTTAATGTCAAAGCTATATATTTTTTAAAAGTCACAGGGTTTTGTTTAAGCAGAAAAATTTAAAGGATATAGATAGAAAATGTAACGGCCAAGCAAAATTACATTTATTATAATTTTTAGTTATAAAGAGAACTATTTGGTTAGAATAAGAACACTTTCTGATGTGGTTCTTGATTGCGTTTGGAAACAACTATTAGTAAAATAATAAAGGCACTAACCTGCAGGAATCCAGAGCTGGGTTTCAAATGATAAGCACAGATAAAGTTTTGTGGGAATTTAGGCAATTGTGTTTGAGGGGGTTAAGAAAGGCATGGCAACCATGTGACAAATCACTCAGTCATTCATTTGTCCATTCATTCAACACATATTTATTCAATGTCCATCTTGTGCCAGGTTTTTGCTCTCGTGTACCTTATAGCCTGGGTAAGAGGAGAGGGAAGGCGGAAGCAAATACACGGACAAATGGACTTAAGAAAGTAATGATGCTTACATAGAAAATGGAACAATGTTGTATGATGGGTCATGAAAGGTAGTTAGAATTCAGACATTAGCAGCTGAGGGATGCTAGGACTCAGGAAGACAGATGGTACAAGCAAAGCAGAGAACATAGAAAGACTGGGACACAGCATACAGGGAGCAATGTTTGATAGTATGTGCTGTATGTGAAGGAAGACAATCAGAAATACGATTGGAAATGCAGGTTGAACATCAAGGGTGGAGGGCTTTCAATGCCGAGCTGATGAGTTTGGACATTACTCAGAAGTGTTCAGAGGTTACTGGGCAGGAAAATGGTTGACCAAAGAGATGTGCTTCAAGACAACTAATCTGGAAGCCAGCTGAGGACGATTTGAGAGGGGAGATACTGTAGGGAGGAAGACCTGTTAGCCTGTGTTGGAGGAAGCCAGGCAAGAGGTAGTAATTAGGGTAGACCTGGAAAAAAAATGGGGCAAAATCAAAAGGAAAAGACTCAACAGGATGAGCAAGGAATTTTGTATGGGACCTCAGTGAAAGAAAATACCCAATGATGATTTCACAATTTTAAGCAAGGGCAACAAAGAGTGCCATTCTGAAAAAAGCCAGTAAAGTGAACTGGCTTTGCAGAGAAAGTGGTACATTTGGTTTGGGACATTATTTTACTAGCCGTAAAATGCCCAGCAGACAGCTAAAAATGCCATTCTAGACATACAAAGAAAGATAAAGGGTGGAGACTTGATTGTGAGTTAATCCTAAAGCAGTTAACAATTGAATAAAGTTCAATATTAATAATACCTTACATCTATGCATTTATATTATTAATTTATGTTTATTTCTCTCACTAGACTGTTAGTTCTTCAAATGCATGAAATTGTGTTTTACTCATTTCTGTATCCCCAGTGCCCAATACGACATCTGGAATCTAGTATGTGTGTAATAAATAGATGAAAGAATGAATAAACAAACAAAATTATATAATTCTCCCTAGAACCCTCTAAGTGAGGCAGGGCTGATATTCAGCTGCTGGTCTGGTCATATTGGTTGTTTACAGCTATGTTTATTCTGATTGCTCAGTGCACCTCCATTCCGCTTGGTCAGAGCCCATACTAGACCGGTTATGAAATATTTTTAATGCCAATATTGGTTGTTTACAGCTATGTTTATTCTGATTGCTCAGTGTTATCATTCCCAGTTTACTGACTAGAAAACTGAGGTTTGAGAAGGTTAGGTAATTCTTACAATGTATAAGCCAGAAAGAATAGGCTTTGCATGTTCTTCTCAGGATGTCTGACTCCGAAGCTGAATTCAGTGAGATGGTTAAAAGTTACTGAAATTTTAGCCGAGGCTGTGTGTTGCTGAGAATCTTCCCCGCTAAAGAAAACTAGATTTGACTTTGTAATATTTGAGAAGAAGGAGCCCTGGTGGTGCAGTGGTTAAGTGCTCAGTTGCTAACAGAAATATCGATGGTTTAAACCTACCAGCCACTCCACAGAACAAAGATGTGACATTCTGCTTCTATAAATATTATAGCCTTGGATATCCTGTGGGGCAGTTCTACTCTGTCCTATAAGGTTGCTATGAGTAGGAATTGACTCAGCGGCAACGGCTTTGGTTTTTGGTTAATGTCTGAGAAACACACACACACACACGCACCATAATCTTATTGAGCGCTGTTAATTTGAATTTCCTAGTAAGCTTGGGAACCCCAGGACTGCCTTACATTTCACAGAACATCAGACTGTTCTGTGACACCTCATTTCATTGAATGACTGAACAGGGTGAAATAGTCTCCTCTAACTAAATCGATTATAATAGACAATGCATGGAAGATTTCAGAAAAAGGAAGATCAATGCACACTGCAAAAATGTTCTGCGCTGAGTTTAAACTCCTATTGTGGCTAATTTTCCACCCTTTCCTTTACTGGTAGCCCAGGTAGCTCCTCTCTTTCTCTATTTCCCGAGTTTTGGGCTTCTGCAACAATCATGCGAAACCTTATACTGAAGAGGATTTCCTGGAGTTTCTTCCCTCTGTTACACATTTCTCAGATCGGTTCACCTAACAGTACTTTGTGCTACTGGATTACTCCAGGACTTAATTATGTCCATTCTCATGGCAGTTCTACCCTGTCCTATAGGGTCGCTAGGAGTCGGAATCCACTCGATGGCAATGGGGTTTTTTTTTTTTTTTTAATTCTCATGGCAGTCAAGGTAATTTTCTAGATGCCCAGTGATTCATGTTATCTTTGGTCTTTATGTAGGATTCATTTTAGAATTTTTTTTTTTCAGCCTCTGTGTGCCCTTGGACCTCCCTAGATCCTTAATCCGAACGTTTTCTTTTTACTCCTTTATTTTTTCTCCAAGGATTTGTTTTTCCTTTTCCTTTCTATTTGTTTGTCTTTGGTGTCCTCTCCCTTTTATTTATTTATTTATTTTCTCTTGCCAAGCCATTATCAATACCTTATAATCAAACTAAAAATGCAAGTGTCCGTGGTGTCCGATTTAGAAAGTCGTTTTCCTCTGTATCCTTTCTTTTTTATCTCATGCCTGTGGAGTGGGATTTCTTAATAACAACACTCTTTACATCTTGAGCCTGATACTTCTTTGTTGTGGGAGGATTATCCTGCACATTGTAGGATATTTAGCAACATCAATGGCCTCTACCCACTAGGTGCCAGTAACATCCCCCCACAAGTTTGGGACAACTAAAAATGTCTTCAGACATTGTCAAATGTTCCCTGGAATGTAATGTTGCCCCCAGTAGGGAACCAATGCTAAAAGAGTGATAAGACTAGCGATTAAGACTAGTTTATTTGAGCTAATCTGGCAGGCGCTTGAAGAGGGACTCAGAATCTTCATTTAAGTCCTGGTTCCTTAGTTTATTTTATTATATTTTATTTTTCATTAGTTTATTAGTCTATAATCTTGAACACTAGTTTCATTTTTATGACCCTTCAGTGTCCTTACCTGTAAAATGGGGAACTAACAATCACCCCTCAGTTATCTTGAGGATGCAATGAAACAATGTATATGAAGCCTTACTGTATATAATATTACTGCTTATAGCATTTTTTCCTCTAATATTTCTTTGCCTTTTGAATTAGAGAAGGGATGGAATAAAGTCTTTAAAATTAGATTCGATCAGACAATGGAGTCTTCCACTGAAGGGAAAAATAGCCCCAGTTGACAGGTTAACTAGACCACCCACCCACTCGGTCCTTGTCTAATTTCCCAAACTATGAAGAAAACATTCAAAGAGCTTTGTTTCCATTGGAAAATTTCAAAACCACAGTGTTCTCTTGGGCTTTCTAATTCCTCATGTCCACCACAATTAGTATGCCAAGAACCAGAAAGAGTTATGTTCATGATGGCTCCAAGTTTAAATGTCATCCTTTAGGCACTGATATGATTTTAATGTGGAGGAAATCAGTTGAGAGTTATTATTATTACATTACTCACAGCACTTTAGGTCTAAAACATCTTGTATGCAAACAGTCTGATGCCAAAATTTCATCACAGTAACTTAAAATGCAAAGAAAAGAAAAAAACACATATCATGGAGAAGATACACTTAGCTTTTCTCAGGATAATGAGGTCCAAAAGCAACACCTTCTGGAAATTTGGTTCCCTCATGGGCTACTTGATTACAAAGGGAAAGACAGGTGCCACTTAGCGAGAAAAGAAATCCAATTCCCTGCATTTCAGTTATGCCCTTGCTCATGCTATATTGCAATTCAGTTGCCACTTTAGCTAAGTGACCCCCTTAAATAATCTCATTTACACCTACACACATTTTTTTTTTTTTAACTTGGTCTGGTTTTCTTATACCAGCATGTGTTGTTTATATGTGTAAGATGCTGAGCTTTTCATACAATGGGGATAATTTCAAGATCATAATGATACCCCCTGAAATAAATTATTTAATATATTTCTTGAAAAAAAGGAGTAAAGCAACTCTTCTGGATAATTGATGTGAGGTAAGCTAGAGCATCAGTTGTATATTCATTTTTCTCCAATGTGTGCAATTATCCACTCAGCCTGTATCCATTAATATTATTTTTCTTCCTAAGCTGAAAGTATTTAAAGCCATTAGAAAATAATCCAAAGAATTCTATTTGCTGAATAAATTTTAATTTGCATGGCACCAGGAATTTTTTATTAATGGGAAATAAATTATTGCAATCTTTGGGAAGGAGACAAGTTAATAGCTTTGTGAAAAGCAATGGAGAGAAAATGATCTTGAAAAGGTCAGGTCTCCTGTCACAGTGTCTTTATGCACAATTAAAACAAGTCAAGAAAGTGGCTATATAATCAGGACCATGAATATGCATTATATCCTAATGAGAGTGTGAAGATGTAGCAGGCTTAGTGCTAAAGTCATGGTGGGGTGGTGACATAAAAATGGTAATTTGTGATGTAGTATTTAACTGTGTTTCTCTTTCCTATGGAAAACTTAACTCTTTGGTGGCTAGCTTGTTCTATCTTGATGTATTTAGGCTCTTTCTACATTTTATGCATTTCATGGAACCAAAAAAAAAAAAAAAAAAACAATTCTGTTAATTCTTTAAGAGAAGGAGCCAAACGTTGTCTACTGTCATATAAAAATATAAATTGGTTAATTGATGGACTGGATTTTTCATTTTGCTATCAATCACTTTGATCTTTCAGATATTTTGTATGTATCTGTGTGTGTCTGAGCCTGTGTGCAAATATATTTTAATTCAAAACAAAATCTTTTACCAACCATATGCTTAGTTATCTAGGTCACCTCTATTTTGCTGTCGACTTTCTTCATCTTCTTCCCCTAGGATACTGGGTGAATCTCTAATAACTGACAAGGAAAAAAAAAAAAAAGAAAAAACTCATGCCTGAATGAAATTTTTAAAAATCATGAGCAGTTTTTATTTTGAACACCCTATTACAGGGTATGTTGCTTATAAGAGTGCTTTCTGTAGGAAAAGCCTTTAGAAATGACATTAGCAGAAATAACTGGATGCATCAAGAAGTTAACTTAAGTTCCTAAGTGGTCAATTACCTCTGGGTAATGGCTGCTTCACTGGGTCATATTGCCGATGCTCTGTATGCTATTGAGTTCTTTCTGACTATTCTACATTTTAATTGAAAAGCAGTATGAACATTCTGATTCAGTGGTCATTTAATAAAAGATAATGATCACTGAACAATGATTCTGATTAGCTAATGGCAATTTAAAGGTTTATAGGACCTTTCACAATTCTGCCTGCTTATTCCAGAATATTAATAGAAGACCTTGAACTAAGATTCCTATTATCTTGGTAAGAGGGAAAAAAAAAAAAATTGGAGAAAAGCAGGGGTTTTCCTTCATGAATTTGTGACAGTTTGACTAACTTATCTCTGTACAAGTAGCTCTGAATGTCTGGATAATTAGAACCATGTGAGCGGGGCTTTTGTTTCCTTACCTCTGCTGGAAGTGAATATCATCCTATTAGCCTGATTCCATTTTTCAAAAAATTGTTTCACTGTTTCTGACTAGTCTCTTAGTTTATACTTTTGTCATTTACACTGGAGCCCTGATGGGGCAATGGTTAAGTGCTCGGCTACTAACTGAAAAGTTGGCTCTTCAAACCCAGCCAGTGGCTTCTTGGGAGAAAGGCCTGAAGGTCTGCTCCCCTAAAGACTGGTCAAGAACTGATATGATCAAGCATGTGATATGATCAAGAACCAATGATCCTGAAGGAAGAAGTCCAAGCTGAATTGAAGGCATTGATGAAAAACAAGGCTCCAGGACTTGATGGAATACCAACTGAGATGTTTCAACAAACAGATGCTATGCTGAAATGCTCAATCATCTATGCCAAGAAATTTGGAAGAGAGCTGCCTGGCCAACTGACTGGAAGAGATCCATATTTGTGCCCATTCCAAAGATAGATGATACAACAGAATGTGGAAATTATCAAACAATATCATTAATATCACACACAAGTAAAATTTTGCCAGAGATCATTCAAAAGCAGTTGCAGCAATACATCCACAGAGAACTGCCAGATAGTCAAGCCAGATACAGAAGGGGACATGGAAAGAGAGATATCATTGCTGATATCAGATAGATCTTGGCTGAAAGCAAGGAATACTAGAGACATATTTACCTATGTTTTATTGACTATGCAATGGCATTCAACTGTGTGGATCATAACAAATTATGGATAACAATGCAAAGAATAGGAATTCCAGAACACTTAATTGTGCTCATGTGGACCTGTACATAGACCAAGAGGCAGTCATCGTTTAAATACCGTGTGGTTTAAAGTCAGGGAAGGTGTGCGTCAGGGCTGTATCTTTTCACCATACTTATTCAATTGCATGCTGAGGAAATAATCCAAGAAGCTGGACTACATAAAGAAGAACGGGCATCAGGATTAGAGGAAAACTCATTAACAACCTTGTTTGTTGAAAGTGAAGAAGACTTGAAGCACTTATTTATAAAGATCAAAGACTATAGCCTTCAGTATGGATTACACCTTAACATATTAAAAAAAATCTCACAACTGAACAAATAAGCAACATCATGATAAATGGAGAATAGATTGAAGTTATTAAGGATTTCATTTTACTTGGATCCACAATCAATGCCCATGGAAGCAGCAATCAAGGAATCAAATGACTCATTTCATTGGGCAAATTTGCTGCAAAAGACCTCTTTAAAGCGTTGAAAATCAAAGATGTCACCTTAAGGACTAAGGTGCACCTGACCCAAGCCATAGCGTTTTCATTTTCAATCGCCTCATATGCATACAAAAGCTGAACAGTGAATAAAGAAGACTGAAGAAGAATTGATGCCTTTGAATCACAGTTTTTGCAAACAGTATTGAATATACCATGGACTGCCAAAAGAACAAACAAGTCTTAGAAGTATAGCCAGAATGCTCCTTAGAGACAAGGATGGCAACACTGTGTCTCACATACTTTGGACATGTTATCAGGAGGGACCAGTCTCTGGAAAAGGACATCATGCTTGTTAAAGTAGAGGGTCAGCAAAAAAGAGCAAGACCCTCGCTGAGATGGACTTACACAGTGGCTACAATACTGGGCTCAAGCTTAGCAACAATTGTGAGGCTGGAGCAGGACTGGGCAATGTTTCGTTCTGTTGTATATAGGGTCGCTATGAGTCGGAACCGGCTCTACGACTCTTAACATCAACAGCAACAAATATTGCAGCCAAGAAAGCCCTATAGGGAAGTTTTTCTCTATTACATGGGATCACTGTAAGTCAAAGTTGACTCAGTGGCACCTAAAAACAACAGTTATTTAAACATGGCAACTTACATCTAGGATTTGCGTGAGACAAATGCTGGAGGCCACCCTTCTCTTACATGGCGTAGAAACTTACCTCCATGCTGTGATTTCAGAACAAACCAACCAGCTCCCAAATGTCTCCTTCACTTGTTTCTCTCCTCATGGGTTTCAACAACTAGAGATTCATTCATTTGGCTGTTTAAATGTATGGTCATTAATAATTTGAACATGTGTGACAGAATGCTGCAAGGAATTCAGAAAGTAAGAGTTAAGGGTGTTTATAGGGTCGCTATGAATCAGAATTGACTTGACAGCAACGGGTTTTTTTTTTTTTTTTAAGGCAAATTTTATCACTTCATTACTGCCCCAAGCATCGGCCCTGAACATATTCTAAATTACATAATATTATATATACATGTGGAGCCTTGATGGCACAATGGTTAAGATCTTGGCTGCTAACCAAAACATCTGCAGCTCGAATCCACCACCTGCTCCTTGGAAACCCTATGGGGCAGTTCTACCTTGTCCTATAGGGTCGCTATGAGTCGAAATCGACTCCGACTCCACCACAATGTGTTTGGTTTTTCTTGGTGTTATATATACATGTGAGGTCACCATGAATCAGAATTGACTGGATGCCAATGGGTTTGTTTATTTGGTATGTACTACGTAGTATTCTTTGTGTAGAACTTAAGTATATATAGATTAAAATATTTCCTTCTACTTCATAAATGCTTTTCTTGTTTTATATTAATTATTAAGTATATGTTGTGAACTATAGGATGGATATACATGGGAGTCAGGAGGCTTGAAACAAAACAAGTTTCTACACTGACTGGCATAGGTTTTGAAATTTATCTCTAGTGTATTAATTTCCTAGGGCTTCCATAGCAAAGTACCACAATTGATAGTTTAAAACAACAGAAATGTATTCCCTCACAGTTGTGGAGGTAGAAATCCAAATTCTCTGAAGCCTCTAGGGGATAATCCATCCTTGTCTCTTCTGGCTTCTGGTAGCTCCAGGTAATTCTTGATTTGTGACAGCATAACGGCAATCTGTCTCCATCTTCACATGGTTGCCTTCTTCCCTCGTTGTCTCTCTGTCTCTTCTCCTCTTCTTATACGGACACCAGTCATATTGGATTAGGACCTACCCTAATCCAGCATGACCTCACGTTAACTAACTACATCTACTAAGAAATTATTTTCAGATAAGGTCGCATTCACAGGTACTAGAAGCGGTAGTCAAGAAATCACACAATATATTGCACTGGGCAAATCTGCTGCAAAGCACATCTTTAAAGTGTTAAAAAGCAAAGATATCACTTTGAGGACTAAAGTGCACCTGAGCCAAGCCACAATATTTTCAATCTCGTATGCAAACAAAAGCTAGACAATGAATAAGGAAGACTGAAGAAGAATTGATGCCTTTCAATTATGGTGTGAGTGAAGAATATTGAATGAATAAATCTGTCTTGGAAGAAGGACAGCCAGAATGTTCCTTAGAAGTGAGGATGGTGAGACTTCATCTCATTTACTTTGGACATGTTATCAGGAGGGACTAATCTCTGGAGAACATCATGCTTAATAAAGCAGAGGGTCATCAAAAAAGATGAAGACCCTTAACAAGATGGATTGACACAGTACATGCAACAATGGGCTCAAACATAGCAATGATTGTGAGGATGGTGCAGGATTGAACAATGTTTCATTCTGGAGCCTACCCCAGAACAACTGTCAACAATAGGGGTTATAACTTCAAGTTTTTGAAAAATTTTTTAGGTGATACAGTTCAACCCATAACACCTAGCAACACCATAAATAGAGTATAATTTAAGGACTATTAGGCAAGCATACTTTGTAAGATTCACTAGGAACAGTCAAAAATCATCCTGATAATATTTGACTATTTAAGTATAATACAAAAACATTACCTGGGCTTAGTATTACGGCCTCCCCTGAAATAGGAAACATACTCAGTAATCCAAAGGCCAATAACTTTTAAAAGCTCTTTTTTACAGAACACAGACAAAAATCAAGAAGTAAGAGGAAAAGATATCTTGGAGTTAAGATAAACATCACAATTTTGATCAATAAAGAGGGGACCCTACACTTTTGTCAGTACTTATTAACACTTAATTTATGCACAGTTTTTAAAGTTTGCTTACCTGGACTATTTTGAAGAATGGAGATGGATGGAAGGATGGATAGACAGACAGATAGAGAGACAGACAGGTAGACAGATAGATAGATAGACAAACAGATAGATTGATAGATGATAGAGAGAGAGATTGATAGATGATAGATAGATGGATAGATAGATAGATAGATAGATAGATAGATAGATAGATAGATAGATAGATAGATAGATAGATAGATAGATAGATAGATAGATAGATAGATAGATAGATAGATAGATAGATAGATAGATAGATAGATAGATAGATAGATAGATTGATAGACAGGCAGGTAGGTAGGTAGAGAGAGAGAGAGATGATAGGCAGGTAGAGATTTTGGAATCATTTAACACTGACTTTAATTTCAGTTCTTATATTTAGTTTAATGTCAGTTCTCTTTCTTAGCAGCTGTGTGATTTGGACAAGTCGATTAAACACTGGGCTTAAATTATCTCTCTACCAATAAAAAATAACAATAGCCACTTCTCCGGGTTGTGGCAAAAATATGTAAAGCCCTTAGCAAAGTATCTATTCAATAATAGAAAATCAGTAACAGTTCTCTGTTTCTCTCAATCCAGAACAGATTAGAGTTGGAATACCTTGCTCAATCACCTGTGACACTTCTGTGTCCATGAGGTTTGCTGTAATGATGAGTGAGGTTGAGGATGGAATTCAATCCCCCACGGTGCATCCCCTTCAATGATGATGTCCCCCAGGAACAACCAAGTATAGAAACTTCCTGCCAACTTTGTACCTTCCTCACCCCCAGAGATGAGCCTAGAAGGCAGTCCTTGAACCAACAAAGGAATCAGACAGAATTGGTGTTATCTGGAAACTTTGACTATGCTTTCCCCTTCTCTTCCCCATTAATCTCTTTTCTGTCCTTTCTTTTCCATCTCAGCAGCCTGGGAACGTAAAGTGGGTGGGAAAGTGTCCAAACTCCAGACAGACAATGCTGTGATCCTTATCAGACATAAGGCATGACATCTGATCCTCCTCAGCCTTGTCCTGGTAAAGGGAGGTGGGACAGAGGGGAGGTAGGATGACAAATATCTATAGAAAATAAAAATGTAAGGCAAAAATTGAAACATTTAAGAACTACAGGATGGTGAGTATTCAGTCATTAAAAGAATAACTACAAGATTGTATATTCAGTACTAAATCCTAGGGGAAGTAGGTAAATTTTTTCAAGTCTTGCTACTGTTGTAAAAAAACAAATAGCAACATACTGATAAAACAAAAATTTATTTTCTAAAAATTGAACCAATTCTCAAAATATCGGTTTTGAAAGACTTAGATACCATGAAAACAGCTGAGGATTTTTTTAGGAACTTGTCCAACCTGGCACCATTCACTCATTAAGTGGATATTTATTGAAGGTCTAGATGGGGAAAAAAGACTTCCAGATTTTAAATAAACAACTACTTAACTAAATACTGAGTAAGAGAGAAACAAGTGAAAGATACTTTGGTACCAATTTTATTATAAAATATATCTGAGGAAAGACTGTTTACTTCTAAACTATTTTTCTATATAATGCCATAGTTTGTATTTACTGCAAACCCTTTTTTAAGTTGGAAATTCTGAACATATACTTCCCATTTGACAGATGAAAACCTTGAAGCACACAGATGTTAGAAAATTGGCTAAACCACCCATTTAATTAATTTTAGGGATAAAATTGATGCAATTTTTATGTTTTTTAAAAAACTGTGTGATTATGGGAATTACTTTTGGACCAGAATAAAAATTTCAGGTATAAATAGCAAGTACCCTATCTGGCTTTTCAAAGTTTCTACGTTAAAATACAATTAATTTCAGGTCTATTTACTGAGCTCCTTTTATATGCAAGATCTTTTGCTAGATGTCATTGGGTTTACAATTATGCTAAGGTTTTTGTTCTGCAGATTTATTAGCACCTTCTTGGTGATCCCTGTTTTGCAATTCCTGCTTAATCAGAAATTGTGTCAAGTTAAAAATCCTCCCAGTATTACACTTTAAAAGTATATCATGGTATACACGTTCTCAGGTTTCTCTCTGCTGCAGACTCTCATGGGCTGGTGGGTCAATCAAGATTCTGACTTAGTAGTGAAGTCCAAGGATCTGGGTGTTTATCAAGCATCCCAAGTGATTCTGATGCCTGTGGTGGGGGAACTACTTTGAGAACCAGAAAACCAAACCAAACCAATTACCTTTGAGTCACTCCTGACTCATAGCAACCTCATGTGTGTCGGAGTAGGACTGTAGTCCATTGGGTTTTCAATGGCTGATTTTTCAGAGGTAGGTTGCCAGGCTTTTCTTCCCAGGAACCTCAAGTGGACTCAAATGGCTAACCTTTCAATTAGCAGCCAAGCTCTTAATCATTTGTGCCACCTAGGGACTCCCCGCTTTGAGAAGCACTGCCTTGGTCTTTTCTCCTTCTCATAATCTCACCCTGCCAAGACATTAACTAATAAAATGTAGGTAGCCAGAGTTCCAGCCACTGGTGATAACACCCACACAAATGCTAAGGAAATACCACTTACAGTGTAAAGGGAGGTCACGTTAGGGAAGACTTTAATTTTAAGATGAGTGGGTAGATGACAATAATAGCAGGGAGAGAGGAACACGTTCAAAATGGAAGAAACAAGTTGTCATGTTGAAATAAGGAGGCAGGAGAAGATCAATTGGCTGGAGTCAATGGTTAGACAGACCAGATACCTTTCAAATGTAGATCACAAGAGGTAAGTGTGCTCAAACCCTGATTAAACAGGCTAGTTGAGTATAGATCACAGCCCCTTCTTCTTTTCTTTCTTTCCCAATCCTACAACAAAAAGAAAATAACTGCATGTCAAGTGATGGTGAAATCTTTTCAAGTTGTGTTGATTTCAAAGACTGTTGACTGTTGAACCAATACTAACATAATGAAGGGACGTCCTTGATTAGGGCTTCGGTGCTCAAGTGACACTGGTTTTTCTGGAACATATTATGGAAGATTTTAAGTGACTGAGAAGGTATATATATATATATATATATATATATATATATATAAAACTCTTTGCCGTCGAGTCGATTCCGACTCATAGCGACCCCATATATATATATATATATATATATATATATATATATCCCGTCCCAGTGCCGTCGAGTAGATTCCGACTCATAGCAACCCTACAGGACAGAGTAGAACTGCCCTATAGAGTTTCCAAGGAGGGCCTGGCGGATTCATACTGCTGACCCTTTGGTTAGCAGCCATAGCACTTACCACTGTGCCACCAGGGTTTCCAATATATATATATATATATATATATATATATATATATATATATGCGCCAAATCTCATGCTCATACGACAAAGATTTCTTTTCATTATTTTAATGTGCAGGGATAACATTTTCTTGTTATGCAGAAATTTGTTATGACTAGTTGATCTGTGTGTGCTTTTTTCACATTCAAATCTATTCATTCACTCATTCATTCACTCATTCATTCAAGAAATGTGTATACCACACATCTGTGTGTCAAATTGTTCAGGGAAAGGAATTTTAAAAATCAAAAGCTATGGTTCCTGCTAAAGAATTTTAAATTATACAAAATGGACAGGTTTTTAAGGCAGATGATTATAAGACAACAAAGTAATGGCTTTATTGAAGATCTAGAGAGAACTTCAGTTTTCCTGGAAGAAGTCAGAGAAGGTGAAATTACAAAGAGATAACACTTAAAGAATTCCTTATAATTAGTCACGTTGACAAGAAGACAGATGACCTGCCAGGCAGCGTAAATCATATGGGCAGGCCAGGGAAGCTGGAGAGAACTGATGTGTTGGGAGCTTGGAGAGAGGTGAGACTGGACAAATGAGTAGGTATCAACTCATGGAAGATCATGCTCATTATGCAAAGGCATTTAAATATTTTTCCTATGGGAATGGGAGATACTGAACAAAGCGGAGAATCATGTTATTGTATTTTCAGGTCAGTAAGATCGTTTTAGTGAAAGTGTGAAGAAAAAAAATAATGAAAATGAAATTAGACAAAGATCCATCATGGAAGACTTAGTACAATGTCATTATAAACTTTTTCATGAGACCACAGGGAGCCACTGAAAGGTTTTAAGCAGGGAAGTTGTCTTAATAGGTTTGCATTCTAGACAGATTATTCTGTCAGCAATGTGAAGGATAGATTGAAGGTGACAAGACTAGAGCGAGAGATTGATAAGGAGTCTTGAAATAGGAGCAGAAGATGGTGGGAGACAAATGCCTGGGCTATTTGTTAGATAAAATCTACAAGACCTGGCTTTGGACAGAAAGGAAAAAAAGAAAAAAAAAAAAAAAAAAGCTCTCAAGTCATTTCTGACTCATAGTGACCCTGTAGGACAAAGGAGAACTGCTCCATAGGGTTTCCAAAGCTGTACTCTTGCAGGAAATAGAGCAGCTAATAGGTTCGAACTATTGACCTTTTGGTTAGCAGCCAAGCTCTTAACCACTGCAGCACCAGGGCTCCTTACTTTGGATAGATGTGGGTGTAATTCAGAGATCCAAGAGTAGGATAACTCTTAGATTCCCTAGATTTGAAGAACCTAGGGGATGTCATATGCCATGTACAGACTCAGATTTTGAGAGGAAAGGGTATGAACTATTTTTTGAAATTTGTAGAGTTCAACGTGATTTGGAAATTTGGGTAGTTATCTACTAGGCAGAGGTGGATTTGTAACAAAACTAATAATACTTAAACTTCAGGGCCTCTCACTAACAAGTTTGTTTTTTTTTATAAAGAAATCCCCAAAAGTACAAGCTCAGTTTCAGTCAATCTGAATCTTCCCCTTCTAACAGGCAAATAACCATGGAAGTCTGAACCCATGAGGAGAGATCAGGTGTGTACGGCGGCATGTATAGAGTGGAAAAGCGGGATCAGAGGAAGCGTTATTGTATTGGTGGCTGCTTGAAATAAATGAGCTATCAGTTGTGATTTATCTGTCTGATATAAAGATATTTGTTTTAATGGATATTTAATATACATGAGGCTTAAAGCATCCAGTGCTGTTCATCTCCACATCATATTTTCACAAATACTTTCTGTAATGTTATATAAGGATCACTGACTTGGTGGGTAATTGGGCTAGAAGACCTCTAAGTTTCCTCTGAGCCTAAAAATTCCATGACTGGCACCATAATATCATGGTTACGCCCTATGGTTCAGTCATCCCAGACTACTTGTAGTTCCAAGGAAACTCTAAATTGTCTGTTCTTTTCCTAGCACAATTGATAAAAATTGACTCATCTTTCATGTCAAACTTTTCTTGCCACCTCCTAGCCCCAAGAACTGGCACTTTCTCCTTCATGTCTCTGTACCTATAATTAGCGTATTACTTACAACGTTTTACTGCCTTTAAATTTTATGTTCCTCAAGTTTACAGAACAAGGGTCAGCAAACCCCAGCTCAGGGGCATAATCAAGTCCACCATCTGTTTTTGTAAATACAGTCTTATTGAAAGAGAGCCACGCCCATTCATTTATGTTTTGTCTATGACTGCTTTTGTGCTATACTGGCAGAATTGAGTAGTTGCACCAAGTCCAAGATGTTTACTATCTATTTACAGAAAAAGTTTTCTGGCTCCTGATATAGAGAATTCCTTGAGAGAAATTAACTTGAGTTACTCTTTTTTTTTTTTAATCCTCAATATTTAGCAAAGTGCCTGGAATAACAGGGGTCCTCAATAAATATTCATTGAATATATAAGTGTGATACACAATTTCATCACATCTCACATTTATATATTGCTATATATATATACTACTTTTCAAGATTTTTTTAAAAAAAAAATCAGGGGTGTTTCCAGAAAAGACAGTGGAAGCCACTGGATTGGTTTTGTTGAGGGTCTGGAAGATTCAAAATTAATTAATTGAGTTTGATCTAATGGTCTCCAGAAAGCAAGAAGAAGAATGTAAACAAAGCAGAGATGGAATCAGTACACACGGGAAAAATAAAAAAAAAAAATCTTCTCTCTTTCTCTCTCTCTCTCTTGCCCTCACTCTCTTATTCTGACATTCATAGACATACACACACACCATGCACACAGACACTTACACACAGCTTGATTTCTGTCTGTTGTCATCAAAACAGCGTAAATAAGGAGAGGGAATTTAAAAGAGAGTTGTGTGACATTACCATTAGCAAAAAATCTAGGCTACTAGATTTCACAATCAAATTTATGGTTGTTTTTTTTTTTCCCCAGAAATCCAAAAGTGCTGTCTAAACTAATAAGGCCTTCTATTTATTAACAAATGATTCTGTTTTCTCTCCTGACTTCTGAAGAAATGCAGATGCAGGCACAAGAAATTTGCAGTATTTGCAGCCTGTTTGGCCCCTTGGAACACAAACAATAAAAGGAATTAAAATATGAACATCAATTGTATCTTGCTTTATCAAACAATTCAAAAATTTACAATTTCATCATTGTCGACTATAATGTAGAACCTAATTTTCAAATTAAAATATGCAGGACTCTTTGATGATTACAAAGATTGCATTTTGAAAAGAGGGCAAGGGAGATGGAGAGTATTCCTTTTAGGGTTATAAGTTATAAGAATGAAAGTCAATTTATGAATAAAAATAAGCACAAACCTTGAGGAAATTGATCTAGCTCCTTGATGCAGGTATATAATATCATTCTACCACTTATATATCAGTATAAAGATTACAGTCAATATTCTTAGGCAGATGGCCTGATGGAAGTCTTAAAGTTTAAAGTTCTAGGTCTCAAAGATGAACAGAGGCAAATTCATCCTTTAGAAAAAGATTTCTGATTAACCCTCTTTCCTTTGAGGCCTCTTCTTAACCAGTAACCAGTTGCCTTTGAGTTGACTTCAATTCACAGCCACCCTACGTATGTTACAGTAGAACTGTCCTCCATAAGGTTTTCAATGGCTGCTTTTTCAGAAGCAGATCACCAGGCCTTTCTTCTGAGGTGCTTCTGGGTGGATTTGAACCTCTAACCTTTTGGTTAATATCTGTCTTATTCATCTAGTCTCGCTATAACAGAAATACCACAAGTGGATGGCTTTAACAAAGAGTTCATTCTCTCACAGCCTAGTAGGCTAGAAGTCCAAATTCAGGGCACTGGCTCTAGGAGAAGGCTTTCTCTCTTTGTCAGCTTTGAAGGAAGGTCCTTGTGATGCATCAGTCTTCCCTTGGTTTGGGAGCATCTCAGTGCAGGAATCTCAGGTCCAAAGGATGCACTCTGCTCCTGGAACTGTTTTCTTGGTGGTATGAGGTCTCCCATGTCTCTGCTTGCTTCTATCTTTTATATCTCAAAAGAGATTGGCTTAAGACACTTCCTAACCTTGTAGACCTCATCAATATAACCATCTTATTACATCATAGTGATAGGATTTACAACATATAGGGAAATCACATCAGAAGATAAAATGGTAGACAATCATACAAGGAAATCATGTCCTAGCCAAGTTGACAGGTATTTTTGTGGGACACAATTCAATCCATGACAGCATCTAAGCGTGTTAAATGCTTGCACCATCCAGAGACTCCTAAGACCCCTTCTTACTCCTCCGTAATGGCTTAGAGGCTGTGGTAGATTATTTGCACAGATGATCCCAAGATTCCTTTTTCTTAGATACGTGCCTCTTTCCAATGTGACCTTCCCATCCTGTTATCATGAGGTGATGTCTACTTCTTCCCCTGAGTTGGGGCTGGCTCTGTGATAGATTTAGACTAATGGAATATGTTAGAAGTAGCACTGCGAGATTTCCAAAACTTACCTTTAAAATACCTTACAGCTTTTGCCCTTGCTGTCTTGGAATCTGAGAGTACCATGCTCAGAAAAATCCAGGAATGAGAGACTATGAGAAGCCAGGGATGAGAGATCTAGGCATCACAGCCATCTCAGCCATATAGCCTGATTCTCCAGCTACTTGTAGCCCCATAAGTAAGTTGGCAAGAACAGCAAAAGAATTGCCCAGTCAACACAAGTAATAAATTCTTAATGTTTTAAGCCACTAAATTTTGTGTTGATTTATCATGCTACAATAGATAACTGATACAGGAGTCAAGAATATTGAAAAAGAATACACAGAAGGACTTAACACTATTTATTCAAGGACCCATACTGTCATTAAGCATGTAACAGTCATAAAAGTGACTCAACATCCATTTTTATTGTCCTATTTTTATGCCAGTACCAAAATATAATTACTTTTACTGGTGTCATGCCATATTTTCTGTGTATTAAAAAGTCTAAAACCTAAATCATTTATGCTTTAGCCTTGCTCAGAGAATCAATGCTTCATGAAAATTTTGATCCCAACAAATTCACCCTCATTTGTAAGTATTCCAATCATATCCCTTATGTGTTTAAAATCTTTTCAGTTGTTTTCTTATTTTTATTTCCATTTCTTAATTTGGAAGTTAGGAATATTTTGCTGTTGTTTTTGTTTATAATCCATTTTTATTCCCCCAGAGTCAATGTGGGCCACCATCAATTCCAGAAGTCTCTGATGGAGTGGTCTTAGAATGGGAGTGAGAGTCATTACTGAAGCAGTCATTACTGAAAATATGATTGTGGGGTTAGGAATGTAATAGAAAGAAAGATGAGAGGAGGTTCTTGGGCCCAATTTCTAGCTTTCCTCCTGAAACCTGATAACCTCCCTCCCCCCAGAGCTAGATTCCCTGAGAGTCTTTCTGCTTCACTTACTTTTTCCTCCCAGGGCTGGATTTGGTCCCTGAAGACCTAGCTCAGCTCCTCCCTGAATAAAATTTACCTTAAGCAAGACTTTCTTTCCCAGTCATCCTACCTGGGGAGGCTCAGTTACAGGGACTCAGGCCTGAAAGGTTGGGTCTTAAACAAATCTTTCCTCAAGTGCAATTCCAAAAAACAAAACCTGTTGCCATCGAGCTGATTCCGACTCATAGCAGCCCTATAGGACAGAGTAGAACAGCCCCAAAGGGTTTCTAAGGAGCAGCTGATGAATTTGAACTGCCAAGCTTTTGGTTAGTAGTCAAGCTCTTAACAACTGTGCCACCAGGGCTCCTCTCAAGTGCAATAGTAACTAAAATTCAGAGTAGCAAATGCTTAAGACTATATATGATATTTTTTCTTCTACTGGATAATATAATATTGTATAGTATAAATACAAAAATATTGGCAGGCTTATTTTGCGCCAAAATTGAAATCACTAAGTAAAACCATATTCATTGCTGCCAAGAGATGAATTCAATTTTGACTCAGTGTTAGCCACTTGTTTGGGCCTTTAGCTCACCTCTAGTGGCCACCTTTGGCTTGTTTCCTAACCAGTCACCTCCCCCCTACTACCACACTACCAACACTTTTCCACGCTTGAAACGTTCAGCAATCCATGATCATCACTTGCCTTTTGGAGGTGAGGTTTCCTTGATTATTAGATAAAGCATGAGCCAATGCTCCAGGCCATCTGAGGCACTCTACAATTTTTGACCTCATGTCATTTAAGTATATATAGCATTTTTGCTTCTGCTTGGCCAAGAATTTCTCCCATGTCTTCTATCTATCGTAGCTCCATCAAACCCCAAAATAACAATTTTAAAAAAAACAGTTGTCATTGAGTTGATCAAAAGAAAACTTGAAAGAAAAAAACTGTCATCCGATAAAAATAT
Source organism: Elephas maximus indicus (assembly GCF_024166365.1). NCBI lineage: Eukaryota > Metazoa > Chordata > Mammalia > Proboscidea > Elephantidae > Elephas > Elephas maximus. Next base: position 49,639,134 of record NC_064833.1, read on the forward strand.
ATCCTGCAAAACTCTCTCTCAAATATGATGGCAAAATTAGGACATTTCCAGATAGACAGAAATTAAGGGAATTCATAAAAACTAAACAAAACTTACAAGAATTATTAAAGACAGTCCTTCATTTAAAGAACCAGCAACATCAGACAACAACTGGAATCTAGGACACAAGACAGCATCAGTCATGGAGACCCTATATGTATCAGAGTAGAATTATGCTCCAGAGGGTTTTCAGTGGCTGATTTTATGGAAATAGATCACCAGGCCTTTTTTTCTTCCGAAAAGCCTCTGGGTCGACTCAAACCTGGAACCTTTCAGTTAGCAGCCATGCCTTAACTATTTGTCCCACACAGGGACTCAAAAGACCTACCACTTTTTTGAACACTTACTGTGTGGAAGGCACTGTTCTAAAAGTTTCATATGCATTCACTCATCAAATGTTCACACTGTTTAGTAACTTGCTGTTGTTTTTGACAGATGCCATCTAGTCAGTTCTGACTCATAGTGACCCTATTACAACAGAACGAAACACTTTCTGGTCCTGCTCCATCCTCACAATTGTTGTTAAGTTTGAGCTTATTGTTTCAGCCACTGTGTTAATCCATCTCATTGAGGGTTTTCCTCTTTTTCACTGACTCTCTACTTTACCAAGCATGATGTCCTTCTCCAGGGACTAGTCCCTCCTGACAACATATGTCCAAAGTATGTGAGACAAAGTCTTGCCATTCTGGCTTCTAAGGAGCATTCTGGCTGTACTTTCTCCAAGACAGATTTGTTCTTTCTTTTGGCAGTCCATGGTATAGTCACTATTCTTTGCCAACACCATAATTCAAAGGTGTCAACTCTTCTGCAGTCTTCCTTATTCATTGTTCAGGTTTCACATGCATATGAGGTAGTTGAAAACACCATGGCTTGGGTTAGGTGCACTGTAGTCCTCAAGGTGACATCTTGGCTTTTTTAACACTTTAAAAAGATCTTTCACAGCAGATTTGCCACAAAAGACAAAGAAAGAATCTTGAGAGCAGTTCAAGAAAAATGAAAAGTCTCTTCCAAAGGGGAAAAACAAGACTAAGTTCTGATTACTTGGCAGAAACTATGCAGGCACCAGGCAATGGGATGGCATATATAAAAACTTAAAAGAAAAAAAAAAAAAAACAACAAAAAATGTCTTCCAATAATATGTCCTGCAAAACTCTCAAATATGATGGCAAAGTTAGGATATTTCCGGATAGACAGAAATTAAGGAAATTCATTAAAAAAAAAGCACATTTACAAGAATTATTATAGTCCTTCAGCTAGAGAACCAGCAACATCAGACAACAACTGGAATCTAGGACACAAAACAGCAAGAGCCAGATACCAACCTAAGTAAAGAAACCTCAATAGTAAAAAAAAGCTAAAAGATTTTAAAAAGGGAAACAGACATTAATCTATAAATGACAACAATGTCAAAACAATAAAATGGGGAATAAATGGTGAAGATTTAAAAGGAGGTCAAGGTGATATCAAGTAATAAAAGATTGGTTCAAACTTAGGAAGATGAGGGTAAATTTCAAGATAACCACAAAGAAAGTTAACAAACCTACTCATCAAAATAAAACATAAAATAAATAAATAAATAAAGCCTCAGTAAATATAAAATTTATAGTAATGGAAGAAAAGAGAATCCACAAACAAAAGAAACTTAGATAGGAAAGTAACAGGAACATAGAAAACGTCAGTACTTCAAAAAAATCACAGCAATAGACTTATACCTATCAATAATCACACTGGATATAGAAGGGTTAAATGCACCTGTAAAGAGACAGAGAGTGGCAGAACAGATAAAAAAGCATGATCCGTCAATATGCTGTCTACAAGAGACAAACTGTAGGCACAAAGACATAAATATATTAAAAATCAAAGAATGGAAAAAAAAATATCAAGCAAACAGTGACCAAAAAAGGGCAGGAGTGGCAACACTAAAATCTGAGATAAAATAAACTTTAAGGCAAAATCAACCACGAAGGACATTACATAATGATTAAAGCTATAATCCACCAAGAAGACATAGCCTTAATAAATACACAATCAAGGACAGGGCTCTCAAATACATAAAACAAACTCTAACAGCACTGAAAAGAGAGATAGACAGTTCCACAATAGCAGAAGAATTCAAAACACCATTCTCTATAAAGAACAGAACATATAGAAAAAACTCAGCAAAGATACAGAAGATCTAAAGGTCAAAATGAACCAATTTGACCTGATAGACATATATAGAACACTCCACACAACAGGAACAAAGTAAATATTCTTTACCAACGCGACTGGAACCTTCTCCATAATACACCACATTTTAGGCCATAAAGTAACCCTCCATCAAATCCAAAATATCAAAATAATAAAAAGCATTCTCTCTGATCACAGCAATGTCATAAAAGTAGAGATCAATAACAAGAAAAGCCAGGGGGGGAAAAAAATCAAATACATGGAAACGGAAAGCACCTTGCTTTAAAAAAAATGGGCAACAGAAGAAATCAAAGAATAAGAAAAAAAAAATTCTAGACTCAAATATGAATGAAAACACATCACACCAAAGTCTTGGGACACAGCAAAGGCAGTGCTCAGATGTCAATTTACAGCAATAAGTGCACACATCAAAAAAGAAGAAAGGGCCAAAATAAAAAAGTTAGCCCTACAACTCAAAAAAATAGAAAGAGAGTGGCAAAAGGAGCCCACAGACACCAAAAGAAAGGAAATAACAAAGATTAGAGCAGAAATAAATGAAACAGAGAACAGCAAAACAATAAAAAGAATCAACAAGACCAAAAGTTGGTTCTTTGAAAAGATCAACAAAATTGACACACCATTATCCAAACTGACAAAAGAAAAACAGGAGAAGAAGCAAACAACCGAAGTAAGAAATAAGAATTTTACAACAGACACAACTGAAATAAAAAGGATCGTAACAGAATACTATGAAAAACTATAACCCAACAAACTTGAGAATCTAGAGAAAATGGACAAATTTCTAGAAATATACTACCTACATACACTAACACAAACTGAGATAGAAATCAGAACAGACCGGTAACAAGAGAAGAGATTGAAGAGGTAATTAAAAAGCAACAACAACAACAACAAAAAAACCCTGGCCTGATTAGAGAAATGCAAATCAAAACAACGATGAGATACCATCTCACACCAACAAGGCTAGCATTAATCCAAAAAACACAAAATAATAAATTTTAGAGAAGTTGTAGAGAGACTGGAACACTTGCACACTACTGGTGAGAATACAAAACGGTACAATCAATTTGGAAATCAATTTGGCACTTCTTTAAAAAGCTGGAGATAAAAGTACCACACTATCCAACAATCCCACTCCTGGGAATATATCCTAGAGACATAAGAGCCATCACACGAATAGATACATGCACACTCATGTTCATTGCAGCACTGTTCACAATAGCAAAAAGGTGGAAACAACCTAGGTGCCCCTCAGTGGACGAATGGATAAACGAATTATGGTATATTCACACAATGGAATACTGTGCAATGATAAAGAACAATGACGAATCCTTAAAATGTCTCATAACACGGATGAATCTAGAAGGCATTATACTGAGTGAAATTAGTCAGTCACAAAAGGGCAAATATTGTATGAGACAACTATTATAAGAACTCACGAAAACGTTTAAACACAGAAGAAAACATTCTTTGATGATTACAAGGGTGGGGAGGAAGGGAGAGGAGTATTCAATAACTAGATAAAAAATCCGAAACCAAACTAGTTGCTGTTGAGTCAATTCCAATGCAAAGCGACCCTACAGGGCAGAGTAGAACTTCCCCACAGGGTTTCCAAGGAGCATCCAGTAGATTTGAACTGCCAACCTTACGGTTAGCAGCCATAGCTCTTAACTGCTATACCACCAGGGTTTCTAAACTAGATAGTAGGTAAGAATTATCTTAGGTCAGGGGAAGGACAACACACAATACAGGGAAAGTCAGCACAACTGGACTAAACCAAAAGCAGAGAAATTTAGGAATACCACCAAACACACTTTGAGGGACAGAGTAGCAGGGGCAGGGGTCTGGGGGCCATGGTTTCAGGGGACTTCTAGGTCAGTTGGCATAACAAAGTTTGTTAAGAAAATGTTCTGCATCCCACTTTGGTGAGTAGCGTCTGGGGTTTTAAAAGATATTGAGTGGCCATCTAAGTAAGATGCATCAATTGGTCCCAACACACCTGGAGCAAAGGAGAATGAAGAATACCAAAGACACAAGGAAAATATTAGCCCAAGAGACAGAAAGAGCCACATAAACCAGAGACTCCATCAGCCTGAGACTGGAAGAACTAGGTGGTGTCCAGCTACCACCAATGATTACCCTGACAGGGAACACAACAGAGAATCCATGACGGAGCAGGAGAAAAGTAGGGTGCAGAACTCAAACTCTAGTAAAAAGACCAGATTTAATGGTCTGGCTGAGACTGCAGGGGCCATGGAAGACATGGCCCCCAGGCTCTCTGTTAGCCAAGAACTGAAACCATTCCTGAAGCCGACTCTTCAGACAAAGATTAGACTGGACTATAAGACATAAAATGACACTCGTGAGAGAGAGCTTGAGACTAAATGGGCAGCTCCTGTCCAGAGGGGAGATGAGAAGGCAAAAAGGGACAGCAACTCATTGAATGGACATGGGAAATCCGAGGTGGAAAGGAGGAGTGTGCTGTTACATTATAGGGAGAGCAAGTAGGGTCATACAACAATGTGTGTATAAATTTTTGTATGAAAAACTAACTTGAACTGTAAACTTTCACTTAAATTCTCCTTTAAAAAAAAAACCCTTCCCCAGGCGAATTCACTGTAGAATTCTACCAAATATTCAGAAAAGAGCTCATACTAATACTACTCAAACTATTTCATTCTATGAAGCAAGCACAACCCCGATGCCAAAACCAGGCAGAGATACCACAAAAAAAGAAAATTACAGACCAATATCTCTCGTGAATATAGATGCAAAAATTCTAAACAGAATTCTAACTAACAGAATTCAGCATCACATCAAAAAAATAATACACCGTGACCAACTGGGATTCATACTAGGTATGCAAGAATGGTTCAACATTAGAAGATCAATCAAGGTAATCCACCACATACATAGAGCAAAAGAAAGAATCACATGATCATTTCAATCAACACAGAAAAGGCACTTGATAAAGTCCAACACCAATCCCTAAAAAAAACTCTCAATAAAACAGAAATAGAATGAAAATTCCTAAACATCATAAAGGGCATCTATACAAAACCAACAGCCAACATCACTCTCAACAGAGAGAGGCTGAAAGCACTCACCCTGAGAATGAGAACAAGGCAAGGATGTCCTTTATCACCACTCCTATTTAACAATGTTCTGGAAGTCCTAACTAGAGCAATAAGGCAAGATAAAGAAATAAAGGGCATCCAAATTGGAAAGGAAGAAGTAAAACTATCTCTATTCTCTGATGATGTGATCCTATACACAGAAAACTCCAAATATTCCACAAGAAAACTGCTGTAACAAACAGAAAGATTCAGCAGTAGAGCAGGATACAAGATCAACATACAAAAAGTAAGTTGGATTCCTAAAAATCAACAAAGAGAACATCAAAAAGGAAATCAGGAAAACAATATCATTTATAATAGCCACCCCTAAAAAGATAAAATATTCAGGAATAAATCTAAACAGGGACATAAAAGACCTATCAAAGAAAACTACAAAACACTACTGAAAGAAACCAAAAGAGATACACATAAATGGAAAAACACCAGGCTCATGGATAGGAAGTCCCAACATTGCGAAAATGTCAATTTCAGCCAAAGTGATCTACAGATATAGTGCAATCCCAATACCAACAGCATTCCCTAACAAGATGGAAAAACTAATTATTAACGTTATATGAAAAACAAAGAGGCCCCAGATAAGCCAAGCATTACGGAAGAAAACGAACAAGTAGGAGGCCTTACACTACTTCATCTCAGGACCTACTTACTATACAGTTACGTAGTCAAAACAGCCTGGTACTGGTACAAGGACAGACACTTAGACCTATGGAAAAAAGACATAAATCCATCCATGTTTGATCAATGGATATTTGACAAAGGCCCAAAGTCCATTAAATGGGGAACAGACAGTCTTTTTCAAAAAATGGCACTGGCAAAACTAGATGCCCATCTGTAAAAAAAAAAAAAAAAAACAGGACCCACATTTCACACCATACACAGAAACTAACTCGAAATGGATCAAAGACCTAAATATAAAACCTAATATGGTAAAGATCATTGAAGAAAAAATAGGAACAACACTAGGGGCTCTAAGACATGGCATAAATAGAATACAAATCATAGCTAACAATGCACAAACACCAGAAGATAAACTAGATAACTGAAAGCTCCTAAAAATGAAACAATTATGCTCATCAAAAAAAAAAAAAAAAGGCGTCACCAAAAGAGTAAAAACAGAACCTATAGACTAGAAAAAAATTTTTTGCTATGATATATCTGACAAGGGTCTAATCACTAAAACCTATAAAATATTTCAAAACCTCAATAATAAAAAGACAAATAATCAATTTAAAAAAATCAGCAAAGAATATGAACAGACACTTCACCAAAGAAGACATTCAGGCAGCTAACAGACACATGAGGAAATTCTCTTGATCATTAGCCATTGTTGTTGCTAGGTGCCGATGAATTGGTTCCGACTCATAGTGACCCTATGTACAACAGATAGAAACACTTTCTGGTCCTGTGCCATGCTCACAATCAGCTGTTATGCTTGAGCCCATTGTTGTAGTCACTGTGTCAATCCATCTTATTGAGGGTCTTCTTTATTGCTGGTCTTCTAATTTTTTTTTTTTTTTTCCTACTTTACCAAGCATGATATCCTACTCCAGGAACTGATCCCTCCTGATAACATGTCCAAAGTATGTGGGACAGAGTCTTGCCACCCTTGCTTCTAAGAATATTCTAGTTGTGTTTCTTCCAAGACAGATTTGTTTGTTCTTCTGGCAGTCCATGGTATATTCAATATTTTTTGCCAACACCACAATTCAAAGTCATTAATTTTTCTTCAGTCTTCCTTATTCATCGTCCAGCTTTCGCATTCATCTGAGACGATTGAAAACACCGTGGCTTGGGTCAGTGGCATATTAGTCTTCAAGGTGACGTCTTTGCTTTTCAGCACTTTAAAAAGGTCTTTTGCAGCAGATTTGCCCAGTGCAATGCATCTTTTGATTTCTTGACTGCTGCTTCCATGAGCATTGATTGTGGATACAAGTAAAATGAAATCCTTGACAACTTCAATCTTTTCTCCATTTATTATGGTGTTGCTTATTGGTCCAGTCGTGAGGATTTTTGTTTCCTTTATGTTGAGTTGTAATCCACACTGAAGGCTGTGGTCTTTGATCCTCATCAGTAAGTGCTTCAAGTCCTCTTCACTTTCAGCAAGCAAGGTTGCATCATCTGCATACTGCAGGTTATTAGTGAATCTTTCTCCAATCCTGATTTCCCGTTCGTCTTCGTATAGTCCAACTTCTCGGATTATTTGCTCAGCATACAGATTGAATAGGTGTGGTGAAAGACACCACCCTGATGCACAAACACCTTTCCTGACTTTATCCATGCAGTATCCCCTTGTTCTGTTCAAATGGCTGCCTCTTGATCTATGTATAAGTTCCTCATGAGCAAAATTAAGTGTTCTGGAATTCCCATTCTTTACAATGTTATCCATAATTTGTTATGATCCACACAGTCCAATGCCTTTGCACACCCAATAAAATAAAAAAAAAAATCTTCCTGATATTCTCTGCTTTCAGCCAGGATCCATCTGATATCAGCAATGATATCCCTGGTTCCATGTGCTCTTCTGAATCTGGCTTGAATTGCTGGCAGTTCGCTCTCAATGTACTGCTGCGACTGCTTTTGGATGATCTTCAGCAAAATTTTGCTTGCACATGATATTAATGATCAACACCCAGTGCTGGGTACTGGTATTGTTCAATAATTTCCACATTCAATTGGATCATCTTTCTTGGGAATAGGCGTAAATATGAATCTCTTCCATTTCGTTGGCCAGGTGGCTATCTTCCAAATTTCTTGGCATAGATGAGTGAGTACTTCCGGTGCTGCATCTGTTTGTTGAAGCATCTCGACTGGTATTCTGTCAATTCATGGAGCCTTGTTTTTCACTAATGTCTTCAGCGGACTTCTTCCTTCAGCACCATCAGTTCTTGATCATATGCTACCACTTGAAATGACTGAACATTAATCAATTTTTTTGGTACAGTGACTCTATGTATTCCTGACATCTCCTTTTGATGCTTCCTGCGTCATTCAGTATTCACAGAATCCTTCACTATTGCAACTCGATGCTTGAATTTTTTCTTCAGTTCTTTCAGCTTGAGAAATGCTGAACATGTTCTTCCCTTTTGGTTTTCTAAGTCCGGGTCTTCACACACGTCATTGTAAAACTTTCCTTTGTCTTCTCTAGCAGCCCTTTGAAATCTTCTCTTCAGGTCTTTACTTCATAATTTCTCCCCTTCACTTTAGCTACTCAATGTTCAAGAGCAAATTTCAGAGCCTCTTCTGACATACATTTTGCTCTTTTTCTTTCTTTCCTGTCTTTTTAATGACCTTTTGCTTTCTTCATATACGATGTGCTCACTGTCATTCCACAACCATCTGGTCTTTGATCATTTCAGTTTAGTAACTACCCCGAATAATATGAAACTAAGAGCTCCGGTGGTACAAGGGTTAGCACATGGCTGCTAACTGCAAGGTTGGCTGTTTGAGCCCACTAAGGAGATTCACGGAAGAAAAACCTGGCGGTCTCTTAACATAAAGATTAATTAGAACCTAGAAAATCCTATGGGGCTTTCTATTCTGTCACATGGGGTTGGTATGAGTCAAAAATCAAGTCGATAGCACCTAACAACAATGTGACATGAAATTACTTATACTGTTTTTTTCTCTGCTTTGGGGCTTAACTAAAATATCAAATACTTATTACAGAAGCCTCAAAATATACTTTATCCCTCCATCACCCTCTTAGCGGGTCACAACACAAGGGAAAACTTTTGATGGGCCTTACAATTTTTTTTTTTTAACCTTTCTTGATTTTATTTAACCCAGTATTTCTTCAACTCATTTACCGTGAAATCTTTTGCCTGTAGCCATTTAACATTTCTGCAAAAACTGTAGTATCTGCATATAGATGCAGATATATATGTAGTGTATATACAAGAAATTATTTGTAAATATAAACAATGAAACAGTGAGATTCTGATATCAACTTCTAGTTCCTTCTCACCACAATCTAGTGAAAGCCCTTTTGCTGATATGGAAATAAACAGTTCATGTTCATGTCCCATCTGGATTTTTTTTTCATATCCAACAATTTCCTAGTCCTTTCCTGGTCTATGTTGGAAAATCACTTTTTTATGGAGGGCTTTAATCTTAGTCTCCACGTATAATTTGTTACAAACTTATTTTTAGGATATCACCAAGAGGCCTCTTAAAGGCTCACACTTCTCACTACTCTCAGGTGTTTGGGCTCTGTTTTTCAGACACTGCCTATCTTTTCTCTAATTAGAGTGATCTGTTTGCTATCTGGTGTCTGGGTTCTGGGTGATCTGTCTTCTCTTTGCAATGGGGGGAGGGCTTGGCACTTAAAACTCCTTTGGGCAGGAAGTATAACTTCCTGATACGGATCTAAACTGGAAAATCAATCTATCCTTAGACAGAAACACAGATACTGGGGCATTTCCTTTTAAACACCTGGCTGCAACAGCTGAGAGAGGTGCGGGTGAGAGATATCTATTCCCAATAATTTTGTACCTCTGCTTGAGGACAGAATATCGAGAAAACATGTTATACGTATGTTCTCCATTACCCAACAGCAACCCCATAGAGATAGGCCAAGCAGATCTCTAAATGCATAGCTGCCTGATTGAGACTGCTAGAAAAAGAATCAAGAGAACACTACAAAGTATTTGACAGAAAGAGCTCTTGGCATTTTAATCTTACTGCATGATTTTGTTCGCAGTCAATTTATTGCCATTTTGATTCACTTAGAACCAAGAATGGCCCTGCCTATACTGTGGTAGGTCTGAACTAGCAGACATTTCCTAAAGTAATATGAAAAATAAAGAAAAGATTTTTTTATCTCTCTACCATAATCCCTGTGGGGTGCTCTTCTAAGCAAGCATTTGAAGGCAATGCTGTCCAAAAGAACTTCCTGCAATAATGGAAATGCTCTGTCATGTGTACTGTCCAGTGTGGTAGCCAATTCAGCATTGTAGCTATTGAGCATTTGGAATGTGGCTAGTGTGGTGGAAGAATTGATTATATTTAAATTTAAATAGCCACATGTAGTTGGTTTCTACTGTATTAGGCAGTAGTACTGTTTTATGGACTTTACAGTACAGTTAAGGAGCCCTGGTGGTATAGCAGTTAATTGCTCAACTGCTAACTAAAATGTCAGTAGTTCAAACCTACCAGCCTCTCCATGGGAGGAAGACATGGCAGTCTGTTTCCATAAAGATTACAGTCTTGGAAACCCTATGGAGCAGTTGTCCTCTATCCTGTGGGGTCTCAATGAGTTGGAATTGACTTGATGGCAGTGGGTTATAGTATAGTTAGCCAACAGAAGAATCAAATCAAAAGAGATAATTGTTTTTGTTTTCCAAACTTAATTAAATTAAGGGAAAAACTCACAAATCATCATCAGCAGGCTGCAATCCATGTTTTTGTTTATATTAATGTTTATATGTATCTGCGTGAGACAGATAGCAACTGTAGGTCATCAAACATTGAATATTGAGTATCTAGTAGGTACCACAAGGAGCCCTGGTGGCACAATGGTTAAGCACTGAGCTGGCTAGCTGAAAGGTTGGTAGTTCAAACTCACCTGGAGGCTCTGCAGGAGAAAGACCTGGCAATCCGCTTCCATAAAGATTACAGCCAAGGAAACCCTATACCAAACTGAAAACCAAACCCTTTGCCATCAAGTCAATTCTGAATCCTATAGGGCAGTTCTATCCTGCCCAGTTGGGTTGTGATGAGTCAGAATTGACTAGCTGGCACCCAACAACAACAACAGTAGGCACCATGCATGGTATTCGGTGCAGGAAAAGTCAGCAGAGATCAGGATAGACAAGGTTGTGAAAAGCAAGTTATAGCATCTGGGATAAATTGGTCATGAAATAAGAAACAAAACAATTAAGTAAAATAGTAATTAATGCACTAAAGAAGAATGTTAAGTACTAACACACTAAAATGGTTAAAAGAGTTGGGGTCATATTTCACTGACCACAAAACAAAAACAGAGGCATGAAGCTAGTAAGAAAATCTAAACCTTGGAAGTGTTTCATGATCTCTTGTTCCTTTTGTTATGCGCTGCTGAATAGGATTCAATGTTCAGATCTTACTCAACATTCAGATTTTGATTGAATGATTCGGGGTCCTAGTGGGCCCAAAAGTCTAAGCATTCAACAAAAGTAATGTCTTCCAAAGACTCCTGAACCTTAACTTCGGTCTGGCTGGCTCAGGTTTAACTTTCAGTCATTTGTTTTCTTGTAACTTTAGCACATGGCAAAACAAAATTGAAATGTCAATAAAAAAATATATTGCCAAATACATCGGAACATTAAAAAGGCCACAGGGGAGGATTTGACAACTAGTGATAAAGTTAAATTTAAAGTGACATAAGTGCATACAATTGGCTGAAGTTAAGTATAATTTACTTGTCAATATAACAGCCCTTAAAAAGATCACAAAATCAGGAGGTTATAAACCACTAAGTGAAGGTTGAGTTATAATATTCTTTCCAAACATTAGCAGAGTAAATTGAACTGAATGAAGCAAAGAAATGTACAGATGAGGGGAGGGGTGGAAACGAATGAAAACTAAAACGTAATATATGAGGAATAAAGTAATTAAAAATGTCAGAGTGAAATAGGCAGATTCCAGTGGGAAATGAATTCTTAAATGTTATAATATATTCATAATCTGATTTTGGTTATAAATATAAAGTAAAAATATCAGAAAAACATTGATATCATAATGTGTTCTCTTTGCAGATATGGAAACTGATTTTTACATTTTTTTTTATAACAGAGAGGGATGAGTAAAAAAAAAAAAACCCACATAGGCTTTGAGTTTTCTCTCCTCAGTCAGTTATTAACCAAATGTTTTTTAGAGTCCAACATTATATGGATACTAAAACACCTAGTTTTCTTCATTTTGCTCTGAATGACGTTTCATGACTTTGAAGCTTCCTAACTTGAAGAATTTTTCTTTTTTTTAAATTTATCCTTTTTTTTTTTTATTGTGCTTTAAGTTTACAAATCAAGTCGATCTCTCATACAAAAACTTATTCACACCTTGTATGTACTCCTAGCTGCTCTCTCCCTAATGAGACAGCATTTTTCTTGAACTTTGGTCTGAATATTGTTTTACTTTACTTGATCTTATTAAAAACCCTTACTATCTTCTTTACTGAGTCTATGCTTGGATCCTTAAAAGGAACACTTAATTTTTTCATTTAGCTGTTTCTCTATCTCAAAACAAAACAAAGTATCAATATACTGTATTTAGTTTCTTGTATAGACTTTGTTCAAAACTCTTCTTTCTTATTGTAGTGTACTCTCTATTATGTAAGACACAGGATGCAATGTTATTTTTTATCATTTTGGGTTAGTCCTTGTGATGGTTAAGATCATGTGTCAACTTGGCCCGGGGGGGGGGGGGGATTCTCGGTGTTTATATGTGATCACTCCCATGACGTGACCCGCTATAAGTGCCAATCAGTTGAAAAGGAATTTCCTTGACGGTGTAGTCTGCATCCGAATATAAGCAAACTTTCCAGCTTTTTGCTCGCTCTGGATCCTGCAGCTGCCTCCTGTTCATCTGACCTGTGGTTCTCGGGACTTGAGCTATCAGCTTATCTGCCGATCTTGGGATTCCTGGATCCTCACAGCCTGTGAGTTGAGCTCTGCTCTCCAGCCCGCCGATCTTGGGTTTGCCCACTCCTGCGGCTGCGTGACTCAGGAGAAGCCTTGTGGTCTTCCCTGCCAATCTTGGGATTCATCGACATTCACAGCCTGTGAGCAAGAGCCCTGCTTTCCGACCTGCCGATCTTGGGTTCACCAGCCCCTCAGGCTCTCTGAATCCAGAGAAACCTCTATCCTAAACCACAGACTTGGGACATTCCAGCCTCTACAATTGCATAAGCAGTTTCTTTGATATAAATCTCTCTCTCTATATGTATATATTCAGTTTACTGGTTTTGCTTCTCAAGAGAACCCAGACTAAGACTGTCCTGTTCTATATAAGAAAAATGATGAGGGAACATTTTATCACAGTTACTTAGCAAACAAATTATATTATTTTGTTTGCTCTGTTTGTCTCCAGCCTTACTTGTCCCCTACCCTTTGCTTAAGCCAAAAAAACCAAACCCATTACCATGGAGTTGATTCTGACTCATAGCAACCCTATAGGTCAGAGTAGAACTGCCCCATAGGGTTTCCAAGGAGCAGCTGGTGGATTTGAACTGGTGACCTTTTGGTTAGCAGCCATAGCTCTTAACCACTAAGCAACCAGGGCTCCACCCTTTGCTTGGTTACCTAAAATCCTCCCACCAGTAGCCCTATCGTTATGGTTGTTTGTTGCCTGAGTGAATATAGGTTTGCCTACCCAGTCCCTGCTCAATAAGAAGATGCCACCTTCTTAATCCTCACGTAACAAAAGGGGTTATGCTGGTCTAAGTTGCCATGAATTGAGTCTGGGTGTAAACCCTTAAGTGACCCTGGCATCTAGAGATGAGCTATCTCTGACTTTGAAGCTCTGCAGGCTTTGAGTAACTTGCTGAAAGTCACGGCATGCACCATGGACTCTGGGCTGTCTATGGCCCATCTAACTTTATTGCACATACAAAGTGCAGTCATTTATATACAAAGTGCAGTCATTTATAGTGTACTATAAAAACTGGAGCTCTGGTGGTGCAGTGGTTAACCACTTGGCTGCTAATTGAAAGGTCAGCAGTTCAAACCTACCAGCCACTCCATAAGAGAAAGATGTGGCAATCTGCTTCTGTAAAGATTTACAGCCTTAGACACCCTATGGAGCAGTTCTACTTTGTCCTAAAGGGTCACTAGAAACAGAATCGATTAGATGGCAATGGGTTTGAAAAACACTATCATTTTATCATTTATGTTAAAAACCTACACATGCATTTTTCTTGGTATAAATAATTTGTGTTGTGAGCTTACTTGATTTTTGTGTTCCCTTTTTATACCCTGGAACCCCTAAGGCAAAAACTATTACATAAACTCAGCTATATGGATGAACTATCATTACCCAAGTGCATGATGGCTTTTATTTTAGTATTTTAAAGCAGATTCAAATCTAATTTTATACCTATCACAATCTTTGGGCATTTTTGCATTACTGCTTTACAAGCATCTTCTTCCTCTTAAATGGTTATAAATTATTAGTCTATTAATTGAACATGACAACGTAAAAAACTCTCATCAGTTAAAAATATAAATCTTGTTGAAATAGGGTCACAAGAATGATTCATTTGAATATTGCCAACTACTGCCCCTCACACACATATCAGAAAACTGTATTCTTAGTCTCTAATTGAAATTTAATTGATGTAATCTTAAATTTGAACAGAACTTATATTTCTGAAAATTTTTAAGCCCCAAACATTAGAAGAATATATAACTGAAAGTATTTATTTTACACATTACGAATAAAAATATATTTTCCAGGTATCAGCAGTAAAAAGAAAATATGTACTTCATATAAACGTAAATTAAAATCTAGCACTCTTTTCACCAAAAGTAATGCCCACAGGATATTTTAAATCTTGAAGTGTGTGGGTACACTCATTAACCCATGGGAATTAACCATCTGGCACATGATATCCTTACTGGTTTGAAAGAAAAATAGGTCCTTCTCAACAAAGCACTATCTGTTCAATCTGCAGAGCAGTCATTAATAGAATATTCACTGTTGGGTTGAAACACAAGGAAGTAAGATTTGGGGCATAGAAGCAAGTCATCCTTAAAAAGTTATTAGAGTCTGTGACATTGATAAAAGCCTTCACAACAACCTTTTGCCTAGCCAAAGATTCAACAACAAAGAAGACAGCTGTGTACGAAAACGAGGTTCCACTCATAGGCACCTTCAGGACTGTGTATTCCAGGTCCATCTGTATATATACACATATAATAGCATTCCATAGATTAACAACTGCTCCTTCCATCATAAGACTAGCTTTGGAAAATGGTGCTCCTCTGAGTAATCTAAAATGTACCTGTGCTATTTTATGCCATCCAATTTAATTTGAATCTGTGGTACCACAGTACCACCAAAGCAGCAACCCCAAAACTCTCTCACCAAAAGTAAATAAAATGGATATTCAGACATTTAGAGTGGAAATGTTGACAATGGTAAAATTATTTTACTCTAAAATTCCCAGGGTAAGACAAAATACACTGTAACTTAGAGCAATATGAATTAATCTTTGCTCATTTACCCTGTTGACTAAGGATCATAAAAGTTAAATATTTGCTCTACCGTAAAATCAATTCTTATCATTCTATACTAGGGGCTCACAGTAGCACATGGATGTCTTCATGTGTTCCATAAGCATTACTTGAGTACCCCCTGTGTATTCAACTTTATATTTGGGGTTCAAAGAGAATACACAAGAAGTACAGGATGATGATCAGGAATTTAGAGTGTAATTAGGGCAAGAAGCTACACATGCATGAGTCAACTTGAAAATAATTCTAAGGTTAAGAGAGTATGTAATATGGAAAAAGAAAACTTACTGTAAGGTAAACTTAACGAGGAAATGCTTCTTGGACCAGATGAGTCTTAAAGTGAGCTTGAAAAGAAGTGGAGACTTTGGATTAGGGAAAACAGATGGAAAAGCATTCTAGGGTAGTGGGTGAGTGAGGGAGAGAAAAAGGCTTGCCTTGTTAGAAGACTCTATAAGGGAACAGTGCTACCTGGGAGAAATAGATTGTTGCTAATTGTGAACCTTGGATATCTGAATACTAGATTTGAAGCAATAGGAAGCCATATTGTAAGTTCATGAGCTAGAAATCACTGTGACACAAGAGTGCTAGGCAGCAATACACTAACTGGAATTTAACAGAAAGAAACTATAATATGAAAGGCATGAGGACAAGAAGGTTATTACTTGCCCATATATGCATGGGCAAGAAATCACAGCTCCCATATTTCACAAACCAAAGTCATTAGAGGATAAAACAGGAAGCTTACAAGAGTAGCCAGACAGGGTCCTTCCCAAACTTGAGTATCCTCACAGCATTTGTTCAGCAATTTATGAGAAGCCTATTTTTCACCACACTTAGGATATTTAAATGAGCCTAGTATACTGAGTGAGTCCTGAACCTCCAAAGTTCATCTGGGCTCATATCCCATTCTGATGACACTGCAACTCATTTTTTCGTTACTCAAAACGTGCTCCTTCCACCTCCACCCCTCCTGCAACTGCCATTTTGAATGTTATGTTGACTCACACCCTGAATGGCTCCCCAGAGTAATGCTCTAATTTTGATCATATCATCCCAGCTCTTAACTTAGTGCCTTTCCCTGAGTTGGAATCTGGCCCCAAGTTCTGAGTAGTACACACTGCCTGAGATTAGAGTCCTTGTCTATTTAGTTCCCAATTATGTCCATCTGACTTCACACAAATAATTAAAATCAGAAGATGATATCAAAAGGAGAATTTTTAGTGTCCATGCATCCAAATCTGCTTTCGAAAATATAAAAATTTTATTAATCACTATACCCTCCTATGCCCTTGAGCTAGAGAAGTCTATACAGTTTCCAGAGAAATTTTATTAAACTACAGAGCCTTGTGAAAGGCTTTGGCTTTTGAAATTCAGCCCAGAGCCTATGACAATTCCCTTGCAAGCTAAGACCTGAAGAGTTGGTAACCACATGGAAGATTGAGATTATCACTAAACCCACCTACTTGATTCTCAGGTTGGTGTCAATTTGAAAGACAATTTCTTTAAGCGATTCACGTGGTTCTCTGTACAAATTCTTAAGAAGGGATTCTTCAAGCAAGACTTACCCCTAGCACTTTCTACTTTTGTCTGGAGAATTTTATCCCTAAACACTTATAAGGCTAGGTACATTTTATATACTTTAGATCTGTCGAGTCTTACCCTAGGTGGTACGGCCATAGGCACTTCACAAATTTTTAGAAGAGTCATGAATTTTTAACACTTTTGCTCGTAGCAGTAGGCTTTTGTTATTGTTAGCTTATTCTTTTTCCCTCCCACTCACATTTCTATGCTATACATTTAGCTCTCTTTTCAAAACACTAAAACTTTTGAAAAGAGAGCTGTGAACATCTGACCACTTGGTACACAGAACAGAGTAGCAGTAACCTCTCTCTATGCCCGTGTTTAAATATTCTGGATTGGTTATGAACTTTAAGGTCTCTCAGATACAGATACAGAATTCACTAGAAATCTGTTGTTCCAGAGTGGCTGTAAAAAGCGAGGCTCTGAATACTACATTTGGAACAGGGATTTTGAAGGTGGAGAGCCTACCTTCATTTATTCTTTTATTCATTCAACCTCTGTTACCAGCACTGTCTTCCCATTCCATTCCATCTTAAAGGATATAAAGATAAATCAGATTTTGTGCCTGCCAGATATTTTCTTCTTGGCTTAAAGAGAAGAACATTGCAGCCATGCATACATCTTATCTCAGCTATTCAATAAAATGCTTTCCAATTATCTTTTACTCATCTTGAGGTTCTCTCAGCTCCTATCTTAAAGCTTTACCTATATCAACTCTAGTACCTTGGCCTATAGTAGATACTCTGTGTCTTTCAAATTAATGAGAAAGCATAAGATGTGTTAGTTATCATACTAGGTGAACAAGAAAGACATGGTTCTGACCATATCTTACAGTTAGTTCAAAGAGAGTACAACCAAATAAATAGCACTTATTTGTCTATATCTCCCAATGTTAAGTAAGAAGTACACTGAACCCAAATTTGGAGTCAGGAGATTCTAAGTACAGAGTGTTGACATAAAAGTTAAACATGAAAGGCACGTAACATAAGCTGGGTGAAGAGAGAAGAACTGGTGGTTTAGACTGAAAGAAAAACATGCGAAGGCCCAGGAGCAAGAGAGAATGACTCTTTACCTGTGTAGAAAACAAGAGGATACTGGAGGGCAGTGAAGGCAGAAAGTTAACCTATGAATAAATGAATGAATGATGGATCATTTTCTTAGTCAAAAGCTCGTCCAATGATATTTATCATTTAATACACTTAGAATTCAGTCCTTCATCCTCTACAAAACCACTTTTTTTTCATCCAGTCCTCACTGAAATTCCCATACCTCTAAATTCCCTCTTCCTCTCATTTGAGTTCTCTCTCATATTATTTTTTCTGTTTCCATGTATACCTATTTCATTTTTTCAGATAGACCATTCACTTCTTGAAGATGAGTACTATATTTTACCAACTGACTAATGAAAATATATGTACATATGCAGGAAACCCTGGTGGTGTAGTGGATAAGAGCTTGGCTCCTAACGAAAAGGTCGGCAGTTGGAATCCACTAGGTGCTCCTTGGAAACCCTGTGAGGCAGTTCTACTCTGTCCTATAGGGTTGCTATGAGTCAGAATCAACTTGACAGCAATGGTTTTAGGTGCTGTCAGGTCGGTTCCAACTCATAGCAACTCTATAGGACAGAGTAGAACTGCCCCATAGGGTTTCCAAGGAGTGGCCGGTAGATTTGAACTGCTGACGTTTTGGTTAGCAGCTGAGCTCTTATCCACTACACCACCAGGGATCCGTATATAGGATAGGCCAAAGGAATATATATATATAAAGAGAGGAAAGATATATATATATATGTATATATGTGTGTGTATGTATCTTTCCTTGGCCTAGCCAAGTTCTCCACAAATCTAAGAACATGAATCTCAAAACTGTAGAAATGTAGAAGTCTCCTTTATGTACCACTGGCCAATGACTGTCCTTGGGTCAGTTATCATACTTGGGCAATTTCTCTGTACTTAGCATTGTGGGGTCACCTGCTGTAGAAGATGACAGTCCAAGTGTAAGGAATTGCTTGGTATTGTTCCACTCAGGGGTAATACAACAAATTTCCCACAGAAGAGGTCTGTAGGCATGGCAGACACCTAGAGACTCCTCTTCAAAAAAGCAAGCATTTATAGAATATCTTGGCTGAGGCAACACACTGAGAAAAATGCAATTAAGTGGAAAATTCATGCAAAAAAGGTTTTGCTTCTATCATCTGGATAGTCTTGGCAAACACATATTTTGGCATTCATTACCCAGAAATTTGACAGGAGTTTCTATTTCACTTTTAAGAACCAAATTTTTCTTCTGCAAGGTGTTTCTCAATTATCCCTACCACCCTTCTATTTTTGTCTAGCAACAGGCCAATGGTATAATGTGACTTCAGTTTCTCATTTTACCCCTGAGGACACTGAAGAATAGAGAAATTTAGATTGCTCTGCTCATTTGGAGCGTCAGCAAAAGAGATTAAATAACACAGGTCTTGGATGGCTGAGACCATAGTATATCCTTGATACTCACTTTTCTTCCAGAAAATAAAAACTGTAAGAAAAAATAGTAAATAAGTCTGCCTAGTACCCTGTGAATCTAATAGAACTGGAGTCAAGGTTAAAAAAAAAAAAAAAATCTTTTTAATGCAAAGAATGGGTTATCTTGGAAGAACTGCTTGATTTCAGTGCTCCATATTCCAAATAATGATCAAAACTGTCAGGATCCTTTCCAAGAGCTGATATCCACTTTAATCAGGGGTTTGAACCTAGATGTGGTGCAGTTTTCTGTTTCTTTATCCCTTTTAGCAATTATGATAATCTCAACGTAGGGGCTGGCAGGAATGAATCCACCTGAGTCCCTCAAGTGATTGAGCTCGTCAAGTAAATGTACAGAGAGGGCTAAGCCAAAGGTTTTATAGAAATCTCCTGTAGCTCCGCCAGGGCCAAGAACTTTCTCTGGGGGGAGATTTTTAATTACTTCATCTATTTCTGAAAGTAAAGGGGAATCAAGTAATTCCCTAGTCTTCTGCAAATCACCTAGACAACTTGGAAGGAATGAGAACTGGTTGTTTATCTGTTCATGATATTTGGTTCTAATTTCTGTATCACTCTTCATCTTATTTCTAAAATAACTTACTAGGAAGCGCTGGGCCTGTATTTGTCTTTTTCTCCTTTGGGCACCTAACTCCCATTATAGTTCTGAGTTTATTGTCAGAGCTGAGCAGCCAGCAGAGCAATTGCTGGCTCTCATCTTCCCGCTGGTGTAGGTACTGCCTAGCTGAGTGATGGATATCTTCACTTTATGGGTTATGAGTGAGCTCAGAGCCACTGGGGCAGAGGAAAAGTTCACTTACGGCTTTTGGCAGAGGTGCTCCTCCAAGTCTGAATTCTGCCTTTCTTTGCTAGACAAGTTGTTTTCTCAGTCAACATTTTCATTGAAGAACAGAACTAGAGTCACAAAAATGAAACAGGAAACCAAAGAGCAATGTTTAGGAAATACCTATAAAAGGAACAAGCAACTATCATAAATAATTTTGGGAATTAGGTGGGTATGGATAAATCTAGTAAATGAAATATAAATCAATAAACTTTGCACCAATGAAAGCATTTTAAGGAGCCCTGGTGGCACAGTGGAAACCTTGGTGGCATAATGGTTGAGTTCGACTGCTAACTAGAAGGTCAGGAGTACAAATCTCCCAAGTGCTCTTTGGAAACACTATGGGGCAGTTCTAGTCTGTCCTATAGGATCATGACCAGTCAGAATCAACTTGATGGCAACAGGTTTGTTTGTTTGTTTGTTTTTTGGTTGACGGCACAGTGGCTAAAGCGCTTGACTGCTAGCCGAAAGGTTGGTGGTTCTAACCCAGCTGCTCTACAGGAGGAAGATATGGCAGTCTGCTTCCATAAAGATTTACAACCTTGGAAACCCTATGGGGCAATTCTACACTGTCCTATATGGTTGCTTTGAGTCAGAATCGAGTCAACGGTAGGTAACAGGTTTTAATTTGTGTCATCCAACATTTTTTATTACAAATTTGGAAACTAGGCCAGGTAATTCATGTTGCTAAATCTACTTCTCATTCATCTGAAGACCCTTAAAGTTTTATGCAATATACACTTTATTTTGCCAAGAGGACGTTCACTACGATAAATTAGGAGTAGTTACTCAAGTGATTTTGTTTTAGGTAAAACAACTTCAGGGAAATCTTTTTTTAAAAAAAAATTTAAACTAGATCTAACATCAGTCGAGATATAATCACACAAGAAACGAAATGGCAGGCAGGGCCAATGTGGTGCTGTAGACAGATGCACCATGCTGATCCTCTGCAGCAAAGGCTCAAAAAACTAAGTAAAAGGGATATAAACGTCAATCACGGAACCCTAAGCATGAAATGAAGGGACAAAGAACTAGATCAAACACTGAATGGAAGAAGAAACTGACGGAAAACAGAGAACAAGGAGAAACACAGAGTGGAGGTTACCTGCCAACTGACATAGCGCAGCTTTGCCATCTTGGAGCACAGCCGGCAATGACCCCAGACGGGAGAATAGGAAGGCAACTTCCATGGGGCTCCCAGCAGGAGACAGAGCACCTGATAACCAGAAAAACATGCTTTCCTACCCCTCACCCTTCTGCCCCACATGCCACCTCTATGTCTTCCCAACAAGCCACACCATGCCACTCTGCTAGAGAACAACTGGCCCACTATCACTCTGGTTCCACTCACCCCCATATGCTGGCTTTTACAACACCAATTTTTACCCTTTCTTCCTTTTCTTTCTCCCTTTCACCTAGCACCGTATGCCACCTCCACACCTTCCTGACTGGTCACACTGCTTCACTCAGCTGGAGAGCCACTGGTCCGCCACCACCCCAGGTCTGCCCTGCCCCCACTCACCAGCTCCCACTGTGCCATTTTTTTTTTTTCTTTGTCTTTCTTCCTTCTATTTCTCTCCCCTCCAACCTAGCTTTGTACACCACTTCCCCAACTTCCCACCAGGCAACACTGCACCACCGCTGTTAGAATCACCAGCCTACCACTGTTCCAGGCCCAGCCCGCCTCCACACCAGGTCCCACAGCACCATCTTTTTAAATTAAATTTTTTTTTTTTTTTTTACCCTTTCTTCCTTCTATTTCTCTCTCCCACCTAGCCCTGTATGCCACCTCCCCACCTTCTCATCAGACCATACTGCAACATAACAGCTAGAGAGCCACTGGCCCACTGCAGCCCCAGACACACCCCACCTTCACCCACCAGATCCCACCACACCACTGTTTCAATTTTTTTTAATTTATTTTTCTTTTTTCCCTTTCTTCTTTTTCTTTCTCCCTCCCACCTAGTCCCAGATGCCACCTCCTCTCATTCCTGCTTCTCCATGCCACACAGCCTCAGCTAGAGAGCAATTAGCTACAGTCACTCAGAGTCCACCCTGCCCCAACCTGATGCTCCCCCATTTATTTATTTTTCTTTTTTCCACTCTCTTCCTTTTCTTTCTCCCTCCCACATAGCCCCATACACCAACTGCACCACTTTCCACTGGGCCACACTGTGCCATCCAGGCTACAGAGCCACTGGTCTGCCACTGTCCCAGATCCAATCCATCCCCATCCACCAGCTCCTATCATGCTGCCATCTCTTTTTCCTTCATTTTCTTGCTCTTCTTTCTGCCTCTCACTTAGCTCCATAAACCACGTCCCCTCCCTTCCCGTCAGACTTCAGGTCCACCCCACCCCCACTCATTGGCCTATGCTGCGCTGCCAATTTTTCCTTCATTTTCTCTATTTTACTTTTCTTTCTCCCTCTCTTGTAGCCCTTCCTGCTGGCCCCCATTGTGCCATTTATTTTACTATGTTTTCTTTTTCTGGCTTTCTTTTCTTTCTACCTCCTTCCTATCCCCATGCATCGCCTCTCCGCACCTTCCCACTGGCCCCTAGGTCCAACCTACCCCCACCCACTGGCTACTGTCTTCTTTATTTTCTTTCTCTCACCTCATCCCACCTATCCCTTGTATTCCACCACCCCCTTTTGCTGGCCCCTGCCATGGAACCTGGGCTACAGGGTCCCCAGTCCTCAGGCCCTCAACTACACAAGGTCTACAACACCCCTCCCCTCCTGCCACTTGACCAGCTGCTGAATGGTAGGAAACAAGCCTGTACCACTCCATGTTGACACCCTGCCCATCTGGCATGGGGATATGAACACTACTACACGACTAGATCAACATTAGGAGGCAGACAATGCCCATCCAGTCCTCCCTAAGCCACCTTGCCAAACCAATGTACAGCAAAGCGGACTCACCCTGCCTGCTGCTTCCCTGCTTACCCGGACAAGGTAGTAAAAGCTATCATGCCCATAGACAAGCAAGAAGCAAAGCACACCTGGCTTGCCCACCCTGATATATCAAAACAAAACAGAGGGACAAAATGAACAAACATACAATCAATCAATAAATAAAATAATACCTTAATGTACCATCAGAGATGGGAGACAATATCAAAACACATAAAAAAGCAGGACTAGATGGCTTCAGCAAGTGACTGAAATAATCAGATGACATTCAGGTAGGAGAAAAAACAGTAGAACTTCCTGATACAGAATCCAAAAGACTAATATTTAGGGCTCTACAAAATAAGGAAAGAGATCAAAATAAGGAAACCACAGACAAAATCAGTGAAAAAAAATAGCAAAAAAGTCATAGAAAACACAGACAAAACCAATGAAAATATAGCCAAAATCAAGGAAAACACAGAAAAAGCAATATAAAAATTCAGGAAAATAATACAAGAACAAAATGTCAAAATAAATGAACAAGTACAAATCATACAAAGCAGCAACTAAAATCCAAAAGATAAACAATAGAACTTTGGAAATGGACAACCCAGTAGAAAGTTTTAGGAACAAATTTGAAACAATGGAAGACAGAAACAGTAAGACTGAAGACAAATTCACAAATAAGCCTTTTTTTTGAGGAAAAATCAGAAAAAAAAATGAAGAAATCTTAGAATTAAGTGGGACATAATCAATAGCAAAAATTTGCGTGCAATGAGAGATCCAGAACAGGGGGAGAAAATCAAAAACAGAGAGAAGATTGTTGAAGATTTTCTGGCAGAAAACTTCCTAAATATGAAAGATGAAAAACTGATCATCCAAGAAGCACAACAAACCCATATAGGTAGACCCTAAAAGAAACTCACCAAGACATATCGTAATCACACTCGCCAAAACCAAAGAGACTCCTGAGAGCAGCTTGAGAAAAATGAAGTCACATATAAAGGGGAAACAATAAGATTAAGCTATAATTACTTGCAGAAGCTATGTAAGCAAGAAGGCAGTGGGACGACATATATAAAACCTTGAAAGAAAAACAATTGCCAACCAAAAATAATATATCCTACAAAATTCTCTCTCAAATACAATGACAAAATTAGGACATTTCCACATAAATAGAAATGAAGGGAATTTGCAAAAGCCAAACCAAACTTACAAGAAACATTAAAGGGAGTCCTTCAGTTAGAAAAACATCACAAAACAACTAGAGTCTAGGACATAGGACAGCATCAGACAGATACCAACCCAGGTAAAGAACTCGCATTAAAAAAATAAAGCTAAAAGACTTAAAACAGGGAAACAGATATGTCAATGATGACAATATCAAAACGAGAAAAGGGGGAATAAATGGTGTAGGTATAAAACTTTCAAATGGAGAGGAAGTCAAGGTGGTATCAGGTGATAAAAGATTGATTCAAATTTAAGAAGATATGGTTAAATTTCAAGGTAACAAAGAAAGTTTACAAACCTACTCATTAGAATAAAAAGGAAGAAAAACATAAAGTCTCAGTAAACACAAAATGTATAATAATGAAAGAAAAGAAAATCCACAAGCAAAAGGAACACAGCACAGGAAAGTAAGAGAAACAAGGAAAATGTCTGCACCACAAAAAAAAAAAAAAAAAACACAGTAATATAACAGCAATAAACTCATATCTATCAATAATCATATCAAATGTGTGTGTAAATGCACACGTAAAGAGAGAGTGGCAGAATGAATAAAAAAGCATGATCCATCAATATGCTGTCCACAAGAGACACATGTTACAAAGACATAAACATATTAAAAATCAAATGAAGGAAAAAATATATCAAGCAAACCGTAAACAAAAAAGTGCAGGAGTGGCAATACTAATCTCAAATAAGCTAGACTTTAAGGCAAAATCAAATATAAATGACAAAGAAGAACATTATGTAATGATTAAAGGTACAATCCAGCAAGACATAACCTTAATAAATATCTATGTACCCAGTGACAGGGCTCCAAAATAAATAAGACAAGCTCTAACAGCACTGAAAAAAGAAATTGACAGTTCCACAATAGCAGGAGACTTCAATACACAATGTTCATTAAAGGACAGAACATGTAGAAAGAAACTCAACAAAGATACAGAGGATCTAAAGGCCCAAACCAGCCACCTTGACCTCATAGACATATATAGAACACTCCATCCAACAGCGGCAAAGTCTATATTCTTTTCCAATGCATGTGAAACATTCTCCAGAATACACCACATTTTAGCCCACAAAGCAATCCTTCATAAAATCCAAAATATAGAGATATTACAAAGCAGCATTCTGTCTGATATCAGTGCCATAAAAGTAGAAGTCAACAACAGGAAGAACAAGGTGAAAAATATCGAATACATGAAGGTTGAATAACACCTTGGCTAAATACAGCAGAAGAAATCAAAGACGGAATAAAAAAATTCCTGTAATCAAATGAGAATAAAAATACATCATACCAAAACCTTTGGAGCAGAGCAAAGGCAATGCTCAGAGTTCAATTTATAGCAATAAATACACACATCAAAAAAGAACAGGCCAAAATCAAAACATCAGCCCTGCAACTAAAAGAAAAGAAAAGAAAAAGAGCAGCAAAAGAAGCCCACAGGCTCCAAAAGAAAGGAAATAACAAAGATTAGAGCAGAAATAAATGAAATAGAGAACAGAAAAAAATAGAATCAATAAGACCAAAAGTTGGTTCTATGAAAGATAAACAAAATTGACAAACCATTGCCCAAACTGACAAAAGAAAAACAGGAGAGGAAGCAAAATAACCCAGTTTAGAAATGAGATGGGGGACAATTCAACCGACCCTACTGAAATAAAAATGATCATAACAGAATACTACAAAAACTTGTACTCCAACAAATTTGAGAACATAGAGAAAATGCACAAATTTATAGAAACACACTACCTATCTAAACTAACACAAACTGAGCTAAAAAATCATAACAGACCCATAACAAAAGTAGAGATCAAAGAGGTAATAAAAAAAAAACCCAATCCCCTCCCCCCCTCCGCCCCACAAAAAAGCCCTGGACCAGACAGCTTCACTGGAGAATTGTACCAGTCAAAAAAGAGCTCACACCAGTACCACTCAAACTATTTCAGAGTATAGAAAAGGAAGGAATACTCCCAAATTCATTCTATGAAGTAAGCATAATCCTCATACCAAAGCCAGGCAAAGACAACACAAAAAAAAGAAAATTACAGACCAATATCTCTCATGAATATAGATGCAAAAATTCTCAACAAAATTCTACCCAACAGAATTCGGCACCACATCAAAAAAATAATACACTGCAACCAAGTGGTATTCATACCAGGTATGCAAGGATAGTTCAACACTAGAAAAGCAATCAACTTAATCCACCATATAAATAGAACACAAGAAAGAATCACTTGATCATCTCAATCAATGCATAAAAGGCAGCTGACAAAGTCCAACACCAATTCCTAATAAAAACTTTCAGTAAAATGGAAATATAAGAGAATTTTCTCAACATAAAAAAAGGCATCTATACAAAACCAACAGCCAACCTCATTCTCAACAGAGAGAGGCTGAAAACATTCCCCTGGGTAATGGGACAAGGATGCCCTTTATCACTACTCCTATTTAACACTGTGCTGGAAGTCCTAGCTAGGGCAATAAGATAAGAAAAAGAAATAAAGGGCATCCAAATTAGAAAGCAAGAAGTAAAACTATCCCTATTCACAGATAACAAGATCCTATACATAGAGAGGAAACCCTGTGCGGCATAGTGGTCAAGAGCTACATCTGCTAACCAAAAGGTCGGCAGTTTGAATCCACCAGGCACTCCTTGGAAACTCTATGGGGCAGTCCTACTCTGTCCTATAGGGTCGCTATGAGTCGGAATCTACTCTACGGCAACAGGTTTGTTTTTTAGTTGTTTTTTTTTTTTTTTTTGGTGACATTGGTTGTAATCTTTTTTTTTTTTTTTTATTAAGCTTCAAGTGAACATTTACCATTCCAATCAGTCTGTCACATGTAGGTTTACATACATCTTACTCCCTTCTCCCACTTGCTCTCCCCCTATTGAGTCAGCCCTTACAGTCTCTCATTTCGTGCCAATTTTGCCATCTTCCCTCTCTCTCTATCTTCCCATCCCCCCTCCAGTCAAGAGTTGCCAACACACTCTCCGGTGTCCACCTGATTTAATTAGCTCACTCTTCTTCAGCATCTCTCTCCCCTCCACTGACCAGTCCTTTTCATGCCTGATGATTTGTCTTAAGGGATGGTTCCTGTCCTGTGCCATCAGAAGTTCTGGGAAGCATTGTCTCTGGGATTCCTCTAGTCGTAATCATACCATTAGGTATGGTCTTTTCATGAGAATTTGGGGTCTGTATCCCATTGGTCTCCTGCTCCCTCAGGAGTTGTCTGTTGTGCTCCCTGACAGGGCAGACATCGATTGTGGCCGGGCACCAACTAGTTCTTCTGGTCTCAGGATACTGTAGGTCTCTGGTTCATGTGGCCCTTTCTGTCTCTTGGGTTCTTAGTTGTCGTGTGGCCTTGGTGTTCTTCCTTTGCCTTTGCTCCAGGTGGGTTGAGACCAATTGATGTATCTTAGATGGCCGCTTGTTGGCATTTAGGACCCCAGGCGCCACAATTCAAAGTGGGATGCAGAGTGTTTTCATAATAGAATGATTTTGCCCATTGACTTAGAAGTCCCCTCAAACCAAGTTCCCCAGACCCCAGCCCCTGCTCCGCTGACCTTTGAAGCTTTCATTTTATCCCGGAAACCTCTTTGCTTTTAATCCAGTCCAATTAGGCTGACCTTCCTTGTATTGAGTGTTGTCTTTCCCTTCACCCAAAGCAGTTCTTATCTACAGATTGATCAATAAAAAGCCCTCTCCCTCCCTCCCTCCCTCCCCCCTTTGTAACCACATAAGTATGTGTTCTTCTCTGTTTTTTCTATTTCTCAAGATCTTATAATAGTGGTCTTATACAATATTTGTCCTTTTGCAACTGACTCATTTCGCTCAGCATAATACCTTCCAGATTCCTCCATGTTATGAAATGTTTCAGAGATTCGTCACTGTTCTTTATCGATGCGTAGTATTCCATTGTGTGAATATACCACAATTTATTTACCCATTCAACCGTTGACGGACATCTTGGTTGCTTCCAGCTTTTTGCTATTGTAAACAGAGCTGCAATAAACATGGGTGTGCATATATCTGTTTGTGTGAAGGCTCTTGTATCTCTAGGGTATATTCCGAGGAGTGGGATTTCTGGGTTGTATGGTAGTTCTATTTCTAACTGTTTAAGATAACGCCAGATAGATTTCCAAGGTGGTTGTACCATTTTACAATCCCACCAGCAGTGTATGAGAGTTCCAATCTCTCCGCAGCCTCTCCAACATTTATTATTTTGTGTTTTTTGGATTAATGCCAGTCTAGTTGGTGTGAGATGGAATCTCATCGTAGTTTTAATTTGCATTTCTCTAATGGCTAATGATCAGGAGCATTTTCTCATGTATCTGTTGGCTGCCTGAATATCTTCTTTAGTGAAATGTGTGTTCATATCCTTTGCCCACTTCTTGATTGGGTTGTTTGTCTTTTTGTGGTTGAGTTTTGACAGAATCATGTAGATTTTAGAGATCAGGCGCTGGTCTGAGATGTCATAGCTGAATATTCTTTCCCAGTCTGTAGGTGGTCTTTTTACTCTTTTGGTGAAGTCTTTAGATGAGCATAGGTGTTTGATTTTTAGGAGCTCCCAGTTATCTGGTTTCTCTTCATCATTTTTGGTAATGTTTTGTATTCTGTTTAAGCCCTGTATTAGGGCTCCTAGGATTGATCCTATTTTTTCTTCCATGATCTTTATCGTTTTAGTCTTTATGTTTAGGTCTTTGATCCACTTGGAGTTAGTTTTTGTGCATGGTGTGAGGTATGGGTCCTGTTTCATTCTTTTGCAAATGGATATCCAGGTATGCCAGCACCATTTGTTAAAAAGACTATTATTTCCCCAATTGACTGACACTGGTCCTTTGTCAAATAACAGCTGCTCATACGTGGATGGATTTATATCTGGGTTCTCAATTATGTTCCATTGGTCTATGTGCCTGTTGTTGTACCAGTACCAGGCTGTTTTGACTACTGTAGCTATATAATAGGTTCTGAAATCAGGTAGGGTGAGGCCTCCCACTTTCTTCTTCTTTTTCAGTAATGTTTTGCTTATCCGGGGGTTCTTTCCATTCCATATGAAATTAGTGATTTGTTTCTCTATCCCCTTAAAGTATGACATTGGTATTTGGATTGGAAGTGCGTTATATGTATAAACGGCTTTTGGTAGAATAGACATTTTTACTACGTTAAGTCTTCCTATCCATGAGCAGGGTATGTTTTTCCACTTAAGTATGTCCTTTTGAATTTCTTGTAGCAGAGTTTTATAGTTTTCTTTGTATAGGTCTTTTACATCCTTGGTAAGATTTATTTCTAAGTATTTTATCTTCTTGGGGGCTACTGTGAATGGTATTGCTTTGGTTATTTCCTCTTCGATGTTCTTTTTGTTGATGTAGAGGAATCCAAGTGATTTTTGTATGTTTATTTTATAACCTGAGACTCTTCCAAACTCTTCTATTAGTTTCAGTAGTTTTCTGGAGGATTCCTTAGGGTTTTCCGTGTATAGGATCATGTCATCTACAAATAGTGATAGCTTTACTTCCTCCTTGCCAATCCGGATACCCTTTATTTCTTTGTCTAGCCTAATTGCCCTGGCTAGGACTTCAAGTACCATGTTGAATAAGAGCGGTGATAAAGGGCATCCTTGTCTGGTTCCCGTTCTCAAGGGAAATGCTTTCAGGTTCTCTCCATTTAGAGTGATATTGGCTGTTGGCTTTGCATAGATGCCCTTTATTATGTTGAGGAATTTTCCTTCAATTCCTATTTTGGTAACAGTTTTTATCATAAATGGGTGTTGAACTTTGTCAAATGCCTTTTCTGCATCTATTGATAAGATCATGTGGTTTTTATCTTTTGTTTTATTTATGTGATGGATTACATTAATGGTTTTTCTTCTATTAAACCAGCCTTGCATACCTGGTATAAATCCCACTTGATCAGGGTGAATTATTTTTTTGATGTGTTGTTGGATTCTATTGGCTAGAATTTTGTTGAGGATTTTTGCATCTATGTTCATGAGGGATATAGGTCTAAAATTTTCTTTTTTTGTAATGTCTTTACCTGGTTTTGGTATCAGGGAGATGGTGGCTTCATAGAATGAGTTGGGTAGTATTCCGTCTTTTTCTATGCTTTGAAATACCTTCAATAGTAATGGTGTTAAGTCTTCTCTAAAGGTTTGGTAGAACTCTGAGGTGAAGCCGTCTGGGCCAGGACTTTTTTTTGTTGGAAGTTTTTGGATTACCGTTTCAATCTCTTTTTTTGTTATGGGTCTATTTAGTTGTTCTACTTCTGAATGTGTTAGTTTAGGTAGGTAGTATTGTTCCAAGAATTTATCCATTTCTTCTAGGTTTTCAAATTTGTTAGAGTACAATTTTTCGTAGTAATCTGAAATGATTCTTTTAATTTCATTTGGTTCTGTTGTGATGTGGTCCTTCTCGTTTCTTATTCGGGTTATTTGTTTCCTTTCCTGTTTTTCTTTAGTCAGTCTAGCCAATGGTTTATCAATTTTGTTAATTTTTTCAAAGAACCAGCTTTTGGCTTTGTTAATTCTTTCAATTGTTTTTCTGTTCTCTAATTCATTTAGTTCAGCTCTAATTTTTATTATTTGTTTTCTTCTGGTGCCTGATGGGTTCTTTTGTTGCTCACTTTCTATTTGTTCAAGTTGTCGGGACAGTTCTCTGATTTTGGCTCTTTCTTCTTTTTGTATGTGTGCATTTATCGATATAAATTGGCCTCTGAGCACTGCTTTTGCTGTGTCCCAGAGGTTTTAATAGGAAGTATTTTCATTCTCGTTGCTTTCTAAGAATTTCCTTATTCCCTCCTTGATGTCTTCTATAACCCAGTCTTTTTTCAGGAGGGTATTGTTCATTTTCCAAGTATTTGATTTCTTTTCCCTAGTTTTTCTGTTATTGATTTCTAGCTTCATTGCCTTGTGGTCTGAGAAGATGCTTTGTAATATTTCGATGTTTTGAATTCTGCAAAGATTTGTTTTATGACCTAATATGTGGTCTATTCTAGAGAATGTTCCATGTGCACTAGAAAAAAAAGTATATTTTGCAGCCGTTGGGTGGAGAGTTCTGTATAAGTCAATGAGGTCAAGTTGGTTGATTGTTGTAAGTAGGTCTTCCGTGTCTCTATTGAGCTTCTTACTGGATGTCCTGTCCTTCTCCGAAAGTGGTGTGTTGAAGTCTCCTACTATAAATGTGGAGGTGTCTATCTCACTTTTCGATTCTGTTAAAATTTGATTTATGTATCTTGCAGCCCTGTCATTAGGTGCGTAAATATTTAATATGGTTATGTCTTCCTGATCAATTGTCCCTTTTATCATTATGTAGTGTCCTTCTTTATCCTTTGTGGCGGATTTAAGTCTAAAGTCTATTTTGTCAGAAATTAATATTGCTACTCCTCTTCTTTTTTGCTTATTGTTTGCTTGATATATTTTTTTCCATCCTTTGAGTTTTAGTTTGTTTGTGTCTCTAAGTTTAAGGTGTGTCTCTTGTAGGCAGCATATAGATGGATCGTGTTTCTTTATCCAGTCCGTGACTCTCTGTCTCTTTATTGGTGCATTTAGTCCATTTACATTCAGCGTAATTATAGATAAATAAGTTTTTAGTGCTGTCATTTTGATGCCTTTTCATGTGTGTTGTTGGCCATTTCATTTTTCCACATGCTTTTTTGTGCTGAGACGTTTTTCTTAGTAGCTTATGAGATCCTCATTTTCATAATGTTTAACTTTGTGTTTGTTGAGTCGTTACGTTTTTCTTGAGTTATGGAATTGATATTCCTTTTTGTGGTTACCTTATTATTTACCCCTATTTTTCTAAGTAAAAACCTAACTTGTATCCTTCTATATCACCTTGTATCACTCTCCATCTGGCAGTTCCTTGCCTCCTATATTTAGTCCCTCTTTTTGATTATTGTGATCATTTATCTATTGATTTCCATGATTTCCTGTTATGTGTATTATTTTGTTTATTTATTTATTTTTTAGAATTAGTCTTAATTTGTTTGTTTTTGTGCTTTCCCTATTTGAGTTGCGTTGATATCAGGACGTTCTGTTTTGTGACCTTGTATTGTGCTGGTACCTGATATTATTGGTCATCAGGCCAAACAATCTCCTTTAGCATTTCTTGCAGTCTTGGTTTAGTTTTTGCAAATTCTCTAAACTTGTGTTTATCTGTAAATATCTTAATTTCGCCTTCATATTTCAGAGAGAGTTTTGCTGGATATATGATCCTTGGTTGGCAGTTTTTCTCGTTCAGTGTTCTGTATACGTCGTCCCATTCCCTTCTTGCCTGCATGGTGTCTGCTGAGTAATCTGAACTTATTCTTATTGATTCTCCCTTGAAGGAAACCTTTCTTTTCTCTCTGGCTGCTTTTAAAATTTTCTGTTTGTCTTTGGTTTTGGCAAGTTTGATGATAATATGTCTTGGTGTTTTTCTTTTTGTATCAATCTTAAATGGGGTTCGATGAGCATCTTGGATAGATATCCTTTCGTCTTTCATGATGTCAGGGAAGTTTTGTGTTAGGAGTTCTTCAACTATTTTCTCTGTGTTTTCTGTCCCCCCTCCCTGTTCTGGGACTCCAATCACTCGCAAGTTATCCTTCTTGATAGAGTCCCACATGATTCTTAGGGTTTCTTCATTTTTTTTTTTAATTCTTTTATCTGATTTTTTTTCAGCTATGTTGGTGTTGTTTCCCTGGTCCTCCAGAAGTCCCAGTCTACATTCTAATTGCTCGAGTCTGCTCCTCTGACTTTCTATTGCATTGTCAAATTCTGTAATTTTATTGTTAATCTTTTGGAATTCTACATGCTGTCTCTCTATGGATTCTTGCAACTTATTAATTTTTCCACTATGTTCTTGAATAATCTTTTTGAGTTCTTCAACTGTTTTATCAGTGTGTTCCTTGGCTTTTTCTGCATTTATCCTAATTTCATTTGTGATATCTTTAAGCATTCTGTAAATTAGTTTTTTATATTCTGTATCTGATAATTCCAGGATTGTATCTTCATTTGGGAAAGATTTTGATTCTTTTGTTTGGGGGGTTGGAGAAGCTGTCATGGTCTGTTTCTTTATGTGGTTTGATATGGACTGCTGTCTCCGAGCCATCACTGGGAAACTAGATTTTCCAGGTAATCAGCTAAAAAAAAATGCAGTCAGATCCCTATCTGAATTCTCCCTCTGGCTCCAGGTATTCGGATATTAATGGAGCCGCCTGGGGAGGGTGGGGGAGGGATCAGAGAGCTAGGAGTGTAGCATCACCGAATATAGAGCTGAACACCACGTTCACGCTCCACCCCCGTCCGCCAAAATCTGGGCAGGACGGATCCCCAGCTGGGACGCTGCTTTCCCTGCTCCGAGAGCAGTCACTTCCTCCCGGGGACTTCTCCCTCCGGTGTGCGGCACTGCTCGCGCGAACTGGGTGGGCGTTTCCCGCACGAACGGGTGGGCCCGCCCCCAGGGTCTATTCAGGCGAATATAATTGGACCCCGCGGTCACGCCCGACCCGCGCACGTGCCCAAATCCCAGCGGGACGACTCCCGGCTGGGATGCTGCTTTCCCCGCTCAGGGACCAGTCACTTCCTCCTGGGGACTTCCCCTTCCGGAGCACCACACTGCACGCATGAATTGGGAGGGTGTCACCCGCACAACCAGGTGGGCCCGCCCCCTGAATCAATTCAGGGGAATATAATTGGACCCCGCGCTCATGCTCCTCCCGCGCGCACGCGCGCGCCCAAATCCCAGCGGGACGGCACCCCGGGTGGGACGCTGCTTTCCCCGCTCCGAGACCAGTCACTTCCTCCCGGAGACTTCTTCTTCTGGTGCGCCACGCCACACGCACGGACTGGCTGTGCGTCTCCCCACACGAAGGTGTGGGCCCCGCCCCGGGGTCGCTTTAGGGAAATATAGCTGAACCCCCCCCACTCGCGCCCCGCCCACTTCCCGCCAAACTCCCGGCGGGTCGGCTCCCCAGCTGGGATGCTGTTCTCCCCACTCCCAGATCAGTCACTGCCTCCCAGGTGCTTCTCCCTCCAGCTGCACTGCTGCGCCGCCCACACCAACCAGCTAGACTTCCTCCCGGGATGGGTTTGGGGGGGAAGGGCTGGGCCCCCCTTCTGTGCCATCTGCCCCCCTGGGCTCTGCCCCAGATAGGGCTCCGAAGGTCACCTGCCTGGTACGCTGGCTCCTAGTTCTGAAAACGGTCGCTGTTTGCCCGTATTTGTTCATTTTCCGTCTCTAAGTCTGTGCTTCTTGTTCAGAGTTCGTAGATTGTTATGTATGTGATCAATTCCCTTGTTTTTCCGAGTCTTTGTTGCAAAGGGATCCGCGGTAGCATCCACCTAGTCTGCCATCTTGGCCCCGCCCTCTGTTTTTTAGTTTTTAATACATAAAGAACCCCAAAGATTCCAGAAGAAAACCAGTGGAACTAATAGAAAGATTCAACAGTGTAGCAGAATATAAGAACAGCATACAAAAATCAGTTGGGTTCCTATACACCAACAAAGAGAGCCTTGAAAAGGAAATCAGGCAAACAGCACATAAAAAAATAAAATATTTTAGGAAGAAATCTAATCAGGGACACAAAAGATCTATACAAAGAAAACTATAAGACACTACTGCAAGAAACCAAAAGAGATCTACATAAATGGAAAAACATAACTTGCTCATGGATAGGAAGACTCAACATTGTGAAAATGTCAGTTCTACTGAAAGCTATCTACAGATATAGTGCAATTTTGATCCAAATACCAACAGCATTATTTCATGATATGGAAAAACTAATCACCATATTTATATGGAAAAGAAAGAGACCCCAGATAAGAATGCATTATTGAAGACAAAGAATGAAGTAGGAGGCCTCACACTACCTGATCTCAGCACCTATTATACAGCCACAGTAGTCAAAACAGCCTGGTACTGGTACAACGATGAACATATAGAACAATGGAACAGAGTTGAGAACCCATACATAGAATCACCTACCTATGGTCAGCTGATCTTTGAGAAAGGTCCAAAGTCCATTAAATGGGGAAAAGACAGTCTTTTAAAAAAAAAAAAACAGTGCTGGCAACACTGAATGTCCATCTGTAAAAACATGAAACAGGACCCATACTTCACACCATACCCAAAAACTAACTCAAAATTGATCAAAGACCTAAATATAAAACATAAAACTATAAAGATCATGGAAGAAAAAAGAGGGACAATGCTAGGGGCCTCAATACATGGCATAAACAGAATACAAGCCATAATTAACAATGCACAATCACAAGTAGAAAAACTAGATAGCTGGATTTTCCTAAAAATTAAACACTTAAGCTCATCAAAAGATTTCACCAGAAGTGTGAAAAGAAAACCTACAAATAGAGAAAAAATTTTTGGCTATGACATATCTGACAAGGGTCTAATTTCTAAAATCTATAAAATACTTCAACACCTCAATAAAAAAGAAAAATAATCCAATTAAAAAATAGGCAAAGATATGAATATGCACTTCACCAAAGAAGACATTCAGGCAGCCAACAGATAGACAAGGAAATCTCGCAGCCATTAGAGAAATGTAAGTGAAAGCTACAACGAGATATCATCTCACACCGACATTACCGGCACTAATAAAAAATAACAGAAAATAAAAAAATGTTGGAGAGCTTGTAGGGAGATTGGAACTCTTATCCACTGCTGATGGGAACGTAAAATGGTACAACTGCTATGGAAAATGATATGGCACCTCCTTAAAAAGCTAGAAAGAGAAATACTATATGGTCCAGCAATCCTACTCCTAGGAACACAACTTAAAGAAATAAGAACCGTCACATGAATAGACACATGCACACCCATGTTCATTGCAGCATTATTCACAATAGCAAAAAGATGGAAACAACCTAATCAACAGATGAATGGATAAACAAATTCCGGTATACACTCACAATTCAGTACTATGCAAACATAAAGAACAATGAGGAATCCGTGAAATATCTCACAACGTGGATGAATCTGGAGGGAAATATGCTGAGTGAAATAATTCAGTCAAAAAAGGGCAAATATTGTATGAGATCACTATTATAAAAGTCCAAGAAAAGGTTTAAAACACACAGGAAAAAAAAAAAAAACAAACAGAAAACAACCTTTGATAGTTATGAGGGTGGGAGAGGTGCGGAGGAAAAATCACTAATTAGATAGTAGGCAAGCGTTAACTTTGGTGAGGGGGAAGACAACACACAATATAGGGGAAGTCAACACAACTCGACCAAGGTAAAGCCACAGAAGCTTCCTAGACACATCCAAATACCTTGATGGATGAAGTTACTGGGGCTGAGGACTGGGGACGATGGTCTCAAGGATCAGCTAGGTCAGCTGGTATAATATACACCACAAAGAAAATGTTCTATATCCTACTATGGTGAGTAGCCTCTGGGGTCTACAAACTTGCTAGTGGACATCTAAAATACATCTACTGGTCCCATCACATTCAGAGCAAAGGAGAATGAAGAGAAACTAAGACACAAGGAAAATATAAGTCCAATGGACAACATGAAACACAGCCCCCATCAGCCTGAGCCCAGAAAAACTAGATGGTTCCTGGCTACCACCACCAATGACTCTGATAAGGATCACAATAGAGGATCCCAGGTTGAGCTGAAAAAACATTGAACAAAATTCAAACTCACGAAAGAAGACCAGACTTACTGGTCAAAAAAAGACTGGAGGAACACCCAAGATTATGGCCCCTAGACACGCTGCTAACTCAGAACAGAAGCCACTCCTGAAACGCAACTTTCAGCCAAAGATTAGACAGGCCTATGAAACAAATCCCCCACAAGTCTACCAGTTTGTCATACTGGGGGGGCTTGCCTGTTGCTGTGATGCTGGCAGCTATGCCACCAGTATTCAAATAAAAGCAGGGTCATGCATAGTGGACAGGTTTCAGCTGAGCTTCCATACTAAGGCAGTCTAGGAAGGAGAATTTGGTACTCTACTTCTGAAAAGAATTAGTCAGTGAAAACCTTATGAATAGCAATGGAACATTGCCTGATATAGTGCCAGAAGATGAGCCCCACAGGTTGGAAGACACTCAAAAGATGACTGAGA
This sequence comes from Elephas maximus indicus, assembly GCF_024166365.1. Taxonomy (NCBI): domain Eukaryota; kingdom Metazoa; phylum Chordata; class Mammalia; order Proboscidea; family Elephantidae; genus Elephas; species Elephas maximus. Next base: position 49,676,831 of record NC_064833.1, read on the forward strand.
AAGAGCTGTCTCCTCAAAGTAGAGTTGACCTTAACGATAAAGATGAAGTCGAGCTTTTGGGACCTTTGTTTGTTGATGTGGCACAACTCAAAATGAGAAGAAACAGCTGCAAACATCCATTAATAATCAGAACATGGAATGTACGAAGCATGAATCAAGGGAAACTGGAAAGCGTCAAAAATGGGATGGAACACATAAACATCGATATCCTAGGTATTAACCCACTGAACCTGTTGCTCTTGAGTTGATTCTGACTCCAAGTGACCCTATAGGACAGAGTAGAACTGCTTCATAGGGTTTCCAAGGAGCAGCTGGTATATTTGAACTGCCAATATTTTGGTAAGCAGCCAAGCTCTTAACCACTATGCCACCAGGGCTATAGGCATTAGTGAGCTGAAATGAACTGGTATTGGGCATTTTCAATTAGTCAATCATATGATCTGCTATGCCAGGAATGACAACTTGAGGATCAATAGTGTTTTATTCATCATCAGCACGAACATTTCAAGATCTATCCTGAAGCACAACACTGTCGGTGATAGGATAATATACATACACCTATAAGGAAGGAAGGTCAGTTAATACAACTATTATTCAAATTTACACACCAAACACTAAGGCCAACCATGAAGAAATTGAAGATTTTTACCAGCTTCTGCAGTCTGAAATTGATCAAACATGCAATCAGGATACATTGATAATTACTGGTGATTGGAATACAAAAGTGGAAATGAAGAAGGATCGGTAGTTGGAAAATATGGCCGTGGTTATAGAAATGATGCCAGAGATGACATAATATAATTTTGCAAGACCAAAGACTTCTTCATTGCAAATACCTTTTTTCAACAACATAAATGGCAACTCTGCATGTGGACCTTACACGGGAATCAAATTGATTCCATCTGTGGAAAGAGGTGAGGGGAAAGCTTAATATCACCAGTCAGAACAAGGCCAGGGGCCGGCTGTAGAACAAACCATCAATTGCTCATATGTAAGTTCAAATTGAAGCTGAAGAAAATTAGAACAAGTTCAGAGGAGCCAAAGTATGACCTTGAGTATATCCGACCTGAATTAAGAGAAGATTTTACACTGAACACTAATGACCAAAAGTCAGACAAGTTGTGGAATGATATCAAGGACAGCATACATGAGGAAAGCAAGAGGTCATTTAAAAGAAAGGAAAGGAAGAAAAGACCAAAACAGATGTCAGAAGAGACTTTGAAACTTGCTCTTGAATGTCAGGTAGCTAAAGCAAACAGAAGAAATGATGAAGTAAAAGAGCTGAACAAAAGAGTTCAAAAAGAGGCTTGAGGATACAAAGAAAAGTGCTATAATGACAAATGCAAAGACCTGGAGTTAGAAAACCAAAAGGGAAGAACATGCTCCGCATTTCTCAGGCTGAAAGAACTGAAGGAAAAATTCAAGCCTCAAGTTTCAGTGTTGAAGGATTCTACAGGGAAAACATTAAATGATGCAGGAAGCATCAAAAGAAGACGGGATGAATACACAGAGTCACTATACCAAAAAGAATTGGTCGACATTCAGCCATTTCAGGAGGTAGCATATAATTAGGAACCAATGGTACTGAAGAAAGACCTCCAAGCTGCACCAAAGGTATTGGAGAAAAACAAGGCTCCAGGAGTTGACGGAATACCAATTGAGATGTTTCAACAAGCGGATGCAGCACTGGAGGTGCTCACTTGTCTATGCCAAGAAATTTGGAGGACAGCTACCTGGCCAACCTACTGCAAGAGGTCCATATTTATGGCTATTCCAAAGAAAGGTGATCCAACCAAATGTGGAAATTATCAAACAATACCATTAATATTACACACGGTCAAAATTTTGATGAAGATCACTCAAAAACAGCTGCAGCAGTACATCGAGAGGGTACTGCTAGAAATTCAAACCAGATTCAGAAGAGGATGTAGAATGAGGGATATTATTGCTGATGTTAGATGGATCCTGGCTGAAAGCAGAGAATACCAGAAGGATGTCTACCTGTGTTTTATTGACGACGCAAAGACATTTGACTGTGTGGATCATAACAAATTATGGATAACATTGCAAAGAATGGGAATCCCAGAACACTTAATTGTGCTCATGAGGAACCTACACATAGATCAAGAGGCAGTTGTTCAGACAGAACAAGGGGATACTGATTGGTTTAAAGTCAGGAAATGTGTGCATCAGGGCTGCATCCTTTCACCATACTTATACAATCTGTATGCTGAGCAAATAATTCAAGAAGCTGGGCTATATGAAGAAGAATGGGGCATCAGGATTGGAGGAAGACTCATTAATAACCTCCATTATGCAGATGACAAAACCTCGTTTGCTGAAAATGAAGAGGACTTGAAGCACTTACTGATGAAAATCAAAGACCACAGCCTTCGACATGGATTACACCTCAACATGAAGAGAACAAAAACACTCACAACTGGACCAATGAGCAACATCATGATAAACAGAGAAAAGTTATCAAGAATGTCATTTTACTTGGATCCACAATCAACATCCATGGAAGCAGTAATCAAGAAATCAAAAGACGCATTGCACTGGGCACCTCAGCTGCAACAGATCTGTTTAAAGTGCTAAAAAGCAAAGATGTCACCTTGAGGACTAAGGCACTCCTGACTCAAGCCATGGTGTTTTCAATCGTCTCATATGCGTGCAAAAGATGGATAATGTATAAAGAAGACTGAAGAAAAATTCACGCCTTTGAATTACGATGTTGGTGAAGAATATTGACTATACCATGGACTGGCAAAAGAATGAACAAATCTGTCTTGGAAGAAGTACAGCCAGAATGTTCCTTAGACTTGCTATGAGTCAGAGCCGACTCAACAATAAAAGGGGGAGAGTACTCATACATTGAGGGAATTGTAACCAATGTCACAAAACAATTTGTGCATAAATTTTTGAAGGAGAAACTAATTTGCAGTGTAAACTTTCACCTAAAACACAATAAAACTTTTTTTTTTAAAAAAAGGAAACTAAATTTGATTCTTATGCTATTTTCCCCATAAGTAAATTAGTGGTAAATTTTGTGGTACTTCTAATCTAAGAGAATCTATTTCCCAAAATACAGTATTGTCAATTTCACACTGGAGGTCAGCATTCAAGGATTTCGTGGTACTACGCACAGTTTCATTTACCGTCAAACATTG